>NC_056731.1:218937705-219285205 GCF_019279795.1 Protopterus annectens
GTGTTCTAGGTATCTGTGTGTCAGGAGGATGTTGGTCTGCTATCCTTTCCTACAAGGAGTGTGGCACTGTGGTAACACATTGACTGTGTCATATCCCAGGTACAGCTGAACACAAGTAACAGATCTGTATAACAGTTACTGCATGTGCCACATGGCTGATAGGTCTGAGGGGTGTATACAGGTGAGTGCATGGTGGCTGATGCAAGCAACACTTCTACAGTGGACAATGGTAAGTGTACTGGGTGGCACACATCAAATGTTTGTGAATATCACACACACAGAGGCGTTTGTGTTGATCTAATACACAGAGAATACTGTTCACATGGATGTACATAATTTTGCAGAGAACTCATTTTGGCTTATGTAATTCCACCAGGATCAAATTGCCAAAACATCACATCAGTAAATAATCAGTCCGTCAGTTTAATGTCATTGAAAATGCTACTGGCAGGGTATATGTCCTCTTTCCCAATGTAGTACAATCCTGCAACTGGTAAACATAGGTGTGCTGGTGTGGGGGGCACAGCCCCCAACTTTGCATGGTGTGGGGTGGCGTAGAACCACACATAGTGTGATTAAAAACTACTTAACCTCTTAACATAAACTGTACAGTATAACAGCACACTAAGCAGGGGGATATGCACAACAATAACCCCGATGTGGGTAGCTATGCCACCACAACCACACCCAACTATATATACCAACTCCAGTATCGCTGTACAGCTGTACAGTGGGGAAGAGGGAATTTACACATCCACTACTAGTTTTGATGGAATGAATTTCCCCAAGATGATTGCTTTGAAATGTTACCTTTTGCCAGTTAGTTCTCAGACAAATGATCTCCTGGGAAATATATTTTCTGCAAACTGAAGCAGATCTTTTCACATGCACACATACACTTATTTGGCAACACTGAGAGTAGAACCCCTACATAGGTACTTATTGCTACTAATGTGTTTGGCCTTAATTGCACACACCACAGAGCTTGTAGGGTGAGGTGTGTTCCGAGCTTCCTGTAAAGTGAACAGCATCAGCAGGCCTTGTACAGTATGATAATGGGGGATGTACTGGGTATTAATGGACAATACATAGTATAACATACTGTCATATACACATTGACAAACACATACAGTAATAGACACATTTGACAAACCTGGGTTTAGCAGTGCTGACTACCTTGTCAGTGAGTCCATACTGTTACAGAGTTTTTGCACACAGCACATGCATCATTGGGCTGGATAGTGTCATCAGTTACCTATGTGGTTAATGGTAATATCGGTCCTCATACAGTGGACCTTGGGATATGTATTGGGAGTACCATGGTGTAAAGCCAATATACCCAACACCCCCACCCCACAGTGGATAATGTACTCACTGAAGCACATGATAATCCTCTGACATACCCACAATCACACATTGACCAGGACTGCAATACAAACCTTTGTCTATCAAATTATTGCTACTAGAGGGATATGCATTTATTGTACATGCCACAGGGATAGTATGGTGAGGGTTTTGTCATGGCTCTTGTATTGCCAGCAACATCACCATCCCTTATAAGGTATGGCAAGGTTTAGTGTATTTGGAGAATGTGGCCTCAGAATGCTGTCTACTACAAATATGCACATTCACAATTGCACACACATACACACACACACACACACACACACACACACATACTCACATTTGCCAGGACTCAGAGGGTAACCCATGCCTATCTACCCATTTGTAGAACAGTGTTATGCTGGTACTTCAAGCTCCAGGTAGTCCATAGAGTGAAGAGTGTAACTTGGCACATTTAATGTGAATTACAGCAGCAGCCCTTTCTAAGTATAGCAATGGGGGTGTAGTGGGGGAGAAGGCCCTCAGAGTATTTTCAACTACAAATTTACAAATGCACAGACACTGTTATACTCAGTAATGCACACAGACACATTTGTGAGTACTGAGGTCCATAGGTGCAGGTGTACCTAGGTGTGTACCAGGCTAATGTCCATGGAGAAATGAAAAGAGTAGGGCATGTGGGTACACTGGTATCATGCCACCTGACATTTGTCAGCAGGCCATCTATCAACTGATGCCACTTGAGTGATCCACAGGGTGACAGTTAAATTCAGCATCCACTCATCTGGTTTTCTCCTGAAGAGGGCCAGTGAGGTGCTCCAATTGACATGCATGCAACATATATTGCATAACATGGCCAGTGTCTGGGTTAGAGACCTGTACCCAAGCATGTTCTGTTGATTGTGGTAGTATGGTTGAGGTATTCATGGCATGTGGTGCATACAGAGTGGGGTTTCCTAGCTGTGGCAGTCATAAGACAGCTGTGCAAACATGTAAGTGTCAGTCAATCAGAGATTGTCTGTAAGCAGCCAAGATGAATACCTGACATCTGCACATCTGTACAGAGGACAGACAGAAAGTAGCTAGCCAACAGGTTATGCATTAGGATGAATGGTTTGACAGATAGACATCTGAAACTGATAGGTATGCCATTACTATATGACAGCAGTCCTCAATGACATGTCCTAAAAACATAGTAGTCTAGATTTACTATAAACATATCAGATCAATATCCAATAGGAGATACTTAAAAACATACACCTCAAACACCAAGAACATGATAGTCAGTACTCAGAGTCCAGCTTTGCATGCAGGGGTGTATGGTTCCAGTACTACAATCTGCAATCTACTCTTAGTTGGAAAAGCACTGTTAAAAGTAGTAATGTAATGATACAATACACACAGGTGTGACTGCATATAACCTGGGATACTACCCAAATATGAAACACATACAAAGATAAAAGACTGCAGTACTACCCATGTGTACTCAGGTGTCCCATACAGTATACTCACGCCCCTTGCTACTGTAATGACAGCACATAGAAGCATGTTATGCACATGGAATTAAATACAATTATTAAAGATGTCATTACCCTGCTATTTTATCAGACTGGAATGTGATCATTGGTTACCAGGACTGAGCTATGATTAGCAGGTGTAAGCATTGCTTAAATGTAAACGCTAAGCAGATTTGTGCACTGGTAAGCGAAGCCTCCACTGTGTAAGTGCATATTCATTTAATCATACGTTAGCACCGCTTACCGTCAGGCAAACCCGCAAAAACACACTTAAAGCTGCTCAAAACTGCCTTAACCACTCTGTATCCAACAGTACCTGTTTTGCCTAGCAACAAAACAAACAGCCCTTGCAGGTTTTGAACCCAGGACCCTGTAAACTACAGTTACAGCACTTAACCACTAAGCCATCGGAGCTGTAAAAATGTCTGCTGCTTTTCAAATATATCATTCAGTACACATGCTGAATAGTAGTGAACAACTGCTTTGACTACTACAATTGTTTACTACTTGTTAGTGAATGTGTTGAATCAGTCATGTTTTTATATCTAAATATACACATATCAGATAACTAAGGTGGGATACATCTGAGAAGGAATATAGGTTCATAGGTTCATAGGTTGGTACTAGGCTATCAGCCCTAAGGCCTATACAAGCCTAGCCATAACAATTCCCTGGCTATTTCTTCCCACATTATTTACTTTCCTGGACCCCTGTCTAGCAGGGCGACTGACGTGACACTCATGTTTACACATAACAAGTATATGGATATATATATATATGTATATATATATATATATATATATATATATATATATATGTAGATATATATATATATATATATATATATATATATATATATATGTATATACATGTACATACACACATATATATTTATATGTATATACATGTAAATACACACATTATATATATATATATATAAATAACTCTCAACCTCTTAGTGCAAGGGAACATAATATAAGTTATAAATTTAAAATGTTGCTACAGTAACAGGGGTTGTGTCAACAGACATGTTGTGAAGAAACTGACATGTACGCCATCAGTTACTGACAGACATAATAAAATCATCATAGTGAAGTACCACACAAATCACAATAATGATCCTGTGGAATACAGCAGAAATATAAGCAATAAACATGGACAGTCTGAAACAATCTGGTCAGTCGAGAGGTATACACAGAACTCCTTAGAGCAAGAAATGTGGACCAAGCCTGACAAAGGGGATGTTTAAAGCCATGAAAATGGGGATATATCACAAATACTGTAGTAGATAACCTCACACAGTTGATGCATTCACACCCTCCTGTCTGTGTCTTAACACATATTAACTGGAGGAGCAGAGGTCTCAGGCCCACATACTTCCCACTAGTTAGTGACATACATCTTCACAGCATCCCACTGCTTTGTCAGAAATACACAACATGTATGGTGGCCAGGCAACAGTACATGTGACAAATATCTGGACATAACATCACACTAAGGTAAATACACTGAGCTGCTAGGCATGCCACCAAGCACTGTCTAAACTGCAGGCAGACTGCCAAAACACTAACCCAATTTTCCTATGGGGGAATACACATGTAATTGCAAATATAGCAGGCATGTGACAGCATGGAGTAAAAGACACCAGTGTGAAAGTGCATAGCCACAACCAATCTCAACATAGTCACAATCACATTATAGTAAGCCTAATTAATAGTACAGTATATGGATTGTGTGAAGAAAACCCATCATCATATTTACCACTCACACAGTAACCCTACATATACTGGACCAATTCACAGTGTAGTCTGATGCCTGACTTTGGTATGGGACATGTCTCAGTCTGGGCTTACAAACATATAAGCTGATAGGGTACCAGATAATGGAGCAGCATGCAACGTCAGATAGAACAGGACCAAGAACACTGACATCTACCCCAGTCTGTACACAGGCCAAATAACATATTCACAATACACTGCTACACAATACTGGCACTCTGTCAGAAATCACCATAAGTACACAAACCTCACTACTGTATAGACTACAACAGACTGTCCAGGTTTTGTCCTCGAATATAAGGCCTCCTATACATAACATGTCTGGTAGTCTGATATATCACTGGCTTGATATCAGGAATTATGTCATTAAATAATGATATACTGTACATATCCACCTCTTACTGCATGACATATGGACAAATGGTGACAGACGTGGGAATAGAGGAACAAACACAGGGCCAATACTGACATATTGCTGTGATAAACTGAGAAAATTGCTGGTGTAACAGGGTTTGTTGTGACATATCTCTTCTGAGGGATATGAAGTCAGTAACACACATGGATATTACCATTTACTGACTGCAATCATCAGAGTATGCTACTGCATTTATAAAGACAGAAAATGTGTGAGTAACACACCACATTTAAGACTTCAAACTCTGACCAGTCTGCAGATAGCCCTGCAGAAGAGAGTTTTCTCAACCACATAACACTGTCATGCCAGACTTTAAATCATGCATAACATCCATATCCACACAAACCTTGTTAAACCAACATTACTTCAAATGTAGAATAGCAATACTTACATTCTGTCCCCATGTGTGGAACATCCCCCTCCAGTTTGTTGGCCTGTCTCCACAGTGATTGTTGTAAAAGGTATTTTCAACTACCCTCTATGATGCTGTTTGTCAAACACCCACATGAAGTCCTGCTCACAGTGAAGGAAAAGGGCCAACACCCACATGAAATGCTTAGTTATAGGAGTGTATTTCCATGCAATTGGCTATAGGAATGATACCACAGCTGTTCCACATGCAATTAGCAAATGGGGGACTCCAATTCGTGCACAGGCTATCAGCTGATCATGAGCATTACCTACAAAAGCCAAGCTGCTGTCTATGCAAAACAGATGTATTTTTCCACATCCACGAGAGAGAGAGAGAGAGAGAGAGAGAGAGAGAGAGAGAGAGAGAGAGAGAGAGAGAGAGAGAGCCATTCTGAGTACTTTGGTCTATGTCTAGTGTGGAGTATTAAGGATCCGTGCCTTTTGCAGTTCAGTTCAACTTGTGTTCTTTACTAGTTTGTCTTCGTGACTGTGTTAGGTTGTTAGTTGGGACCTCATGAGATACCATACATTGGCACTACGGTGAGGCACAGGCCTTTGACAGAGGACTGTAGGCCATTTGGTAGTGATGCAGGCCATCTGTAGCAGGCCAGTGCATTTTGTCACTCCTACATTCCCAGTCTGCAAGCCAGTGGCTTCCCCTGGGGTGATAGGGTAAGTGTGCGAGGTGTTAATGGCAATAGTTCCTGTCCATATTGATTCATTGGTCTGGATCCAGGCAGGGTGCTGCTTACAGCTAGGGACACACCTGCAAAGGACACCTCTTCAGCATGCTGCATTTTGTGGGTATTTCCATACAGAAGTGGGGTCATACTGTACTCATTCCCAACAGCAAGGATATGACCTGCGGTAAACCTGTGGCTGATGGTGGAGTGAGATGAGTGCATGTGTGATATGGAAGCTACTTCCAGCTGGCTCACAGATATACCTGGGACATTCCCCTTATGCTGCCTTGTGTGGGGACATAGGCAGTCTCTCATTACTTTATAACTGTGCCTTTTGTGGTCTGCCAATGATTGGCCAGACTACATCAGTATTCCATACTACACGGACAACTAATGTGCTGCTAACCTGTATGTACAATTCCAAAGTTGTGTACAGTTGACAGTTACATTATATGCACTCTGTCTAGGGTACTTCCACCTGTGTACAGTGTATATGTATGGGACCACATTCATGGCATGTCCATCTTTCAGATGATGACAGATATTGACATCTGGATAGTGAGTATGGACAACTGTTGACATGGGTATTGATGAGAAGCATTGTGATTGGCACTGCTGTTGTCAGAACATGGCCCTGTCAACCACAGTACTGCCCATAGGACACTGAGACACAACCTCCATACCTACATGCTGACCACTTCCAGACAATATTGAACACAAAACAACCTAACACACAGACCCCTGCATATTGTACACATGCAACAATCTATCCTGTAGATTGGGGCAGCTCGAGCAATCTGTGCTCCACTGATATTACTCCTCATATTTACATGTTACTGCATTTCTACATAGGATTGTGGGGGGGGGGGGGGCACACCTGATGACTTTAAACATTTGCTATGACTGTACTGGTATGTCAGGTACTCTGTTGGCTTCCATTTCATATTGTATTCTGACCTATCATGCAGACTGGAGGCATATCAGTAGAATACAGATCTTAGCTTTTATTGAAATATATTTCAGTTTCAGACTTCTTACCCTTCAAAACTAACATACAACTGCCAGACCCATTATAGTCTGTCTCTGTAGGTCTGGAGGGGGGCTGTTCACCATTGCCATCAATTGGAGGCCTTAGCCCAGCCTTCCTTTATGGTCATCTACACCTGTCCTGCTTGGTGAGGCTGGTGGTGGGTAACTGGGATGGGTTCCTCTCTGTTGGTTCTGTGTGCGAGGTGGGGCTGGCACAGCTCAACAGTTTGCTGTAAAATGTCTCTGTCCACCCTATAGAGCTCCACTATCTCCAGCTCATGTAGCCCCTGGCAAAATACCCTGGGTCTGTACACTCTTCTACTCCTACTCACAAGTAAAAATACTGGTAACATGTTTGACATCTCATTTTTTGCCAGTTGCGGGACAGATTGGGTGATCTACCTTGCCACATGTACCTGTTCTGCATTTTATGTTGGACAGACCTCTTGACCCCTTAGGCTCAGAATATCGGAAGATTATAGTGACATTAGAATGAAGAAAATTACCAATGCACTATACAAACATTCACTGGGACACACAAATGCACTTTTCATATTTATAGTGATTGATAAAATTACTGGCAACAGGTCAAAGTGGGATGGCATCAAATATTAAATAATAAAGAAAAGAAATGGATTATAAAGTTGGGTGGTTTATTCCCACCAGGGCTTAATGAGTGTTTGTGATGGACCAATTAGCTGAGGATTCACTCATGAGTCAAATTATAAAAGGAAGCAATTGTATTACTGTCTTTTATGTTTATGTTTCCTTTTTCATGGTATAAGGCTATTTAGCCACTTAAGTGAATAAACATTTAAACGCTACAGTTTGCTGGCTCTCTGATATTTTTTATTGCAACTTGTATTTTTAGAGCTGTGCAATTG
This sequence comes from Protopterus annectens, assembly GCF_019279795.1. Taxonomy (NCBI): domain Eukaryota; kingdom Metazoa; phylum Chordata; order Ceratodontiformes; family Protopteridae; genus Protopterus; species Protopterus annectens. Next base: position 218,945,767 of record NC_056731.1, read on the forward strand.
CCATACCTGCAGGGGCTGCCATTTTTTCAATTTTGTTAGTTTTGTCAGGTAAAATTTCCTCGTCTGTGTACACTAGTGGTGTAAAGTTTGTGGGAAAAACAGACTGAAAGGTGTTTGCATAGTTTATAGTAGTGTGCTGGGCTGAGCTGCTGCCTGTGTAATTGGCTGATTCTGATACATTTAACCTGCCAGCTGTGCTAGTTCTCCTTGATTGCCTTCCTACTGCTGTTTCCCTTCCCATTGCCTTCCTGTTTAACCCCCGAGGTGCATCTTGCATACCCAGTGCTCAGATGTGGACAGAGCTGCTATTTCCAATTTTTTTTTTGTTTGTTTAAAACCCGGTGCGTGGTGTGCACACCCATTTAGGCAAAGTAAACACTGCTAGGCAGCCTTAGACACACCCCTTCCTTAGCTTTGCTTAGCTAAGGGCAAACACAGGCCACACAGCTCCAATAAGCTTACAGCATGCATACACGGTTATAAATAGAACGTGCTGGAGGGACAGATTCATCACCCAGAGACTCCCTATGCTGTGGAACAAAATCCCGGTACATGTGAGGCAGAGCACCTCGCTGGCCTTGTTCAAGAGGAATCTTGACCAATGGATGGGAGATCGCAGATATACCCCAGGGATTACTTCAGTGTCACTGCTTGACAGAGGCACAGAAAAATGATAGGCATAGTTTTTTATTCAAACTAAAGGGGTGGCGAAAGCCACATAACTATGGGCTAGGCTTATAAATGCCCTTGGGCAGATAGCCTAGTATGAACCTATGAACCTATGAACCTATGACACTCCCCCTTATGAGGTCATCCACCTCTTAGACTTATACAATGATGTTGCTGCACCTACACGGCTGGATGCAAGCTAACACTGAGAGGAAATCTGTGATTCAGTATCAGTCCCCTCATTTACATAAACCAGAGTGCTAATTCATAGTTACCACACTCACACTGAGCCTTCCCCCTTAGCAACCACTATTCCTTGGTATTGTTGTCTTATGCATGCCATTGACTATTATGGCAAAATGCTGATTTGGGTATAAAAGCTCATTTTCCCCCTTTTTTCTTATTTTTGTGGTGATCCCATTTGCACACCACAGCACTACGCTTAAACGGTCGAGACTGACCAAAAAAAATAAACTAGTTTTTATAAAATTGCTTTCTTTCGAGCTGTCATGCCTCTGTTTTGTAATTTGCAGAAATGTATTCGTTTAGTAACCGAGTACATTTCTGCAGGTTACACTATTCCTGGACAGACACCTGCCTGCTTCCTTGATCACTAATTCACCTCATTTGCATGGTTTTCACCATCAAATGAGGTAATTAACATATAGCAATGGTGTCCATACAGGAATAGTGTTGGAGCACTCGTGCACATCCCGGGAGCTCATTCCTGGATCGCTTGTCGGCTGTATTGCATGCAGCAGCTCTTGCACTATTCCTGCAATCCGTGCAGAGCTTGCTGAATCCAGGGGCTTGTCTTTTGACAACTGTGTCTCCATATTAATTCAGAAATGCATCTGTCTGGTGCAGCTGATTTCTAATTGTGTCTAGATTCAAAGAAGTCTTAATTTCCCTTTACTTATCTCTTATCAGACTCATTGTTGAATACAGAGCCCATATTCACATCTATTTGTCTACATGTATCATTCAGCATGAGAGGCCTCAGAGATTCTTAATCAGAATGATCAATAGTATATATGTAGTAGGTAGTAGTCACGATAGACTGGCAGCTGTCTCTCTGTACTCAGTTTCTTATAAAGTCCTCCATGGTGATATGTGAAAACTCTTTCATGCCATGCAAGACCCAAACTCTCCTTGTTGTTCTGTTCCTTCACAGAATAAATTGGTTCTGACGTACATGGTTCTTGGACTTAAATCTACATTAACAAATAAATTAGACACAACATAGTGACAGATTCATATCCAAATGTATCTCACACATCTCCTATATGACAAGCAGAATATTACCCTTGCCACTTTCAAGATAAACTTAGATAATTGTATGTGCACCCTCAGATTATCCCCTGCTCTAGGTTGCATTGTACTCCTAGAGACTAGAAGGAACTTCTGAATATGATTTATTGGCCAGGATTGCAATGGTCACCAGACTGACTGTCTAGTACTTAAGTGTAAACCTATGAACCTGTAACAGGTGGCCAAGCTGGTATATAGAAAAGTTGCTTTCTCACTCAAGGGGAGAAATATGGTTGGCTCCCTGGTTGAGGTTATATCTTTTGGCTGAAAAGGCATTTAACGAGAAGGACATCAGGGAAAGGGCAGGTATTATCTGATGGAAGGTGCTGGGGGCTGCAGTAACAACTGCCCGCAGCATCGGATGGCTGTCATCATATTATACTGCCACAGATACAGGAGGATAACTGCTGATCACCACTGGTGTGGGCAGTTGCACTATTTAGGTCTCTGCTTTGTGGATGTGTACAGCTCTGCAGAAAGCCTGTGAAAAATGTGCAAAGCTATTCCTGAACAAGCATGCTAATGAGTACTGACTATGTAGTGGGCACAAAATGCCACCCTAATCTGTACCTGAAAAGAGAATAACAAAGAATAGTACAACTGAGGAAAAATAAAAAAAAATAAAGAAAGGGGTTAGTGGCGTGGAGTGCAAAATAAGGAATAAGGGAAATTACAATATGAGAATTTGGGGGAACATTTCTCTCATGGAAATGTAAATAGTTCATACAGAATGATCAACACAGTGAAAGTACGTATGGAGTACTGGATTTATTTGAGTTACTGTGCAAAACCAAACACTGCATAACCAGTTAAGAATTTATTGGACTAGGTTGCAAAACATCAACAATACAAGAAATCCCGGTAAGGCCTTATGAAGTTTAATTCTTTTGACTGACAAAAAAGCAATTACTAGAAAATGGAAATCAAAGTCTAAAGCAACTGTATTTGAAGTACTGAATATTGTAAAAGAGTAAAAAGACCTGGAAGAGGGAACGTTAGAAAAGTAAGGAGCAAATTATGCAGAAATACATGGAAATTGTGGGAACAATGCATGCAGAATAATGTTCTGTAGGAGGAAGAGTGAGGTTTAAGGGAAGGGAGGAGTTAAGCAATTTGTATAATGTTGGACTGATAATAGTTATAAAGAAAGTAAAGATGTGATGTATAATGTATGTAAATGGAAACAAAATGTTAATATGCTTTGTTTTCTTTTCTGTTAATGTATGTTTGTTTATGTTTTAAGTGATAATTTTAATAAAGATGTTAAAAAACAATATAAGAAATCCAGGGCATTAGGGCCTTTGTGGTCAAAGTGAGTCAATTTGGTAGTATCTGCAAAACCTACAAACATAATGCTTAAATACTGAGGACATGCAGACTCCACACAGAAGGAGTGCGGGGAGTGCCTTCTGTGTGGAATTTGCATGTCCTCCTTGCAGTTGGGTGGGCGTTTGAAAGACATGCGTAAATGGGCGTGCCTTCATTGAAGGTTGAACGTCGAGCTGGCACCTCGGCGTTTGTAAAAGTCTACTGCCAGTCATTAGCGGACCGGAGTTCCACTGTGGCGACCCCTAACTGGGAAAAGCCGAAAGACAAACAACAACTTAAGATGTGAAGTGTAGTATAGGTCGGCATATGGCAACACAAATTAGTCTTAATGAGAAGAAAAGACTAGTCAGGAGAGAAAGAGGATGTTATTGAACATAAGGGAATAGGGGAATAAATATAGATAGTCCTGTGCTGTACTTGAAGAGAGAGACGCATCGATGTGAAAACCATAAAAGATACACTCTAACTTAGCAAGAGTACAGATATAGAGAACTACTAGAATTCTGTATGTGTAGACAGGACAGAGAAAATAAAGGGAAAAGAAGTATTGATGTGCTTACTGGATGGGCCAAGTATCACGCAGAAAAACTGAAGATAAGCAAGAGTGAAAATGTATCCTTGAGCTGTTGTCCTTCGGGGGGGGGGGTGGAGAGGAACGGAAATGCTTTGTGACTTCCCTACACTTCCCTGAGCCTCACCTTTGCATGGATCCATTCCTTAAGCACCAGTTCCCCAATGTGGGACTCATTGATGACTGTTTTCAAAAGGTAATCATGGCCAGTGTGGTTTGGAAGTGTTTGCCAACAGTATTTGCTTTATTTTAGGAGATTTCTCACTTGAAAAAACACAAATAATGCCACTTTCGAAACAGTATAAGTGGAAAACAGCAAATCAGTCCAAAACAGAAAAGAAAATCCACTTCACCTCCACGACTCAGGTTTTATTGCTAGTTGTTTGTGATGGGTTGATTTGAAAGTAATGTGATGTATATATAATGACTTCTTTTTATATGTTTTAGGTCTGAAGAAGTGTCTGTTGAGGCATGAAAGCGCTAACCTAATAAATACGTCTTGGTTTTACATAAGAAATACTTATTGGTTTTATGTGATTTGAGTTGTGGAGGTGAAGTGGATTTTCTTTTCTGTTTTGGACATATTTCTCATTTGTCTGTATTTGTGTGACTATAGAGCTAGTATATATAAGTTATTGGGGTGTATGGAGGCCTGCCTAGCGTGGAGTTTAGGGGAACCCCCAACTGCAAAAACACTTGTTTTGGTAGGTTGTATACAAATAAGTGCAACTTTGTGAGCTGAATCCTTGGCAAGTTAATCTTTGGAATTAATAGGTGAAGCAGCCTTAGTAATTGCAGTGGTGTGCACACCACCAGGTACAGGCAAGGAAGGTGATAAAAGGCTCTAAATTAGGCTAACACTGCAGGCAAAATGGAGATAGATGGCAAGCATGGAAGACTTAATTCTCCCTGGAGATAACTGAGGGGTTAACAACATCAGTGGTAAAGAATGAAAGAAACATTCTGGAAGCAGGAGTGGAAGCTGAACTAAAGAAGGGAACCCCAACAAGGAGAGGGAGCATTGTTGATGTGTTTTTATCTAATGCACAGGAGGTAGGAGAGAAGGTGAAGATTTCACTCTGTAACAGTACTGTATGGCTTCCAATCTCAGTAACACATTTTTTGGAAACAAAATGCAAGAAAGTTTTGGATTATAATAGGAGAGGTTGTTGATATGGTGGTATGCATAGTGATGGAAAACACTGAGGTTGGCAAAGAACAGGCACTATAAGTGAGCAGTTCTAGTGTTTTAGTGAATAAAAAGGGCATGACAATCTATATCTGAAGGAAGAGTGTGGAAGAGAAATCCAGTCTAGATCAAAGAGGAAGTAAAAAAGCTATAAAAGGGAAGCCGACTACTTGTAGGAGCATGAAAGCAGGAAAGTGACTGAAAGCAATATTTATAAAAAGGTCATGAAAAAGAGAAGTCCTCAATAACTCAGAGCCTAAACTAGAGGCAAATACAGGTGAGATATTAATGATGGATATTTTATGTAGATTAGGTAATGTTGGAATAGGACAAAACTTGCGTGAAGTGTCCCATAGAAGTAGGGATGAAAAGAAGTGTCATTCTAGTGTCTAGAATACTGAACTCTTTATTCATCTCAGTTATTGGAAAAGAAAAATAGAGGGCATCAGTATGGGGGAGAAGAAAGGAGAAGAACATGTACGTGAACCGATAGGTAGGAGTCTTTAGGTAGAAATTAACAAAGGGATTTACATAACAAGCAAATAAGACTTCTTGTGAAGTCCTCCAAAGCAAACTATGAATATAATATAGCTTTCTTAACTAAGGACAACCATAAGGCTTTCTTTAGTTACATTCATAACCTAAAAGGAAAGGCCCAGATTTGTGCCGAACTGGTAGTTAATGATGCCATATATACTATATAGCTAACTTGTTGGCCAACAAGTTCTGTGAAAACTTCACTCCCCTGTCCCCACCACACGTACCCTGTGACATCCCTACCACCTATCCCCTACCTTGTATCTCTAAAGTGTAGGTCATAAAGGCCCTCTCTAAGGCCAAAAACACAGTATCTATGGGACCTGATAACATCCCAGGCTGTATCCTACATGGGCAAAAGCACTGGGTACTCTTTTCAGTCATAGCCTAGGCACTGACTTCATCCCAGCTGAATAGAAAATGGCCACCATTATTCCCTTGCACAAAGGTGGTGCTTCCACTGACCCTGGGAACTATAGGCCTATTAACCTGACTAGCCTTATCTGCAAGGCCATGGGGTGAATCATTATGGACCTTATCAACTAAGATATAGGTAATTGCTAATCACTTGACCCTACTCAGTTTGGATTTGTCAAATGGACTTCTTTGAGACAGTCATCAAGGCCCTGGACAAGAGGAAATCTGTGCATACAGCCTACCTAGACTTAGCCAAGATGTTTGACACTATCCCCCACTCAGGCATTGCTGACAAACTCATCAAGTTAGGTATTAACCCTTATATTGTTAGATGTGTCACTAACTGGCTCATTGATAGAACACATATAGTCAAAATAGGGGAATCCACCTCCAACAGTAGACCTTTAACTAGTGGTATTCTACAGGGATCAGTCTTGGGACCTCCACATTTTGGAATCTATTTCTATGAAGTACAAACAAAAACTAAAGGTCTGTGGCTGACAAAATTTGCTGATGACTGCAAATTGGGAGGGGTCATAGAATCTCCAAATGATGTCAACATCCTGCAAGAGGGTCTTACACAAACACATGACTGGTGCCAAAGTTATGGCTTTAAACTCAATGCAAAAAAAATTATTATCCCTTTTGGTGAGAGTGATGTTCCTGCTAACTACCATATCAATAGCAACAACCTAGGTACACACTCAATGATGAGAGACCTGGGCACACAAGTTGACAGCAATCTTAGCTTTGATCACCATGTCTTCACAGTGGTAAGAAGGGCATTCCATATTGCTCATCTCATATGTAAGGACATTGACTCCATATAAAAAGAAATTATAACCTCCCTGTGCTCTTCCCTCATCAGGATAATAATTAAATACAATACCCCTTTTGGTATGTGCCTTTCCAGGCACCTGCAGCGATTGGAGAAACCACAAAGGTTCCTCAGAAGAAAAATTCAAGGTCTTTAGCATCTGTCCTATGTGGACCATCTGAAATCACTGTCACTTTATTCTATTTCATACAGACTACTCAGAGGTGATCTCTGCATATAAGGCAATCCCTGACCTTGCATTAGTGGAAATTTTGCATATTCGCAAGTCAAATGGTACACATTTACTCACTCTAAAGTCAGTAACCCAGTATGTGACATTAATAGAACTTGCTGGAGGGACAGATTTGTCTCCCAGAGGTTATCACACCTTTGGAACAGAGTCCCACTTCATGCCAAATAGAGCACCTCATTGGCCTTCTTCAAATGCAATCTGGAGAATTGGATGGGTAAATGTAAATTCACCCTGGGGATTACAGCTGTATCCCTCTTGGACATAGGCATTAGGTGCTAATCGTGGAAATAAGGGTAGAACTTGGCTAGGCTTGTAGGGGCCCTAGGACCATTAGCCTAGTAACAAGATAGCCTGTCCTCCCACCAAGCACTCATAAATATGTAGGAAATGATGCTGGACAAACTATGCAGTTTATTGCTGGAAATAGTGATGACATGCAACAATGGAAGATGACAGATGAGTCCCCTTTACACAAGAATAAGCATAAGAGGGAGCTTAGTAACTTCAGATCTGTCAAGCTGGAAAACTTCAGGCTTGTCAGTCTCAACAAAGCCTCAAGAGAAAGACATGAAGACAATAATGTATTGTAGGGTGATAGAGATTCTGAATATAAATGGATTAACAGGTGAGATGTAGACAGAAGGGTTTCATGAATATGGCAATATAGGGGGTATGCATAACTTTCAATATTTCATTATTAAGGTGATACCACTAAATTCTATTTTAGACAGTGATTTGGTTATCTGACTTTATTTGTTTCCTTTCATGATCAGGTTGGATATATTACTTTTTTGTACCTTCTTAACCCTTCTGTCTGTTGAACGTCAGCCACATCCTGACCAATTGGCCCATTCATTCCTCTTCACTGGGGTGATGGTCATCTGGAAGGGATGATCATTTAGACTGGCATCAAAGGCAGTGTGAGGGTTTTTTTCCTTAGCCTATGATCCCCTTTAGATGCCTGGCTTGCATGGCTGAATGTGAAAGCAAAATAGGCCATCTGCACTGGTCATTCCTCACTTGCACAAGAGACATTGACAGAAGATGACCCTGTCCTTTCCCATCAGTCATGAGAAGTAACTTTCCTGCTCTCCACTGGAGAAATTGCACTTTCCTGTGAGGTCCTTGAGCACACGCTACCTTTCCCACCCCCTCCAGGAGATGCAAGAGGACCATACATCTTCACTTCTGCTCCTCCTCGCCTGTTTTCTTCATGTTAAACAGTTGCCTGGATCGCAGTAAGGGGTCCATCCCTCTTCCCCACAGAACTAGGTATGGTGCTTGCTGATGCTGGTGCCACCTCATTTCACTCCATTTTTCTAACAGTTAAAATTGCTAAAAAATGGAATAAAAGTTATGTATTCAGAGCAGTTTTTGGTGAACTAGGATGTAGATGTGTCATCTCCTGGATGGTGTCAAAATAAATGGGCTATGTGGTGGAATCAGAGTGCTTTGAAGGCTAATATAGACAGGAGCTGGAATGAGGTTACCATAATGCTCCACACTCAATAAGCAGATAAATTAAACAAGTATTAAGACTGTGCATAGTTTGTTGGCCATATGGCATAAGTTCTGGAACATATCCAGTAGTATACATAGAATTATGTGAGTGGTTAAAATGGATGAAGCAGAGCACCTGAATGATAAGTGGAATTCCATCAAGCCTGTTAAGTAACAAATATATGAAATACTGAATAAGGCCGTTGAGACGGTATAGCAATTTGAACAGACTGATGAGCACTTTACTGAAATGGAGGATAAGGCAAGAAACTGAAATCTGAGACTGTGTGGTATTTTAGAAGATGAGAAAAAGACTTGCTGGATATGTGAAAATTAACAGCAGAGTGGACAGGTTCTACAGAAGTTTCCTTAGGAGAAACACTTGTGAAATACTTTCCATTCCAGGATAAGGACATCAAATGTGGGAACCCTAGGTGAACACCAATAGAATTTTTGATGTATTGCAAAATAGAACAGACATTATGGAAGTTGTGGTAATGGAGAGGTAAATTAGCAGTGAATGGGAGGCCACCCATATTTATAAAATAATATTACAGAGATATATGTGTGTATGCATATGCCAAAATAAACACAAATAATTTTATCTTTATGTTCCATTATAATATTAATATCTGATACAAAAGTATTATCATACATGTGAAGGAAGATTGACTATGTTGTAGAGTATGTAATAGAAGCACCATGTTAATCACTAATCCGTTCAACAAAAATACTTGAAAACTTATTTTCCTCTATTTATCTGCTGTATTTCCTGTCTGTGGCTGACATGGGTCCATTTGTGATTAGGCCATTACCCTGGTTAACAAACTTTAAATAACCAAACAAACAACCAGGAGGTGACAGTAACGCATTGCTTGTGATATGCACAAGTGATAAGGGAGTACAAATGAAGAAAGCTGAACCTTAAATTATTTCATGCTACTTTTAATGTAATTTGGAACAGTAACATGTTGACTTTTACAGAACAAATTAAACAATTGTGAAAATAAAGAATTTGCTGTGAGAAAATTACAAGTGGAGCAAAAGGACAAAAAGACTGTTGAACTCTGCATGACCCTACTCACCAACAGTAAAATATTTGGGATTTCCTGTATTAGAACTAAGGACCATCTGTATTACAGCCCTACACTTATACCTGCTGCCACAGGGATAGTTAAGTAACAGCTGGATATTTCCCTGTTCATTATTAACTTCTTTGTATTAACCACCATGCCACACCGATTACCATGTTTTCACGGCACCCAGCAGAATTGATAGAATTTATCTGTTTTATCCATTTTTAAATTGTTAACTATTTCCTCTCTGCAGGTGTTCTGGACCTAAATGTTTTGGGGAAGGTTGCTAACCGCCGTGCCATGTTGCTAAGCGGTGTTGTGCATTGGAAAGCAAAAAATGCAAAAATGTATCCTTTTTGAAATCAGTAATATCTATATCCTGTCTGCAGGAGTTCTGTCTGCTTCAAGTGTGGGCCATTATTCCAAATTTGCACAATGGTAAGCATCATGCAAGCAAGACAAGCAAAGCGAAAGTAAACTTGTTTTAGCCTTGTAAGCAGTGTTTATCAGGTCTCAGCCTTAAAAGACAAAGGTGGACTTGAACCTTGATCTACAGCTAGTATATGCTGTTTGGCAGATGTGCTACACACACACACACGAGTGTTCACTGGTGTAGTTGATGTATTGGTTATCAAAGAAGTGCTTTACATGACATTTATTGCGCGTATCCATTTCCCTTGTTTAAGCTAAGCCACTCATAGTGCAAGTACTGGCATTAAGAAAAAGAAATATATAAAATAAACAGCACTACAACATATATGTTAGTACACATGAAAGTCTGGATTTTAACTCTCACACCAATGAACCTACAAAACACAGTAAGGGTGTCTTATCCCTCTTTGCCACAGAAACAGCTTTACAGCTGAGCATGAAAATCATTGTGCATATAAGCAAATCCAAAATCAGCGAGACATATGACAGTTGTACACTTCTGATTTGTTTGTACATATATTAATTTCAGATGTAGTACGAGTGATCACACAACCATTTATGACTATTATTTACAGAAATGCAGCTCTGTCTTATCTCTGCATGGCATTCATTCTTCTCTTATCTGAGAAGCAATCTTAGACATGCAGTCTTTAAGGCATTTTGTATCATTTTCCTTAAAATGTGTGAGAATATTAAATGGCAATAATATACAGTTTCAACAAATGCAGGGGAGGTTGGCTGTTACTGAACAGAAACTATGGGCTGTGTGCTGCTTACTTACATTTAAAACCTTGATTCAATTACTTCTACACTTTGTCAGTCTAACCTGGCTGACACACCCACTGGAGGTAAGGCAGTCTGAATTGCTGTTGTGTTTTCCTTCACCATACCAGTAATCATTTACAGTTGCAAGCCATTAGAAACAACACTGGGGGAGTGCCTGCACTATGTTTACATCTGATACACTGAGCCAAGAATTTGGGATTCAGCTATTCTAATGAGTTCACACCTCATTTTCATCTTCAGCGTGCTCACAGGCTTGAACCCACACTATAAAAAGGGAACCATATAGCTAGGGAACCAGAAGGTGAGAAGACTTGTTTATGTGGATAACACAGAAGAAATTGCTATTACTTTAGATTTATATGCACAGAAGAGTACTGATCTTGATAAGGTATGACTGCATTTTCCAGTTATATACTGGATATACTCAGATGTCACTTAGAAAAATATTTTTATATATGCATTAGCAAATGCTACTCTTATCTGTATACACTTTATAGACGTTTACTGATGGCATGACCATTTTTGTCAGGGCAATTTACTTTCTCAGATGCACAGCCTTATTAACTTTCATCATGAGTGTTAATGTTATAACTGTTTCTGTTTACACTCTTCTGTTGTTATTTCTGTGAAATGTAAATGTGCTATATTGTCAATGACATAAGGGTTTTAGCCTTCTAGGATGGCCCATAGACACCTCTAGGGGAGTGCTGGTCATAGCTAGAGGTGACTGTCAATTGCATAAAAATGAATGTCCTGTAGTAAATGTGTGCACATTTTTGGGACAATTTCTTTGATAGCACTTATAACAATTCACTAATGTTTTATACCTTTATTTGGTAGCAAAATATCATTTGCCTGTTGTTCTGGGGGTGGGGAGCCAAGTTCCATGTCTGTGCTGCCATAGAAAAAAAATGTTTGTACACTGGTTTGCTTTGCTATTGTTACTACCCTTGTTTTGAATCCAACCTTGCTTTGAGTGCGACTGTGATATGTTACAACCACATAAATCCTTTTTTATATTTGAATATCTTGAAAGTTTTTTGTTTCTCCAGTGGGCAATATTGAAAAACTACTTATGTGTTATATCTAAGCAAGGCTTTTATATCTGCGATATTTATGTATAGCATCCTTCTTTTGTATTTTATGTCACCTATGGCCGTGGCACATAAGTGTCATAATCCCAGCAAATCCCCCTTCAGTGACCCTGAGAATGACGTAACCGTTCAAACATTTAGGCGGTATGGTGTTTTTCTGCTTGACAGATAATGTGGAGTTATGTCTGGAGGAATGAAATTTGGAACAAGATAGTGGATGATGTAAACACTTTTGGGAGATGCAGTAGGACATATATAATCAGGTGAGTCATAAGGCTACTGACATGATTTTTGTTAGCCTGGGGGAGCGCAACTGCAGTGGCCCATGGACGGATGGCTATGGGGGGGTGCTGCTGCTACAGAGCCACCACTGACACCAAATGAAGAGTTCTTGTCCACTGTCAGGGATCCAGAGAGCTCAGTGGAAAGTGCACAACAGCATGTGATTGATGCTGGTGCTGCTTTTTCAGGGAGGTCAGGTATGTCCCAGGAGGAGTTTACAGGTAGGCTTACCTATGTCTGTTGTTAAATATTTCTTGTATAGTAAAATATCAACAGCAATATTTAAGTTTAACATTTTTTTTTTTTGGGGGGGGGGGTAGTTTTGGATTGGTACAGTTAACAACATATTCTGGTTCATTACACTTGGGCTTGGGGTGGATGTGTAATCCAAGTTTCTGTTAATTGTATTGTTAATGAACATATAAAGGGCCAAAAGTTTTTCACCCCTGTATTACTGTTATTGTGATGATGGTGTCCTTACATTTTGCTTAATGTCTTCCAGGACCATCCTCCCTAGGAAGTGTGGAGTTATCTGCACATGATAGGCCAAACATTTTTATTTCAGTACTGATGAGCAGTTCACAGAAGCATTTGTTTTATCTGCATGTGTGATGTGGGTATCAAGACTATGTATGTATTGCTGTACCTTCTGCAGTAGTGGCACCATGGTTAGTTTGTTAGCATATATTGGAGTATAGTAGTGGAGGTATTAATTTCTTTCCTGGGTTTGTTGCTTATTATCACAGGTGATCCTGACAGTGGAAGTGTAGGACTCTTACCACCTGATGTCAGAGTATTGGCAGACTCTGATGATGATGAAGGGCAAACAGGAACACAGTTGGGAGGTACAGATGGTGAATCTGACACTGAAGATGACATTTAGCCATCCCCTGTAATTCCATCAGACTCAGTCAGTAAGTAGGCCTATGTCAACCCATTACAGTGAGTCCTCAGATATTGGACAGGTGGGGGGTGAGACACTTGACCAGGTTAGTGTGATAACTCCAGCTTCAGTGCCTGCTGATGCTGGCCATAGCCACAGTATGGGTGAGGTGCCATGCAGGGTTCTTAGGGGTGCTCTGAGGAAGCCTGCTGTCTGTCCTCCACCAAATCAAAGTATATGTTTCCGTGCCACTTGACGTATGTTTAGGGCTATCATGGAGGAATAGGCATGTTCCAATAGGGCTTCCAAGGAAATACTTAGGGTAGTAGATGTGGCACCGGTTGACATGCATGACTGCCTCCACCATGTTGCCATTTCAATGGATTGTATGACTGACACATTGGTATGGGTAGTGTCTGTGATGGAATGTCTGCTGAGAGGGGGACAGCAACCATGTGGGCGTAGGTCAGCCACATCATCTGATATTAGCCAATGTGGCCATGCCCCATCATGCCCCTGTAGTGGGACTTACTTCCACTGCTCCATCAGTAGTCGAGGTGTCCACACCCAGATGTAGCATACCATGGGTTTGTGGTCCTGTATGTACTCATGAGGAGTGCTCATCTGGCAGACATCAGTCACATTCAGGTAGTAGCAGTACACCTGACCATAGGCGTGGATGTGCCTGTGCAACTCCTGGCAGAACCAGTTCTTGTGGTCTGGTTTATGACTATGATGAACTGCCACCTCTACCATGCACAGCTCACACCTGTCCAGCATACCAAGACATACAGCTAGCACAGAGCTTGTCTGTGTTACTCCAGACACTGACACACCAGTTTCACCTGGAGTGCCAATACAGACACACACACAATAGTTACATGGTTCAGGTCATGAGGCTTAATGCTCATTCTGTCTCAGTAGCCATTGGATACTTTATCCAAATGTCTGCCTGTTTCTCTTTCTTACTCACACACACTCACTTATCTTTTGTGTCAGCCTAGCCTTGTTGCCCCCCCCCCCCACACACACAACACCCTGTGCAGGTGATGATAACGGTGCCATATCTCTGGTTTCTATCTTTTGGATTCAGGGATACATACACTTTCTGTCTGATGCTTAGGGTGCGTAGCCAACTTAGTGTTTAGTATATCTGTGTTTGTGATGCCGTTTTGCTGATTGTACTGCTTTCTTAAAGGTTTTTGTAATGTGTACATGCCTCCCACACTCTTACAGGAACAAGCCTGGACTAAGCCATGAATAAAAGTGGGACAAAGTCTGAGTAACAGGGAGACCTTTTAAATATTTTAGTGTAACAGAGTTAATTGATAGACTCAAATAGTTTCTGTATCACTATTTTTAAGATTATTTCTGGAGGATTTAATGTCTGAAATGGAAATGTGTGTCATTAATTTCTAACTTCTCTCTTTAATGATTTGCCAGTAGAAAGGTATGAGGCCAAAATGAGGACATTCAGTGACCATCAGTACTTTTGAGAGGTATGAATGTTTGAATCTTTGATGCATGAGGCCTTTTACTTGATAGAGGACACAGGTATTCACATAAGTCACTGATGTCACATGTTGAAGTCATTGCTGTAAAAAATCACCCACCTTTTACTTACTTACATTACCAAGTTACACTATGCAAGGATATGCCATTCATTTGTTTTATTACACTTTTTTTTAATATTTCAGGTTCAACACTTACCTTATAAATCTGGCAGTTGCTACAGTTTTAGTTCAGAGCTGAGTCTGTCTAATGCTATCAATACACAGCCATTACATGGGTAGATAAAGGTTGTGAGCATTGTCTGGCATCAGTGTTACTATATGTATGTGCATAGGATGAAAGTTTTAGCCCCTTAGGTGGTGAGTGTGCTATGCATTGCCTCTTAGGCAATGTGAGGGCATATTGAACACGCCTATGTTTACCTACACCAGCAGCAGCTGCTGGTTCCACCTCTGACTCCTCACCTGCGTGTGGCTGTGGTGACCTTGCCAGTGGTGGTGGGATGTGTGCCCCTTCCCCTTGTTGATCCTGCTGAAGCTGTTTTCTCAGGATGATGTTGTGAAGCATGGCACAGATGGTGAAGATTTCAGTACATGTACATGGATTGTACTGCAGGGCTCCCCCAGATGTATCTAGGCACAGGAACTGCAACTCCTGCAGCCCACACACATCGCTCTATGATATTTCTGGTTTCAGCATGTGGTTCATTATAACAGTCTTCAGTTGATGTGTGCGCATTTCTGATGGGCATCATGGTTTCAGTGCATAACCTGCATCCCCCGGTAAATGATCCTGTGGAATATCACCCCTAGTAAACATCTCATACAGTTTGGAGTTGTGCCAGGTATGTGAGTCATGGTAACTTCCTGGGTTGCCAGTATATACATTCAAGATGATTCCCTTAGCATTACACATGACTTGGCAGTTAATGGAGTGGAAGCCCTTTCTATGTATGTACACACTTCCTTGTTCCCCGGGTGGTGCTTTGATTTCTATATATGTACAGTGTGGCACTCAGTATTTTAGGTTACTGTGCTACAGGGTAGAGCTCCTACATATTTGTGGCTCTGTCACACACCGTGTAGAGCTGCTTGCTGAATACAAAATGGTACACTACTGTATGTGCATCTAGCTACGATGTGCTCATGGTCTTAGCAGATTGTGTAGCGTTTATTGAATCTTGCCGGTAAGACTTTCCATGCTAATTATGCCTTATGGACTTTTGAAGTGTTAATAATTTCTGCAGCACATAGGTTAATTTTAATTTAGTATTAGTCAAGACAGCTTGAATATTTAAACATGGTGACAGTTAACCACATCAGAAGGTACATTTTGAGTTTTAAATTGACATTTGGTGAACTATTAACTATTATTAATATACATACTTAACAAGGGGGTTCTCTTTAGTCTATTTTATTTTCTTTGATGTTTACAAAACAAGACAAATATAGGTTTGTTGCCTGCATTTAATATGTTTGAATGGAGAAAACAATATGTAAATTTTTTAATATTTGTATTTAAACATTTTGTAAATAGATGTTTATTAAAACTATTAATCATCCAGCAAAATACAACAAGAGAGATTAAATGTGTATTCAATCTTGTGTTTCTTATAACTGTTTTATGATGTTGTTGTTTGTCTTTCGGCTTTTCCCGGTTAGGGGTCGCCTCAGTGGAACTCCGGTCTGCTAATGATTGGCAGTAGATTTTCACGAACGCCGAGGTGCCAGCTCGACATCCAACCTTCAATGAAGGTACTCCCATTTATACATGTCTTTCAAATGCCACCCAACCACGGGGAGGACATACAGACTCCACACAGAAGGCACTCCCCACACTCCAGCCGAGAACTGAACAGGAGAACCTCTTGCTGTGAGGCAACAACACTACCGCTGCACAATCGCGGGATGTATTAAGGCTAATGGAAGCAAATGATGGACAGAATAAATGACTCTCTCAAAACATAAATTGGGAAGTTGGCATATTGGTTAAAGTGTGTACCTTACAAATGCAAAGTGCAGGGTTTGATTCTCACATGGTACAATTGGCTAGGCTTAAAATGGCTCACAGGTACACTTAGCCTATCAATAACCGATGAATTATAACTGTAATATTATAAAGTATTAACCATTGTAGTGAGTAAACATTTGAAGTAATAATTCAAGTAGTAGACTGGAGAAAAGATTAAACAAAAATATAAATTTGAGTTAAAACTGCAGGACGATGAAGAATTAACTATAATAGTGAATAATAATGTAGAAAAATAATATCTAAGGGGGGGTTCTTATTTTCCTTTGTACTGTATCACATTTAATGTTAGCAAAATAAAGTTATGTAAATTGATTGATGAAGCATGGGAAAATGTTTTGCTGTTAACCTAATGTTCAGTTCTGTATAGAGAACTGATTAAGTGTTAATACTATTAAGGACCAGTGCAGAGTAAATTGCCTCCAATATAAGAAATATGTAGGATTAAAGTTGGTTTTAGGCATAAAAATAAATGCAAAGGGAGGAAAGTTTATAGATTATTATTATTTATTATAAGACATTTTTTCCAATAAACATCTTTATTATATTATCACATATGGCATAGGCAATCTTACATTTATATAAATGAAAAAAGAAATATTGGCACCACTTTAGCTGCAAACATTATACATCACAGACACCACTGAAACTACCGTAGTTGCAAACATTATACATTACTTATAATCTGCCCAATTATTGTCACTAAAGCCTTATATGGCTCATTCAAATCCTGCCTCTTAAAACTCATTCCTTTTCTGCCTATATTGTTCCCACAATTCCCATTTTTTTCTGTGTAGTTTGCTTTGTCCCTTTTCTAAAGATCCCAATTCCACTTGTTTTATCTCTGTTACTATATTCACAACTACTAGTAAAGTTGGTCTAGACTTTGATTTCCATTTTCTAGTAATTGCTTTTTTGGCAGCCACCATAATTAGACTCAGCAAGGCTTTACTATTTCTAGGCAATTCTGATTCTGTATCATAGCTCAAAAAATCCCCAGCATCTCCGACAGAGTGGTTGGCCAGCTCATTACACCCCCAAAAAAATATGTTCCCAGCCATCTCTTTCTTGCCCATCGCATATCTAACATTTGGTATTCACCTAAAGAAAAATTATTTGGAGTCTGCTTTGGGTATAAAAATACCTATGCAAACACTTCCAGGCAAAGATCCTAAATCTACCAGACTTTGTTGCATATTTGGGAGATATACATATATATCCCCACTGTCTCTTTGTGACTTGCTTAGCCACTCTTTCTTCCCAATCCTTTTTAAGCTCTTCTGATTGATTCTTATAATCAATATGCAATATTTTATATGCTCTACTAATTATTTATTTTTTAATGGCAGCTTATGTTCTAGATTCCATTAAAAACTCTACCAGTGCTGGTCTTTCATTTAGGAACCTCCTATTTCTTTTTCTTTGCCTATACTCTGAAATTAATCCTTGATAGGGAAGGCAATCTCTAACCTGCAGTCCAATGATTAAAAAAAGAGTGGAGCTATGAGGATAGAAAGAGTATCCTCCTTTTATTTTTCTATAATCAAAAACTAAGGGAACTAAGGTTGGGTGGCACGATGCCAGGGTAATCCTATGGGCTAGGCTTGTAAAGGCTCCCGGGCCATCAGCCTAGTACACACCTATGAAATATATATGGTTCAAATTGCTCTGTTATTGTGAGCATATAGTGTGTAGAAACTGATTATGTAGTGTGAAGGATTGATGTGTATAGTGAAAATATATTGATTACATGCAGTAAGTGATTGACACACATATATATATATATATATATATATATATATATATATATATATATATATATATGGTGAAAAATATTTTGATTATATGCGGTAAGTGATTGATATGCATGGTGAAAATATATCATTTATGTGCAGTAACTGATTGATGTTTGTGGTGAAAATATATCGAATATGTGCAGGACTGGGAAGAAAGATTGGATAAACAATTCACAAAGAGATAATCTCTCAAATATGCAGTGATTGATGTGTGTGGTGAAAATATATCAATTATGTGGGATAATTGATTGATGTGTATGGTAAAAATATATCATTTATGTACTGTAAATGTGTGTAGTGATGGGTATGGTAAAAATATATCATTTACGTACAGTAAATGACTGATGTGTGTGGTGAAAATATATTGATTATGTGCAGCAAGTGATTGATAAGTGTAGTAAAAATACATTGATTATGTGCAGTAAGTGATTGTGTGTGGTGAAAATATATCAATTATGTGCAATAAGTGATTGATGTGTATGATGAAAATATATTGTTTACTTACTGTAAACGATTGATGTGTATGGTGAAAATATATTGATTACATGCAGTAGGTGATTGATGTGTGTGGTGAAAATATATCGATTATGTGCAGTAAGTGATTGATGTGTGTAGTGAAAATATATTGATTAGATGCAGTCAGTGATTGATAGGTGTGGTGAAAATATATTGATTATGTGCAGTAAGTGATTAATGTGTGCAGTGAAATGATACACCAGTCATGCCAATTCGTTATTGACTATAAGGACAGGGGTGTTGGGTGGAGCTGAGAAATATGTGTACCTGTTAAAATGATTTGGTTTTCCTCATCCTCTGTTGCTTATTCTGATGGCTAGATTAAGTTATTTTTTGTATGACATAGGGGCATGATACAGAATAGTAATGAATATAAAACAGATGAAGTCTGAGTGCTCAGGAAGTTATGGTATGAATGAAGAAGCCGTGCAGCATTAATTATTATGGTACCATCCAGGCTAAGCATTACATGGATAAAGGAGGAAAGACTGCATCAGAGTGGATGTTGGTTTATGTGAAATAATGCTGCATCAAGAAGGTAAGTAGGTGGAGAAAGGCTGTATTGTAAAAGGGCAGGGTTGTCTGGTAGATGTAGTGTAAGGTTTCAGCACAGCATTGTCATGAGAGGAAATAGTACTCTTGGATCCCTGCTTCCTGAGTGGGGTTGGGAGAGCGGCTAGTAACTGCCACATTCTTATTATTGAAACTGACTAAAAGCATGTCATAAAAAGATCATTATATTTTTGTAAAGGGGTGGTTGTTTTCACCCCAGATGAGAAAAGTGTTGAGGTGAGAATGAAGAAGTTGTTTATATCTTCATGTGATTTCTCTCTCCCCTATTATTGTAGTTAATGCACTAAGAGAGTTGCGAGTGCATATAATACAAAATGGAGTAATGGATGTACTAACCTTTAAGTGTTTTAATAACAATAGAAACAAGTTTTCAAAAAAAGGGATGCAGTCTTGATATCTAATGTAATACAAGAGCAGGTTTAGGATGCAAACTGAAAGAAGGTGCAGAGATGGGAGCTGAGACAGCAGATGTGGCAGGTGATGGAGTCAGGGTTCTGAACTGATCCAAGGAAATACTTCTACATGATGAGGGTACTGGATTAGTAAATTACTTCATCACAGAATAGATGGGAGCAGAATACGGATGACATATGGGTTCAAAGGAGACATAAGTCACCCTTTCAACAACAACTCCTGCCCAACCTGTAATAGCTTTAATAAAAAAATAAATAAAAACAAAAGAAAAGAAAGCAATTGAAATAAAGCAGCGACAGCAGTCCAGCAAATGGCCCATAGTGCCTTATTTTGATTGTGCACAAAATACCCGCTCCCATATGTAATGACCTACTCTTGGAAATAATTGGATAGTTTGTTGTTAAAAGCAAATTACCAGTCTTGCTTTCTTTCCTATTTTAACTCGACCCTGCTTCGTGATAGCATGGCTGGAGATATGCACTGCAAATATGTACTAGCCCTAAGCCCACCTTCTGAAGTACAAATAGAAGTATAATTCTGACAAATCCAACAATAATTACTCCTAAATTCAAATGGAATTCTCTTTTAATGTTAGTTCAGTCAACTTGTGTTGTAACCTGTCACTTATACTGTTAAAGTGATTATTTTTTCCTGCTCTAAGATCAGTGAGAGTTGAACCTGCTCCACTCATCCTCACTGTACTTATTCTTGATTCACTTCACTCCTTTACCTTTTCTCCAGTCCCAACAACCCTGCCCTCCTCTACTTTTCTGTACCCATAACTTCTCCCCCATACCTATACAGCCAACTAAATACCCCATAATCTCTCCCTCTCAACCAATCTCCTCATCATAACCTATCAGTCTATCCAGACTAGATATCACCCACTTCCATGTGAAATAACCACCCACTTCATCTATCAGGTAAATCAATAACATATTTTATCTTCACTAATGTCTGCAATTCATAATCAATATGTTACTCATCTTTAAACAACAAAACCAAAATCGTCCAGATGAATGCCTGGTTCACTAAAATGCACAGTCCATCAAAACAAAAAGTAACCAGGCAAAATGAATGGCAGTGCTCCAATTCAGCAAATATTTAATGAGAAAAAAACAAACAACCATTTAATGAGAAAAAACAAACAAAAAAAAATGAATGAATATATATTGTTTTTTGCCTTTTTTCTTTGCTTTTTCGCTTATTACCATTTTTTATGTATGTGTTTTTTATATATGTGTTTTTACATGACATTTTTAAAGACAAATTATTCATAGTTGATTAATTCGTGGTTGTTAGATATGAATATGCCTTTAAGGGTATTTTTTATCTAACTGGCTTCTAATTAAGGTGTTTTATTTAATGAAAGTTGCTGCAGTGTAAGTTAAAAGTCTGAGGAAGCAGTGGGATTCACTGTGAAAGCACTTAAGTGTTTGCTTATTTTTTCTCATTAAATATTTTCTGACTTGGAACGCTG
The DNA here is from genome assembly GCF_019279795.1 of Protopterus annectens. NCBI lineage: Eukaryota > Metazoa > Chordata > Ceratodontiformes > Protopteridae > Protopterus > Protopterus annectens. The sequence continues at coordinate 218,967,232 of NC_056731.1, forward strand.
CCATTTCTTTTGTCTGGTTACTTTTGTCTTGGATGGAATGTTACACATCTCCTCTACAAATCACCAATCCAAACAATCTTCTTACTCTAATCAAAACCCAGCAACACAACCATAAACTCACTCCCACTTACCTACCTTATTCTTTTAACAACCCACTGACTCCATAAGCACTTCATACTCTCCACTACACTTTCTCAAAATGAGTCCTCCTTCAGTCTCCTGATTGCCCTGTTATAATCATCATATTCCATCGCCACTGCATACTACTGCTCTGCACTTCTAAAACTGTCTCCTTCACCATCTCAACTTTTCCTCTAATTTTATATCCTAATACAATCACTTATTTCTTTCAAATAACCTACCCTCTGCTGCACAGTAACCTTCTGTCATACCCCTAGTCATTCTAAATCACCAGCAACCACTCATGCCACAATGCAACCAGTTTGACATGTAGACTGTCTTTAAACAATAACTATCATTCAACCCATTACCTGACATCTTATCCTCTCATGCACAAAATGCTCCTGACAGCATGTGCTATTCTCACTCACTCATTCTCATATAATTTCTCCTCCCCTCTCATGACTTCTTATCAACTCCCTCGAATCACATTAGCCATTAAATCCACATATCTCCATCACTTTATATCTCTTACTACATTTAGCACCTTAAACACTTTTGTACTAAATTCCCACCCATGTTATCTAAACTCCATATAAAACAAGGCTGGAAGAACTGTTCCCCTACACCTCATCCTCCTCTAAACTCCAGCTTGGTGGAGTCATTCCCCCCAACCCTGACCCTTCATCTTTGACTACTTACACATCTACAACATCCTCCTTTATAGCCCTGTCCTCACTCTTTCCATCCAGTGCCCACACAGGACTAAAGATCTTCAATATCAGTATCAGAACTGTATCAACTGAAATAACAGACTTTCATGTTTGGATACCCCACACACCTCTGATATCCTTACTGTTTCTGAAAACTTGTTGAAACCAGAGATCAAAGATAAAGAAGTTACTTCCCCAGGCTATAACATACTTAGACTAGATTGCACATCAAAGAAGGGGGAGAGGCTGCCATGATGTACTCCAAAATCCTAAAACTGCCTCTCTGCCCCACACTCCACCTACCTTTAATAAAGCCAAAAATATATTATCCCCTCTTCAAACTAGATACACACATATCTGCTGTATACATTCCACCAGGGGACGCTTCTTCATTATTGAGGACATTCTCTCTGCTGGATAACTTCAAATATCTCCTGTGAAGCTGTGATTATTGGTGTCCCTAACATAGTCTGGCTCACCCCTCTCAGTGGTTCTCCTCTAGTACTACTGAATCTATTTGTCTTTTCTCAAATTATCCAAACTCCAACTAGATTTAACATGCATAACAATAAACAATCCCTGTTTGTCTGGACATTGACTTCCAAAGTGAACAAAATCTCATTATCAGAAACCTTGCCTGACACCCTCAGCAACACCTATATATTCAGGCAACACCTATATATTTAGAAATAATACCCATAATAACCAAAAACATCACTACATAGTAATACTAGGTGAACTAAACTACCCAGCTATAGACTGGGAAACCTACACCACATGTAGTGCAATATAAATGCCCTGGAACAACTAGTCAGAGTATCCACTAGGGGAATAACAGCTTGGATCTTGTCCTTACTAATATGCGAGCATCTTTCACCAACCCTTGTGTATTTTCAACACTTGTTAGGTCTGAAACATAAAGCAGTCTCCTTCAAATTAAAACTGAAACCAGAGATCCCTTCTACTCAAGGTACCATTAGAAATGTACTTAAGACAAATTACCTACTCCTAAGTGATACATTGCCAAGCTTCAAATCCCCAGTTAACTCCACTGAATACTCAGAACTGTACAGCACCACACTATATCAGCATGTAAACAGCTGCACCCCATAGGAACACGTGCAGGGTAACCCTAGAAACAAACAAACACGGTGGAACCCGTAATATCAACAAGCTTTATAATAGTAGGAATAGAATTTTGATCAAAATTGAGAAGAGTTATTTCCAGAATATTAGCCCTCTTGTCACTGAAATGATGATGCCACAGTTTTATTTAACATTCCTCAATAATATATGGAACAACAAGCCATCACCCAAAAGAAAATGGGTCTAAAAGCATCACCCTCAGCTATACCCTAACAATAAATTACTCATGCATGATAGACAAGGCTTGGAAAACCTATAAATACAAAAAAAAAAAAAAAAAAAAAAAAAAACAGCAATGCCTTCCACACGCTAAAGGGAAGTCTCTCTGTTCAACAGTGGCAGTGATAAACATTGAGCAGTCTGCTTGCCCCTGTGGGAGTGGTTACTGCCTTGAAACTGTAGTTTTATTGGCCATTTTGGGTCAATTCCAAACTCCTTGAGCTTCCTCTCTTAAAACCTGATTGCCTCGTGGTTTTGGCATCTTTTCAGACTTGTTGGCTGTTGGTGAAGCACCCACCAAGAGCAGAAAACGCTGAAAGAAGAAAAGAGCCACTTTTGAGATTTTAAGTATTTTCTTCAGATTATTTTGCTAAGTTTTTCTGCATAGCCGCCTACTTTGAGCATTTTCTGGCTTGTTAAACTTGATTTCTGCATTGGTAACTGTATTTAGAACACAACCTAGAGCTGTTTACTGAATTTCCTGTTTGCACTTATTTTTAAAATAGTTTTTTTTCTTAAAACTTGCATTTTATCTGTCTCTGGCCTAGCACTCAAGTGTGGGGTCATTTACTGCACTGTTATAACTTGTTGATACTTGTGAACCTCTGTTATCTTTAAAAAAACAAAAAAAAAAATCTTACTTTTTTCCCACTTTTCTGAGATTTAAAAAAGTTCAGTTACAGGCTTGCTGTTCTGAACTGTTTGTAAGTTTCTTGGAGGCCATTTTTTGCTTGGGCTAAAGGGAAGTCTCTCTGTTCATCAATGGCAGTGATAAACATTGAGCAGCCTGCCTGCCCCTGTGGGAGTGGTTACTGCCTTGAAACTGTAGTTTTATTGGCCATTTTGGGGCAATTCCAAACTCCTTGCGCTTCCTCTCTTAAGGGTTTAAACTATTCCTGGCTCCACAAAGTCTGCTCTTCACTTTTTCCCTTAGAACTGCTCTATCTCTCAAATTAAACACCATATTCTCATTCTAAGGCCCTTCACTGGTCCAAATAGGTAATCTTACAAGTTAGCACTATTAAACCATAAGCACTACTTAATCTTCTACTCTCTACGATTACCTTGTCCCCTATTGGACCATCTTAATTCAGTTCCCTATATTACTCTAGCATGTCCAAAGGTCAGTCAATGGTTTCCTCTCCAGCCCAGCTGGTGAATCTGGGAATTTTGAGGCAATGTTACAACTGTCTCATGTACACAGACAACCCTCTCTTCCTCCAAACAGGTCCAAATATATGTATAGCCAAACTGGAGGCTGAGCTCTCTCATCTCAAAACTGGTATAACCAGTCAGGAGGAGAAGGTAACCTCACACAACACAATTCCAGTATCACACAGTCCCACCACATCAGTGAACCAAACACATAAATACCCTAAAACATACTCAGAGGCTCTAAATAAAAATCTACCTAAGCAACAGAGACCTCCAAAGCAGACATCCAAGCAAACGCCACCCCAAAACAAAACACGCACAACACATAGCCCACAAAGTCAGTGTGCCAAGCAGCCACAGCCCTTAAGGCTGAATAACGCACCCGATACTCTTGTAATAGGTGACTCTATTGTCAGACACACTGATGTCCCACTCACCAGGCTGAACAAGGAGAAGGTCACAGTGAGCTGCCTGTCAGGCTCTAGGATCCGCCACATAACACAAGCACTCAGGTCACTCCAAAGCAAATACAAATATGACTCAGTCATTGTACATACTGGTGTGAATGACCTGAGACGTGCCTCCCTGGACTACATGAAAAGAGACATAGAGGAGCTCTCTGATCATGTAGCCCAGGCCGGTATGACCTTGACCTTGAGCAGCATCTTACCCTCACCTAGAATGATGCCACAGTACAAAGACAAAATGACCGATTTTAACAATTGGCTAAAATTTTGGTGTCATTCAAAGGGGATCCAGTGTCTATCAGCCTGGGATGACATGCTCGACAAGCCACGTTGCTTCGCTAGGGACGGCTTGCACCTGTCACCATTGGGCTTTTGGATACTGGCAAAGGCTCTGGCCACCCCCATAGTGCCTTTTTTAGGCAAGGCTCAAAAGTCAAACCCACCTCCATAGACAGCACAAGGTACAAGAAACCAAGGGTAATGCTGCTAAACGCCAGAAGTCTTAACCTCAAGATGCACGCACTCAAAGCTCTCCTCAGTATGGAGAACATCGATATCTGTGCAGTGACAGAAACCTGGTTCAAGGCTCCAGAGAGCACACCAGCACTACCAGGTTATACCTCATATCATGCTTTTCAGCCCCAAAACCCAGACCGAACCACAAAAGGAGGGGGAGTTTCCATATTTATCAAGGATATCAAGGATATCCACACCTCCAGGTTAGTGGCATTGCATGAAGTATCGGAGACCATCCATGTGCAACTAACAGTGGGCAAAACTGCTTTTCAGTTTATAGCATCCTACAGACCACCCTCTCAAAGTCAGGAATCCCACTCGTCTTTCCTGAAAACATTGAAGAAAAAAAAATACCATCTCAGATTAAAACCTACTACTACCTCAGCCATTGACAACTGACTTGGAAACTATCTGAAAATGACTGCTGATGACATAGCCAGTGCCATTTCCATCCTATAAACAGATTAATTCAGGAATCCTATGCCCCCAACTTTGTAAGAAATCCAATAGGTGGCAGCACCGCAGAACTCTCTAATTACAGACTAATAGCCATACTTTCTGCCTTGTCCAAAATCCTTGAGAAATGTGTCCATACTCAGTTACTTAAATATATGCTAGGCAACAACCTCATATCCCCTTCCCAACATGGCTTCAGGTCATACCATAGCACCGTGACTGCTCTTCTAAGTTTAATTAGTGCCATCAACCAAAACCACAACACAAACAATGTTGTATCTTTATTATTCGTAGATTTATGAAATGCCTTTGATACAGTCATAATAGGCTACTACATCAATTGACAGCCATAGACCTATCCCACTGTACCCCTTTCTGGTCCCAAAGCTCTCTCTCAAACGGCATGCTGGCAGTTAAATGACAATCAACCTACTCTACCTCCCTATGTGTCTCAGATGGGGTCTTGCAAGCTCAGTGCTTGCCCCTCTCATGTTCAGCATACTCATTAACAACCTGCACGACACTTAAACATGGCAAACATATTCAGTACACTGATAATTCTACTCTTATATGCTCAGCCCCAAATATTTCTCAACTCCGTCAACCTTACTCAGGTGTCTTTCCCTGCCATCAAGACCTTGCTAACCAACTCTGCATTCATTCTACATGCTAAGAGGACAAAGCAATTCCTTTTCACTCCTAAAACATCTTCTGCAGGCTAAAACAACTTCAAAATTACCTCTTCAAGCAACACAGTAGATGAGGCAGTCTCAAACACCAAATTACTTGGTGTCACTATTGATAAAAATATGAAATTTGACCTGAATATTCAAAAAGCAATTAAAAAAAAAAAAAGAAAACACCAAAACTGTGTCTCCTATACAGGGCACTTGTATTCTTCTTGGTAAACCCTCTCAACCGTCACATACACAGTTACAACACCCCTGTCTATTCTACTGCCAGCAGTATATCAATTACAGTGCAGTTCTTTGATATAAAGTCTAACAGTGTCTTCAGTCATGTATTACTTGAACTTTGATGTGAAGCCTCACAATGTAACTATATTTTTCAATATATTCTGCTTCTATGAGAGTTTTTCATAGTTTTTCCATATTATTTGTACATAATACTGCTTGTAACTGTAGTTGTTATTAATGTTGAATTTTTGTCTTGTCTTGATGGAGCTTTTCTCCTTGGGCCTCGATTGGAAAGGGGTTTAATATCCACTAGACATTCCTGGTAAATGAAAATAAAATAAATAGTTAAATAAGTGAAAGAATGAAAAATGGGGAAAGGCAGGTATGGGACAGATTCATACAGCCGTCTCTGTAACAACTGAATAGACTCATTAGACACTGAACTTTTCAGCTCTTTCTTTCTTTCCTTCTGTCATTCTGACCGATGCTCCAGTGTCCTATGCCCTTTGCTAGATCTGGTGGCATTCTGGTCAACCCTGATCCACTGCCCAAATTTAACCCAGGATCAGCAAAGATCTTAAAGACATTCTTCATGCTGTCCTACTTCAAGCCATTTTTTTTTCACTTATGATCTACCCTATTTCTTGCCCACTCTCCTTGCCCTTCCTGGGGTGAAGTCTGGGTGGTTTTGCATTGGGGTGGGTTATGTTTCACACCACCTCCATGACAACTTAGCCATGGCCCTGCCCTATTCCTGTTTATGGTCACACTCCCTGACAATGATGCCCACAGCCTCCACTAGGGATTGCTGTCAGAGATGCCCACAAGATTGCCCTTCCCCCTAAGGATGGTAACACCCATCTCTCCCTGCCGCTCTGTCTGTCTACAGAGCTGTTAATCAATCCCTAGGTTGGCTGGGTGGTAGTCATGGCCTTATTAGCCAATGGAGTGGTTAGACACTGCTTTTTTTACATAATCATCAAGCTGGCAGAAGATGCAACATATTTCATGTGAAGGAATTTTGTCTCCTAGCTTTTTGTAAGGCAGGTTTGTCAAGAGTGGCTCATGAGCCAAGTACTGCCTAAGAATAATTAAATGCATCTCTTAAGAGGTTTGTCATTTCCAGGTCTAATTATAGTGTTTAGTTTTCTAAGGCTATACAAAAGACAACATGAATGCATTAAGTATTTAAGCAAATGTCATATTCTGTGGTTCCTTTAAACAGTTTTACCACTCCAGTTGTCTGGGTTGTACTTTGCTGTTGCAAACATTTTACTGACAAAGACAGCTGTGACTCATAAGTGAGTCACAGATAGAAATATGCTGACTGGCCTTTACAAAATTCACCCCTATGTATTACCACGATTTCAAATCTATCTTGGAGCCATCCTTCAGTTCCCTCATCTCCAACTTTCTGTCTGTATATTGTATCCCTCCTAGGTTTTACTTGATCTGCATGATAGAGGCTTTACACTTTCTTTCTTTTTTATTAATTAATTAATTAATTAATTAATTAATTAATTGATTAATTAATTCTTTCTTTATTTGTGTACACCACAAGATTTCAGGTATATTACAGGCCCTCTTTTGCTTTCCTTCTGCTAAAAAAATCAGCCCCTTCAATCTTAAGCTTAAAACTTTTTTTTTTTGCACTATTGCTCCTCCTTTGAAATGTTCTTAATTCCATACCTTTTAAGATGCACAGCTTGTCATAGGGTCTATATTAGAACATCGACTTTTTTTAAATGTCAAATGTTCTAATATCGACCCCTCTTCAGCGAATGCTGACAACATCGAACATGCAGTACAGCGAAGGGAAAAAATTTGCTGTTCTGACACACATACACACAACACAAACACACCAAACAAACAGCAATCCACACACATACACCTAAAATCCTACATCTAACCCTACACTAAACTGTACACACACCACTAGCTATCCACTTACCTTAACCCAAACCCTAACCCTAAGGTCCTTTACTATCGCACACTCACCTCACCACGCCCTAACCCTAACTCACCTACCTCGCCCTAACCCTCATGTCCACACAATCGCACACTTACCTGACCCGCGCCCTAAACCTACCTCACTTACCCCGCGCCCTAACCCTCATGTCCACACAATTGCACACTTACCTGATCCCAACCCGTAACTTTTCACCACAGTGCTGAACATAGTGAAGCCACAGGAACGGCCAACTGAATTCCTTCCCTAGGAAGAAATTCGGTGCTCCGCAGCTTTACTATTTTCAGCGTTTGCTGAATAGGAGTCAATATTAGAACATTCAAAGTTGTGAAACTTCAATGTTCTAATATAGACCCCTTGTCATACATGATTACTTATTCCAGGAAAGTATTTTCATGTACTTCCCCTCTCTCTAACCCAATTGTTCTTCTCACAATCTCTGATTTTTTCACCCTTTTCCCGTTCTGCTCAGATAATCTAATCTGTTCAGTTTTAAAAGATGATTGCCCCCTGACCTGTTACTTGTTCTCCTGTTGTATTCTGTCTTTATCCTTGTTTTTCTGCAGTGCCACCATTACTCCTTGCTCATTTTTGCTATATTTGGTTAATTTTTTACTCTCCTACATATGTATAGACCTGGGAAATAGCTCCAGTTTTCTGCAGGGTTCCCAAAATGAAAACTTTGATTTAGAACTGGCACAGGCTAATGACTGCAAAAAGCTAAAGACAGGGATACAAACCAGTTTGTGAGTTATAGCAGTAGTGAAGGCTTATACCTCAGGCAAATTAGCCCACTCCTAAATCTTTGACCTAGTGTACCTGGTGAGAAAATGGTTAAACCCAGAAGAAAATCCAGCATTCTAAATTATTGATATTGTGATAATGGACCATTTCTTGAGGAGTCTGCCCTTATCCATAAATTGATGGGTTAGCCATGGAAATCTACAAATTAACTTGTGGAGATAGTTTAGAAGTAGATGGCAGCAACTAAGCTGTTTTAAAATGCTGACGATTGCTCAAACTAAAGGAAAATCATTCCAAAAATGATGACAATGATAAGATATTCTGAAATGTAATGGCAGAAAATAATCAGATTCACGTTTCCATAGCCATACAGACAATATTATGCCACTCTAAGTGAAGAGGGGACTAAAACGTAATTAGGGAAAACAATATTTTAAATGTTCTCAAGTGGGACTTAACTACTTAATGAATGCCCACTAAGTCAACAGCCTATGCAGTGCAATGCATGTAGTGTACATTCCAAGCTTACAGGCTGAAGTTCAACCATGTAGTGTGGAGACAGATTTTGTGGCTGTAAGCAAGGCTGGGTCAGCTACTGATTGTAACAATTAATCAAAAAGACCAAAATGTATGAGCAAATGAGAAACAAAAAGTATAAAGGATTAGCCCCGATAAAATCATTTCAGCTAGCAGATCTAGGGGGCTCTGTCTCTGATACTCTCCCTGTGGGAGGAATAAAAAAGCATTGTTGAAGTTTCAAGTAGTTCATTCATTTCAGTTACGTAGGCAGATTGACGAGTGTTTTTCCTCTACTACATTTTACAGGTCAGTTATTTAAAGGCAGTTGCAGATAATGGTGGGAGGTGTCCAGGGGAGCTGACTGGAAGAATATCTGGGAGATGGAAAAACAATGCCAGTCCCAAAGCTTAGAGGTTGATCCCTTATTTAATTATTCCTGAAAGACCAGTAAGGGCTAACCAGCTCAAATACCTGTGGAACCTCATCCTTAGTTAAATGTTTTTTATTTTTAACAAACAAAACGTGACAACACTCCATGAGCTACCACTACAGAACTATATTTAAGAAAACACTTTTGCCCGAGTTTCATCAGGCCCATCTAATAGAGTGGTTTACATTTTAATTATTGAAACTGCCTGCTTTTATGAGGATTTCACCAGACTTTATTAGCCTGTTTTGTATCACATGCAATATGAGATGCTGTGTCTCCCTTTGTGGGGTTCATATTCCTTGAAGAAATTATGAAAGCTTTATTACAGAACTTTTTCCAGTCTGACTTGTCCTTATGGATGCTTGTATCACATGTAATGTGAGAGGCTGTGCCCACTTTTTTGGAGCTCAGCTCTCCTGAAATACATTATGAAAGACTAATCTTCTCTTGTTTGGCAAAAAGATTTACAGTGCCTGCTTATAACAGGCTCATATACATGATTAACATGACCAGTCCCCATTATTCTTCCTGATGAAGTTTATATGTGGGGGAGGTAGACACAGAGCTACAGTAGGTGTCTCCCATTTTTTGAGCAACACATGCATTTAGAGAAACAGCTTACAGTAGAAACAAGTCACAGTGCCCTTTTTACAGAGCTCATGGATATGTAGAAGTTGTTCTTCTTTCGGCTTTTTCCCAGTTAGGGGTCGCCACAGCGGAACTCCGGTCCGCTAATGATTGGCAGTAGATTTTTACGGTGCTGAGGTGCCAGCTCGACGTCCAACCTTCAACGAAGGCACGCCCATTTATGCATGTCTTTCGAATGCCACTTGACCGCGTGGAGGACATGCAGACTCCTCACAGAAGGCGTTCCAGCCGAGAATCGAACGGGAGAACATGGATATGTAGAAGTATGAGGAAAAATGTAAGTAAAGATTTAGACCTTGGGACCTTTTGTATAGGCTTTCTGTGCCCATGGAATAAAAATTCACCAAGTGATGAACTGCAGAGTATACAACTCTTGGATCTGGACTAAACCTTTGTACTCTGCTTCTTGTTAGTCCTGTCACCCTCTGGGTCACAAATAGGATACTAGACCTGACTTGAGCTTTCTGGTTTGCCTCTATTTTTGGTGAATGGGAAACAGATAGAGGCATAACTTGAGTTTGGAAGCTTCATAACTTTAACAAATAAGTTGTGAGTAAACAATAGCATAGCAGAGCCAGAAGGAAAACTGGGAATTTAATGTGTGCATGGAAATAGAAGAGGCTATGGTGAAGTGAAGCAGTTCCTCAGATGACTGTTTTCCTGGTACCTGCTCCATTTCTGGTTCAGGTCTGTCTGATCCTTTAATGGTGATCCCCTGGTCAGCATGGTCATCTGTGTGTCACCAAGTTTTGCAGCATTACAAAGATAGTAAATATCTTTGTGCAAGTCTTAGGGGAATACTTCTACACATGAAGCATGTTTTCAACAATTTGAGCACATACTTAATGTTGGGGGTCTATGATAACACAGACATGTGTGACATCTATGCCATGCCCCATAGATTTTGTATCAGTGTCAAGAGCTATGGCCCCAAGGCATATTTGGAGTCACCAATAAGATGTCCCTGTGGGAAGCCACTCTACAGAAATTGCTGGCATAGGTCAGATGTGTGACAGATATGGTAACTGTGAGAACTGCCTGGATGGTGCACAGACCTGTTATAAATAATACCCTGAGACAGCACACATCTTGACAGTTGAAGGAGTGTAAATTCTTCTGCTTATTGTATTAGTGTCCAGGTGGATCGGACAGGCCCTTGATGACAATGTGGGAGCAATCAATGGCTCTTAGAACATCATGGGCTATGACATAGAATGCCCACATAGTGCTGTTTTTGTCTTCTATGATCCATGGGAACCACATATGCTCCTTTACATGCTGAAGAATGACATCAAGGAACAGGTATAGTATGTATGAGGAAAAAATGCCTGTGGTACACTCTTTGGGTATGCTGAAGGCCACTGGAAAGTCCCCATAGCAAGAATGGTCTAAACTATTCATACCGTAATGTCAACATGGATTGCTATTTCATGTGTCACAGAATTTTATGTGAGGACAGCACATGTGCTCCTGTGATACCATTTGAATGTGCATTGCTGCCATTTTCATATTGCCACTCTTTTGCATGTCATTATCTAATAATTTACATGGGATGCTAACCACACTATTTTTCTGGGTCGCACTGTTGCGCTATCTATATCACTGAATTGGCTCCATCTTGCTCATAGCCACTTATCACACTATTTGATGTAGTGTAATTTAATAACTGATTTTGAATCCCAGCAATAATATAAAGTATAAAAAATAAAAATAATAACTCAAAACAAATTGACTGTAGACATGCACTTTAGAAATTCAGTACATTCACACCGAATATAGTGACTTGTTTTTGCATTTTTAGTAATAAATGCTTTAAATTGCTGACCGTGTCACCTTTGCTGCATAATTTCTCAATCTGGATACTAAAAGACAACTCTGTTCAGCTGCGAGAGCCTCTTCTTCATCGCATCCTACTTAGTATATCAGAGAAGGCTGCTGTGAAACAACAGTGCTCGAATGGGGGTGTCAGGAAGTCCAATGTTCAAGACAGCATCTATGCAAAATTAAAAAGAAAGCACCCTAAAAAAATTACTCCTTGGTTTGAAATTTATTCCTGAGGAGTTAGCAATCCTCAGTTTTTTTAAGATACCAAGATAGCAAGATAGGAAGAGATTGCAAATCTCAGGCACTTTCTTTCTTAATTAAATGTTGAGTCTAAATGAAAAATCAGTCTTTAAGGATGTCAAAACTACTATAACAAATGTTGGAGTAAATTGTGATTCTTCACTGAGGTGAACTTCTAAAGGGGAGAGTGAAATGAACAATATGAGCCTGAAAATTAGATGTCTGTCCTATAAATTGGGAAACCTTTAAGGATCATTCAAGGTGTAACAGTTTTAGTACTTGTCTTGTCTGCTTAAAGGTGAAGAACACAATATATAATCATTCTACAATATTTTTTTCTAAACGTGGGCTGATCTACTCATGGCTCTGATTACATTACTGAATAGCTTACACACCTATCACGTAGACTTGTGCAATGCAAAAGACTGTGGCTGATATCCATAAAATATCAATACCAGTGGGCATACTGTGTGTGATCAAAGAAACCTTTGTGGGAGATCTCCCCTTTGAGAGTTCACAGAACTCTGCTGTCAGTGTTTTTCAATGTTACTTAGCAGGCAAAAAATGTTTTGGACACTTACTCACAGCAATAATTAAATATTAAGTACCCTTTGACTCTCAGGGTGTTACATTGTTAGGCTTGTTTATCTCTTTCTGATACTGAAACAGCCACAAATGGCTTGGCCAAACATGACATGAATCACTTTTTTCTTTTATTTTATTATTGTTGTTTTCCCCCATATTGAACCATAACATTTATATTGCTTTTGAAATTATGTTTACTTTCTGGAACTTCCTATACATTATAATTGTGTACACAGTACATATTAGCAGTACAAGGGATATGTTCATGTAATAAGTATGGATATGGTTTAGCACAGTGACAATATGGTGCACTATTAATGGGGATGGTTGTAACCCCAAGACCACTGGAAAATTTTCTGTAGTTGTTCTTACATTTTACAGGCCTCACCTGCATAGGCCTTTGCGTTTGGGAGCAGAAAATTCTGTATGACTGATATATGATTTACATGATGTCCAAACAGATTAAATTAGATTGTGTGATATATACCTGTTGTCCCTGGTTCCCAGGCTTGTTTTTAATCAGCTATGGATTCATTTTGAGAACTGTCTGTGGTTACATCATTCCATGTTTATGGCTGAGGTGTGTCCTCTGGCTGAGCCTGCTAATACAGCACAGTGTATTGATGCCTCTGGACTTGTTATTACTGCACTCCTACGTATAGGTTCATAGATGTATAATAAGCTAATGATCATTGGGGGTCTTTATAAGCCTAGCCAGGCATTCCAAAACAAATGTATCCCACATGTTTTGCACCTTAAATGTTATTTTAATGAGTATATGTAAGCTAGTGCATGATTTATAAGCTACCTCTGTCCATTAGAGAGGTAGGTGCTAGACTAGGGGTGAATATTTCCCATCTACTGATCCAGGTTACGCTTGAATAGGAATAGAGAAGAACTTTACTTCACATGGGTGGGAAACCTGTTCCAGATAAAGGAAATGTCTGAGAAGTAAAACTGTCCCGCCGGCATGTCCTGTTGATGTCAAAAGCAAGGTTCAAGTCCCTCGATCAAGTAATTAATCAGCTATTAGTTTTGCAGATATGAAAAAGATCCATCAAAGCGGGATCCAGGGATGCCATGTATACCAGGCATATATCACCTCTTGACAGTCTGTAGGATACTCTTTGAGTACAGAGATAGGGCTTTGAGGTGATCTGCATAGGAAATGTTGTTAATGCCCTGTATTCGTTTTGTGAGGAACATTCCATTTGCTGAGAATCTTGGCCAGTTGCGTACCAAAGGAGGAATTTTACTCTGATGCATCTAATGTGAAATGAATACAGTGGAAAAATGACCTCCTTGGACTAAGATGCCATGCTCTTGCATAGAAGCTGAGCAACGTAGAATGATTTCCTTACTACCTTAGACACATGTTGGTCAAAGGCCAGACTATTATCTACATATATCCCCAAATCCTTGCCTACTGGAGGTTTATCCATGAGGTAGTTTAAAAGGGAGGCTGACTTCCCAAATGGTACTATTATGCATTTCTTGGCATTGAGTTTTAAACCTTAGCTTTTGCACTATTCATTTGTCTGTGTGAGCCCTTCTTGTAAGATGTTAGTGTTTTGGGGAGATTCCTTAAGTGCTCCTAGTTTGCAATCATCTGCAAAGTTAGTCAGCCAAAGGCTTTTAACATTGCACTTTAGTTCCAAGATGTAAATGACAAAAAGGAGTGGACCCAGTACAGAGCCTTGAGGGACCCTGTTAGTGACCGGCCTCTTTGTGGAAGTAGTTTTCCCTGTCATAACTTCCTGGGCCCTCTCTGAGAGCCAGCTGGGTATCCAGCATACAACATGATGATTTCTGCCTAATTGCATCTCTTTGTTTGCAATGGCCAAATGAGGTATAATTTCAAATGCTTTAGCTAGGTCAAGGTAGACAGTATGCACAGCTTTGCCATAATCCATTGCCTTGCTCACTTTTTCAAAAAAGTCAACCAGGTTGAGTAGGCATGATCTGTCCTTGACAAAGCCAAACCAGGCTGGATCCAGGGTCTGAAGGTTTCCTATGCTACTATTAATCATTTCCATGATAATTCTTTCCATGGATTTGCATAAGAGACTAGTCAGACTTATGGGTCTGTAGTGCGACAGGTTCGCTTTACACTACTGATAATGTGTTGCTGCAGTAGTAATCCTGCTTGGAACAAGAGGAATCACAGGTTCAGAAATTTTGTTTATGGTCCATTGATAGTTCGCCCTTGTGGAGAAGGAAGACTGTTGCAGTCCTCTCATGGCATGGCACAAAGCCTCTCTGGAGGTTATTAGTTAAATAGTGATTTTAGTGGTCCTGATATTTCAGGCCATTTAGGAGGCATCCTGGGATATTAACAAGGCACATCAATGCAATGTTCTTGGCCTTAGAGAATGCCTCTAGGACCTGCACCCTAGAAATAGTTGGGGGGGGGGTTATGTTTGATGGCATTACCTGGGGGACATACAGGGAGGAGTAGTAATATTTGAGCCGAAGTTGTCAGCCTGCAGGTTTGTTATATCGTTGGGCTCTGTGTATGTGGCTTGATTTGCAATCAGTTTGCACACTGTTGTGTACTGCCTTTGAGGTTTCAAACATAGGTAAAGAAAGCCTTGTTCTTGTCCTTGGCCTGAGAGACTATGTTTACTTCAAAATTTTCTTTGGTAGCCTTATATGCCATCTTAAATGTTTGTTTAGCTCGATGACATAGATTTTGTCCTGCTGATTGTTGCCCTTATAATTTTAGCTATAACTTTTTTCCTTTTGTTGTAAAAGCTATTTATCTATGGATTCCACTAGGGTGGTATTATTTTGAGTTTGTTCTGGGTTTATTTCTGGTAGGTAGGTAATGTGAATGCAGAGGGTTTCAAAGAACAGTTCCAGGTAGCCAACTATCGTCTCTGGGTTCATGCTTATAATTTTGTCAAGTTATCACTTAATAATAGGAAATTTGCCTTAGAATACTAACTAACTGACTAACTATTACAGGGTTTGCTGTGATTTTTATTTTGAAAAAGATAGTGTTATGCTCTGACCTTATCAGAAAGGACACCACACTGGGTGGGGTGCAGCATTCTTTCATGTTTGTGAGTACAAGGCCCATTACGTTATCACCTCTAGTGGGTGTAAGGATTCTCTAGTCCAGGGTGGTTTGTTTTAACAAAGTCCATGAATTTGTGGATCTGCAGGTTTGGGGTCATGTAGGATTCCCAGTTTATACAGGGTTAGTTAAATATTGCCCATAAATATTGCATTAGGTTGAATGGTGAGTGTCTCAAGAATGTCTCAGTCAGAGATATGGATTTTGTGGATCATAGTGGATGACCTATAGCTTGTTAGAATATGATATAAACCATTATTTTTTGTAATTTGGATGTGGAAAAGCTCATGTGCATCATTCTGTTTGACCAATCTTGAAGTATATTTGCTTTTCATGTAGCTTCCACACTTCCACTTTCAGTTGCTGCTTGTGCAGTAGTTGGCCTAAATGTGTGGAAGTCATTGTAGTCCTGCATTGCTGGGGTGCATTCAATGGGTTTAAACCATGTCTCCATAATTGTGCAGATGCTACAAGGTGTGAAGTACTTGGAAGAAGTGGAGTTTCTTGTTTATGCACCTAGTATTGTGCAGTAACACCTTTAGATTCCCTTGGGTTGATTTTGCTATGTTGGAAGGTTTGTCCTTTTGGCATGCCCCAAAAAAGGCACTATTGGGTAGACACTGTTTTTTTTTTTTTTTTTGCCATTGTTCGAAAACCTAGTGAGGACAGGTGCAGATCATCCTCAGCAAAGCAACTTGGTTTGTTGTCCATATCCTCTCATGTTGACAAATATTGTACACCTTTGAATGACAGCAGAAACTAAGCCAGTTATTAAAGTCAGTCATGTTCTGTTCATATTGTTGTATCATCCTTGGTGAAGGTAAAATGCTATTCAATGGCAGGCACATACCAGCCTGGAACACAAATTTTTAGAGCTCTATAATGTCTGTCTTCATAGAATCAATGGAGGTACATTTTAGGTCATTCACACTCACATGGACTGTGACTGAGTCATACTGGTCCTTGTGGTCCATTGTTCTGAGTGAGTGACTTCATGGATCATGGCCTTTGATAGGCAACTGACTGTGATTTTCTCCTTGATTAGCCTGGTGAGTGGGGTGTCTGTATGCCTGATAATGGAGTATACTATGACCTGAGTAGTGGGTTGTGGGTTGGCCTGTCTTATGGGCTTTGTAGTTGAGACTCCTTGTGGTATCGCTGTATGTGTAGTGTTGGGTGTTGCTACAGCAGAGTGCCTTAGTGTTTGTTGAGGATAATTTCTGCAAGTGGAATGCTTAGGAGGTCTTGGATTTGGGAAGACTGCTTTTAAGAACCTCAGCGTATGTTTGTCTATATATATATATATATATATATATATATATATATATATATATATGGGTCTACTGCTCTACATCTAAAGAACACTTCTTCAAAATAGAGCAGGAGACCCACACTTCAGTGAAAGATCACTTCAACAAATGTGCACTTTCACTGAAATCTAGTTCCCAAAAAAAAAAAAAAAAAGAAAAGAAAGAAAAACACTAAAACATGTTTTTGCAGGGGTGAAAGCTCACCTGCACATCCCTCCCTACTTAAATATACCAACTCCGAGATCGCACTACAGCGGGAAAAAGGGAATATTCCCATTCTGCGCTGTAGTGTGACTGCCAAAGTCAGTGTTCGAAATTTCACTTCTTTGTACAAGTGGACTCGGTGAAGTGGGTTCGAAGAAGTGAAACTTCGAACATCTGCATGGATCCCATATATATATATATATATATATATATATATATATATATATATATATATATATATATATATATATATATATATGTATATACATATTATGTGCAGCAGTTGCAATGTGTATGTATTACTGTTATTTTGAGTGGTTGTATGTGAGAGCCTTGCCTCCAGTGACATTGCTTAATTACATCTCTTACATACTGTATCAATTTATTTAAGGATTAGTTGGTTGTCAGTGTGAATATGAGACAATTGCAACTTTGACTCAGGATGCTCATGTCCACCAGACTGGCCATGGAGAAACTGGGAAAGTGCATACCCTTGTCAGGTCCTTTTAGGTCAACTACAGAGGCAGTGGTAAAAGTGGGGTTAATAGTAAGCTAGCATGGGTGCTTGGGAGACTAGAAGCAAAAACTAGGATATGTAGGAGTAGACTCCTGTAGCAGTTGTCCTTAGCCAGGAGCACATTGCTCTGTGCACACCTGAGTTACTAGGTGCAGTTTCAGAGGTAGTTTTACATGGAAAATTCAGTTTCTATACAAGACACTACTAACTACCAATGCATAATGAGCAGCGTCGCCCAAATGTGCCACATTCATACAGGCAAGAAAAATGGAGTCGCTATATTAAAAGCCCTCTGCTCAATAGAACAACCTCACTTGTAGCCTTCCTGTTTCTTTCCCAACTCAGATAGTCCAGGATAACCCTCTACTGCCACTAGGTGATTAATCCCAAGTCGTCTTAATGTCAAAACACACAGAGGTTAGCTGAAGGTGAAAAGCTTGCAGAAACTTATTCAAACAAGCAGCCAAGAACAGCACATGAAGTTAATTTTCAAGCAATGAATCCAGTAGCAAAGGACAATGGAAACAATACACTTTGCAGTCTTAAATGCAGTTGAAAGCAATAAATAATTTAAGAGAACAGCAGCTGTATAGTTTAATATAGAGAAGTGCAACTTTTCAAATAAAAGTACTTAACTTGGCCTGGATGGCACTAGATACAAGTGAATTTCTCTCTGAGTACACAGGCGAGGATGCTCAGTGTTGTAAAACTCTGCGGGACTGAAAGAAGAGCCATACAAATGGGCTAAATTCAGGTTAAATTCTGAAGTTTTTAAAAGTTGTAATGATATCTGGTGTATTTTTTATTTCCTTTCCTTTTCTTACTGACTTTTCTGTCTTTTTTCTATGCACCCTTTGTCATACCCATCATTTTAAGATGTCTTGCCTATGTTTTATTATTACTTTACTATAACCAGCACATACAGTTTTCATGGGACATGGGGTTCCTTCTGGAAAGACTGCCTTTGCCTCTATTGCAGTAGTGTGATGAAAATTTTAGGGCAGTTTGCCCTGAAGAGCAGTCGAAACTAGACAAGTGGACATGATTGTCTCCTTTTCGAGATTCTAACTACACTGCTGAGCAACACCAGACATTTTATCAATCGTGTATATAGCATATGTACATCTGTGTATATATTTGTTATGCATATCAGTGCCAATTCATATACTTATTTAACACTTGTTGACCAGGAAAGTCCGACTAGGACAGAGGCTATTTTCAGCAGAAGCCCAGGGGGAAAAGCTCTAAATGCACGTCTTTGGAATGTGGGAGGAAACCAGAGTAAATTCACGCAAACACAAGGAAGACATGCAGACTCTGCATAGAAGGCACCCACCCAAGAATCAAACCAGAGAACCTCTTGTTATGAGGCGACAATGTTAACTGCTGCACCACTGTGGCATCTAAATGTCTATTCCCAGGATTTATGAAGCTTGTGCCAGGTGCCGGCGTAGCCTTGGCTTTTCAACACCAAATATGGCCGGCGAGCGATCCAGGTATGAGCTGTTCTCACATGCACTGCTTGCGTACGCTACAACTGCACAGCTCCTGGGCCCTGTATGCTAATTAACCCATGTGCAGCAGTGTAGCATGCAAATTAAGGTATGTAGCAATCCAGGAAGCGGTGCAGGTGTAGTGTAAGCATGCAGAAATGTAAACCGTAAAAAATATGGTTTACATTTTAGCAAACATAAAATCAGAGCCATGACAGCCGACCAAACAAATGTATTATATTGTTAATATATGCCAATGGCTAAATATATAGCCATTGGCATAAAAAACATGTACAAAATATAAAATTAATATTTAATATTTATAATCGCACTATCGCGAAGTGGAAGCGCAGGGCAACGGTGCGCAAACGGGATAGCAAGGAAAATAGAAAAATATAGAATAAAACTGCAGTGTAACACATATCATGATTTTCCCATAATAGTGAATGGCAGGCATGCTACACCACACCATGGCGCAAGGGTTGCTAAGGGGCTGTGACAGTGTTATGCATGGTAGCTAGGAATTATTAGGCAATGCCATGCAAATGAGAGGAGTAATAGTGAACCACAGATTCCCCACTGGTGTAAGGATGCACCTCACAGCGTAGCGTTATAACACCGAGGTGTGCCCTTGAGATAAAGATGACATCAAGAAAGGGGTGTGTCACCTTTGCTGTAAGCACATTGGAGCATTGCTAATCCGGTTTGCCCGTAGCTAAGCAAAGCTGCAGGATAGGGGTGTGTTGAACTGGCTATAGCTTTGCTTAGCTGAGAGTACACAAGGTAACCAAGTATGATGTGAACGGAGATGAAAATGCGCTTAAACCTGGTAAATGGGTTTGTGCGGGGTTCACCGGAGCTGAAACAGGAAGGCTGTAGGAAAGAAATAAGGAAATGCTGCAGCAGGGAAATTGGAGTACAAATGACTAATTAACACCTAGGAACCTACAGTGGGCCATTGACAACAGCTAACAAGCTGCATTCAGCTACCTGCAGAACAGGAAAGGGGAGGGGCTGTACTGCAAAGAAAACAATAAAGTGTCACAGCAGAACAAAGCGGATTTACAGTATATCAGCTACAAGACACATTTTGCAACACATGACTGGGTAGGGAAAGTATAAAACAAGAGACGGCAGGTGGATGCATGCTTGATAATGGGAGCGGATCCAGGTTTAAAAGTGAATTAAAGGGCAACAGATTAATTAAGGCAGTCAAGCATAACTCCACACTAAAGGCCCCACACTTGCAGTACTCACAGTAAAACCCATAATTAAGATACCCTGCAGCTGGAATTGCTGATACACACCCAATGACATCAGCAGCATCCATAGCAAAATAGTATAAAGTGTGAAAGCACCTCACACACACTTGTGTATTCCCATACACTCTGCACCATTGGTGTATACAAATGGGGAACTTTTAGTATGTACATGTTAGGGGCTGCCATAGCTTTGATCCACCAGCATGTGTTGGAGACTGAAGGTGGTGTGGAGGATGATGCACACAACCACCTCAGGCACCAGAGGAGGAGGAAAAGAGTGTTCAGACCCAGGGTAACCTACCAGGGGCTACATGATCTGGAGATAGTAGAGCATTACAGGGTGGACAGGGATACCCTACAGCAACTTGTGGAGCTGTGCTGGCCACGCCTCAGAGCCAGAACAAACAGAGGGGAACCCATCCCAGTGGATACGAAGGTATGTGTAAGCCTGAGAATACTAGCTACAGGTACCTTTCAAATGCCAACTGGGGATATCATTTGGATCTCACAGGCATCAGCATCCAAGGTACTTCACCAATTCCTGGATGCCATGTTACCACATGGCAATGAGCACATATACTTCCCTGAATGCAGGAGGAGTTGGCCAGCAATATGCGTCTTTTCCACCATGTGGCAGAATACCCAGAGTTACTGGTTGCAATAGACTGCACGCACATACACATCAAGTCACCACCCAGTGAGCAGGGTAGGCGCTACATAAACCGCAAGGGATACCTCTTCATCAACTGCCAGGTCATGTGCAATGCCTAGGGCATTATCATGGATGTGTGTGCTGGCAGCCCTGGAAGCTATCACAACTCTCACATCTGGCATGCCTCACAGCTGTATCAGGTATATGCCAGGGGGGACATTCCATATGGCCACCTGGTGGGGGATGCTGGCTATGCACTGGAACCGTGGATGATGACTTCCATCAGAAATGCACACACACCCATGCAGGAATGCCATAATGAGGAACACGCACAAACCAGAATCATCATAGAGCGTGTGTTTGGGATGCTTAAATCATGATTCTGTTGCTTGGATATAGCTGGTGGAGCCTTGCAGTACTCTCCAGGCACATGTGCTCCACCTAAAGAAAACCTTATCCACACGAGCCACATGCTCCAGGAATCTAAGCCTCACTACAACAATAAATAGGATGTGCTGGAGGGATAGATTCCTGTCCCAGAGACTTTTCATGCTTTGGAACAAGATCCCAATCTACATTAGGCAGAGCTCCTCGCTAACACTTTTCAAAAGAAATCTTGATAAATGGATGGGAAACAGAAAGTTTACCTCAGGGATCACTTTAGTGGCTCTGCTGGACAGAGGCACAGGGAACTAATCTAAGGGGGTGGAGAAAGCCAACACATTCTGGCTAGGCATATAAGTGCCTTCGGGCAGATAGCTTAGTACCTACCTATGAACCTATGAACCTATAATAACTATTTTATGCAACTATTACATTAAATATGTAAGAAATAATTTTGCCCTAATATTTCAGGACAGTTGCCATTCTTACATTATTTTTGCTGGACACAACTGCCCAAAGAGGGACTGTCCCTTGCAAAATTGACAGGTGGTAACCCTATGTAAGGCAATGCATACCCCCGCGCAGACACACTTAAACATGCTTACTGGTGCTTATTTATGCTTAAACCTGCTTACTAGTGCCTTATTAATTATGTCGCTGACACTTCACTCCAGTTCACTTTTAATTGTTATTATGCAGGTTATACAGCAGACAGATGGCGAAATATGTTCATATAAAGATTACCAATGGAAAATGGTATGTGCTGCAGTGGGATTCGGAATGGGAATGTCTGTTTGTTAGGCGGATACTCTAACCACTACACTATTGCTGTGCTGCTTCATTTGCATATATACCCATATACCCATGACTACTGGTTCCCCAAACACCCACCCCAACACTACACTAACACAGCAGTCATCCATTCTCCAGTTGGATACATGGTGTATCCACACCACTACACACTGGCCACTCCCTACTCCTGTAGACCCATCCCATGGGTTGACTCACTCCACGTATCCTCAGACATCCCAAACTTTTAGTCCACGAACATTGGTGAAATGATTGACCAATAGGACACTATTTACAATTTTTGGGTTGTCCCACCTGGGACACACCTGTCTTTATTTCAAGATTAGACTCTATAGTTCATTATATCATTACTCCCGTTAACATGACACTACAATAAATTAATAGATATGACTATGTGGTAACGCACATGTTACACATGAGAGCTAATAATGTACGAGTTCGGTGAAATTATTTTACAGTTAGGACCGGTTTAGTGATTGGCATTGCCGTATTAGGCAGATCACAGGAATGATTCCATGTGTGAGAAAGTCCTCACATTTGATTTTTTGAGAAAAGCACTGACTTCGGACATTGTACACACTTCTGCATTTTAGCAGTTTCGTCCCTTCCCTCTTATGCACATACTTTTATTCTATCTACTGTCGAGGTTTGTAGGGGCACTTTCATGTTATT
Source organism: Protopterus annectens (assembly GCF_019279795.1). Lineage (NCBI taxonomy): Eukaryota > Metazoa > Chordata > Ceratodontiformes > Protopteridae > Protopterus > Protopterus annectens. Next base: position 218,990,283 of record NC_056731.1, read on the forward strand.
TATGTCTGCGAAATGAATGAATGTGCTACAGGGAATGTACTTCTACATATAAATGTATGCATGTGTGTATGCAAATATACTTATAACGAACTTGGTGACCTCCATGAAGCAGGCCAGTTAGAACCAGGCCATCCAAACCTGACATGCCTGGATCCATAATTTCATATCCATAGTTCCTCCACCCCACCCGAGTCTGACATACATGCAAACCATCCATTTTCTGGTTGCTATCACAGCCATGATACACCTCCACACATTGCCCTCTCCCCAGCGTTAGGGGCCCTACACGTATGTTGTTCCAACCCATGTATCATCAGGCTCTCCCACCATTTAGTCCTTGAACATACCTGCCCTTGCTTGTGTAATAGTCAGAGGTCCAACCATCCTAGTAATTATTGGGTAGTCCTACCAGGGACTACCCTCTGATTGTTTGTAAAGTCGACTTAGCAGATCAGCAGTGCTACTCCCACTGGTAGTATCCTGCCTGTGGTGTGAGTAGCAGTGCTTTGCTCACTCCTGCCCAGCTGGGTATGGCATACACTGACAGCATTAAATAATACTGGAGTTGCTGTTGATTCCCTTCTCATTCTTTTTGTATGCTTTATTGTTACGACGTTCATTCTTCATATATATATATATATATATATATATATATATATATATATATATATATATATATATATATATATATATATATATATATATATATATATATATATATATATATATATATCTGTACATACACATGCACATACATCTACATAATTTTATACATTTCCTATGCTGGGCACTGCTTACACCCATGCAAGTGCACTCAGACTTGCTTACTGGTATTATATATGTTTACTACTGCTTATTTGTGCTTACACCTGCTTACTAGTGCCTTATTCATTATGACACTACCACTTTGATTGCATGACATTAGTTAAACATTTCATGCGGTACTTCAGTTCACGTTTACATGTTATTATGTAGGTTATACAGCAAAACAACATTCCACATGGAAAATGATATGCGCTATAGTTGGCTTCGAACCGTGCATGCCTGCTCGTTAGGCAGATAGTCTAACCATTACACTATTGACGTTAACGTTAATTCCACATGTTTTCTCTATTTGGTTGGTTTTGATGTGTAAGCTACGCTAAGCAGGGGGCAGCGATGTGCAAACACGCTGCGCTTCGCTTACACTTTTGATATTGAAGCAATACAAATGTAAAATAGGGACACTGGGAATCTAATTCTGAAAATTCTAGGGACGGGTCTCAACATTCCGCTATGTGCTTGTGTGTTTATGACTTTGATTTTATTTCAGTGTTCGTGGACACTCTTGCATGCTTAGCATACATTTCAGTATCCACGGACACTGAATTAATTGCTTACTATTAGATGCAGGCTCTAATAGTAAGCATATAGGTTGTGCAACTGTGGGGGCATGTTTCTGCCTCCGTAGAGCACTTAAACATGCCCCCTACACTCGCACACATTTCCTGTGCACGTTGAGGGTGCGGCAGCGTGCCCTCATAAATATTCATATGGCACTGCTGCACCATCTGTAATAAGGACGCTCAGCGCAAGGCTAAAACCGTCCTTGCACAGAGCTTCATGAATCCCAGGGTATGTTTTTTCAATTCTGATAGACTGCATATTTATTTATTTTATTGTGCATTTGCATGTTGTTTTGATGCAAATTCAGTTCCTCTTATTTGTATTAATAATGTCTGTCTTTATTGTGTTTGATATTGTATTTGCCTATTGGCCTGGGATATGGCTGAAAAGGGTCTCCAGATCAGTCCATAATCCTGTTTAACAAATGAAAATAAAATAAAGCTTTGAAGGGAAACTAAAAGTGGTTTGATCCTCCATATGTAGGTGTTACTGTATTTATGATATAAAACAATAGATACAAAAGTATAAGAACACAAACTGGAGAAGTTGTGATCAATTATTCAAAAAAAGAACATGCTTTTGTCAGAAAAAATGTATTTAGCCTGTTTTAAAAGCAGTAGAAGGGACTCAATCTGAAGATGTCTTCAATAACTGAAAGCTCTTTTTTCAATAAAAGATTCAGATCATCACAGCTTTGTGTCTCTGTTTTTGCACCTTCACGGGACAATACCCAGACAATTTTGTTTTTCTGTTTTACTTTATTAAAGATGTTGCATATATTGCACTGGTCTCTAAAGAGATGCAACCAAACAAGACCAGCATATTCTGGTGAATGTTGCTTTTGTCCATAGATATTTGTTGGTTGCTGTCATTTTGTGTGAGAGTACACCAGATTAACCCTGTATTGAGCCTTACTGCCAGACTGCTGTAGAGGAATATTCTTGACTCTAAAATTTGGTAACTTTGGTAGTTATAGGGATCTGATGGTAGTAGCCTCAGCTGCAACTGTACAGGTAATCTTTAAGTTTGGAAAACAGAGAAGAATGCACAACTTTTTGATGTTGTTATAAATTAATCTAGATCACATTGATAAATGTCTAAACAAAAGAAATTATGTAAAATTATACATGATGAGCTGAGGTTATGTCACAGGACATGTGCCATCAACAACCTTAAGTAATTTGTGTGATATTGAGTATAATATATTAAGTCTTTTTTGGGAACATTCAGATGGATAAAACCAAACCCAAAAGACATAAAATGTAAAAAGTAACAAGCCATGGACATTCAGAAGCCATGTAGCTGAGGGGCGTGGCCAAGATGCCAGACTGCTAGCAGCATAGAACTGTAGCTCTGCCTATAATATATTATTCTGACAGGAAATTTAACTTAATCTTTGAAGAAAACTACTCAAAAATATATGAGAAGATACATACATGTAGGACTTTTATTATTTTTCAAAAATTAATACTGAAATAAAAGATCTTATTACTTTTTCCTGTCAAGACATTTTCTACAAGGGAACCAAGTATGAGTAACTCACAGAACTCACATCAGAAGAGTGTGGTGAAAAAGGAGTTACAAGCTATAATAACAAATATCCAAGAACTATCTATAAAACCGGACAAACTAGAGAACAAAATTGACATTATAAATCAGGATTGTAGCAAGCAGCTGGACATTCTAAATGAGGTGATAAAAAAACAGTCTGAACAAATATCTTCTGTTGATGAAACTATAACTGATTTGGATGACAGATTGATAGAGTGTGATAGCCACAATGACTTTCTTTTGAAACAAAATACAAAACTACTAGAAAAACTGGAAGACCTAGAAAATAGGTCAAGGAGAAATAATATCCGAATCTATGGAGTACCAGAAAAAGAAGAAGGCAATGATATGATCCAATTTCTTAACAAATGGTTACCTACAGCATTAAATTTGCCAGAATCTCTTTCATTCAGAAGTGAAAGAGCTCACCAGTCTTTATCAGAACCAATTTCAATGACAGTGTCTTCTAACCCCAGATCCATCATTGTCAGAATTTTGTCTTCCCAAGATAATGATTTGATACTGAAGTATGCATGGACAAACTCTTCTATTAAGATAAAGGAAAAAACATTCATTTTGACAATGATTACACCTCTTCTGTCATCTCTAGAAGAAAAGAATGTGTTCCTTTAATAAAATCTCTCAAAAAGGCGAACATCAATGCTTAAATACTTTTTCCTGCCAGGATAAAAATCTTTCTATCCAAGGGAGAGAAGATCTTCAGCTCATTAGCAGAAGCCATGGATTTTATGCAGAAGAAAAAATACTAACTGATATAGGAGATATGGATTGGTCTACACAAAGTCTGAAGAGACAAGGAACAAAAAATGGATGGACTGTCAAGGAAGGCGCAAATAAAAAGCTAAGTGACAAATAAGTAAGAAATTGTTAAATGTAAAACACTTTGTTGCAAGATTCATTACTTAGTTTATGGCTGGGAAACATTAACAAAGTAAAGGTAAAACTGTGTTTTCTTCTCCTTTTTTTCTCTGTGTGTGTATTATTGGATGGTTATAATTAACATAATAATATGCTCAGTAAGGGTACAAAGTTATTCAGTATTATCATTGCTAAATGATGTCTTAAAGACAAATATATTCATGTGTGTGAATGGTAGGGTAATGCTATAATACATACTGAATATGCTTTTCTGATCACACTGCATAGGGCTCCTGTATCAAAATAGTTTTTATTATTATTAGGTGAAGTTAAAACAAAAATATTCTGCCTTCTTAATGATATGAATGAAATACTTATTTTAGGATCAGTATAAATCTAATCATTTAATTAACTGCATATCTGACTATAATAAAGTAACAGATGGTTTATACAGGCTGACTAACAGATATAAGTTGTTTAATCCTAACAAATAACTTTAAAAAGCAATATGGGTGTAAGCTGATGTTTTGAAGGGGAAATATGGATCTGCCAGACTGGCTAAATATGGGCCATTGGTATTTTGTACTGTAGAGACTGCTCAAGCATTTTTTTTCTCTCACAGGGGCAAGAAAAGCTTCATATTTTGTATTTCCCACCAAAAGCTTATGTTTTAGCTTCTGTGACTGTTTTAAATATGCACAAGGATGTACAAGGCAACAGCAATGAGTTTAAGAAGCTAGAAGCAAGGGAACACAGAATGGTGACATCATGCAACCGTTCAACCCACATACAGCTTCAAAATGCGGAAATAAAGTTGAAAATCAAAATCAGAAGGGAAAGAAGTGACTTTTAAATGTATTCCTGGTTTAAAGACTTCTAAAGGTATGGAACTGTTATAAAAAAGCATTTTAAAGAAACTAGATATTTAATTTTGTGACTGTCTAGTCTAGAGGTAAAAACTGTACATTAAAGCTAATATATGACTGTTTTATAACAAGCAGTGAAGGAAGGTGGGAAGTAAAGATACTGACAGATAGAATGCCCTTAAATAAAAATAAAATAGTAATGTGTGTTATTTAAATAGTCAGCATGTGAAGTAAATATAAATTTTAGTTGTATAGAGGTCTTTATTACTGCTGCATTCATAACTAAGCAGGCATATATTTTATAAGGTCATGTCAAAGTACAGGATAAAATGCATTGCATTCAATGCTAGTTGCACTGTAAGATATGGAATTATTCAGATTGTTAAAAGACTACACATGCAGATTTGATAAAGGACTATAACCACTACTAATGGTCAATACAAATATCATAGTTTTAAACTGCTTAAACATTATCAACAGAACAATGTTTGTTTTTTCTCTCTCTCTCTCTCTCTCATGAGTATTAACCTTGTATGAAGCAATAAATATATAAGAATTATATTATTATAGTTATAAATACAAAAAAGAACTAAGTATAAGTAATATAGGGAATTTTTATTAGAAAATCACATCAAGACTGATTTCATATGGTGATGTTGACCTCACATGGTTACAATTCAGTGTGATTGATTATATGCACTATTGAAAATGGTTTCACTGCACTTGAATAGTGCACATCTTAGGTTCATGTTTGATCAGGTTACTTTAAAAGTATTTTATTGTTTATACTTTATATGATCAAAGCATAAGCTAACTGTGATGTAATCGATGTGTGAGATGGGGAAAATGGGTGGCTTGGTTAAACCATTAATCAAACCTGGAACATTATATTCCATGTTTGTATGTGTATATAGTTATTGGTTTCAGAAGTCACTAGAACAATTTGATTAATCCATGATAAATAATTCCAAGAGATGTTTCAAGCTATTGCATATGAGATGTATTATAGATGTTCTAGACATAATTCAATTGCATGATGACTTATAAATGCTTATCGTTAAATGTGAATGGTTTAAATAATAACATCAAAAGAGCTGGTTTGCTTAAGTTTATCAAAATGCATAAAGCACAGATAATTTTCTTGCAAGAAACTGATTTATTGAAGAAAGATTTACAGAAATTATCCTTTAATTGTAACTCAGTAGTTGCTGATTCTTGTTATAAATCCAAAAAAAGAGGCACCCTTATATTATGGAATAACACTTACATAATACCTAAAATATTAAGCACATTTTCAAATAAAGATGGCATGTTAACTTTAGTGGTGCTTGAAATTAATAGGAAATTCTACACATTGGTAAATTCTTATTGGATACCTAGGTTAGGAACTAAATATGTAAATAAATATCTTGATACCATTACATTATATGCAAAGGGGGAAGTTATACTGGCAGGAGATTTCAATTGCTTATTAACAGATAAAGACACTTCTAGAAGCAGTAAAGTTAAATTAACAACACAAGCCAATAAACTAGATAATTTTATTGCCTCAATGAATTTCAGAGACATATACAATTTAAGACTACAAAATTCAGGGCAACAGCAATGAGTTTAAGAAGCTAGAAGCAAGGAAACACAGAACTATACACACTATTCGTTCAGATTTGGTACCCAAACAAATATTGACAGGATTTTTGTTTCAGATAGCATTTATTTAAAAATGAGTGATGATTTGATAATGTCATGCCCACTTTCTGACCACAATGCCTTTTTTTAGTTTGTCTGTGAAGAATGATTTGATATTTTTACAAAGAATTCCAGTATATATAACAAAAAATAAAAGGCTTTACAGAATAGATTCTAAAAGAAACAGATACATTTGTAGAAATCAACAATAATAGAGAGGTAACAGACATCATATTATGGGACACATTATAAGTTTACCTATATGGCAGAGTTAAAGCTCGGTACTTTCCAAAAAGAAAGGAATGGGACAAAGAATTTTCAGGACTGCAAACCAAAGCAGACAAGTTGAAACTAAAATTAAAATCAAATGATAAAACAGTACATATGGAAAATCCAAACTTAAATTAAAAATACTTAGAAATATTAAATCACAAAGTCAATATAAACTTTGAAAAACTAAAATTACAATTCTGCTCTGTAAACCCTAGACATTTACATAAATTGGCTATCAGATCCAAGCAAATCAGTAAAAAAAACACATCAATGAAATCAAATACTGTATAGGAGTAATAACTCAGTTAAAAACAACTGCTCTAAGCGGTATATTAGAAACATTTAAAATATATTATAGATCAATTAATGACACACATTCACCTCAAGAGACAGACAATATAGTAGCTACATTTCTTCAGGAAAATATAAATACTAAGTTGTCAACTCAACAAAACAACATGCTAAATAACCAAATAACATTAATAGAAGTGAAAGAACAAATTAAAAACTTGAAGGACAATAAAGCCCCAGGACTGAATGGGATAATCCCAGAAATATATAAGATTCTTCCAGATTACATAGTAAAGATCTTATTAAATACTTTCTCCTTGGTTAAACAAGAGTTAATAATCTCCCCTTCTTGGAAGTACTCAATAATTTCTCCTATTTTGAAACAAGGCCAAGATCCCAAATCTTGTGCATCCTATAGACCTATTTCATTATTAAACATTGATTATAAACGTTTTATGTCCATCTTGGCTAAGAGACTAAAGAATATACTACCTAATTTAATACATTATGACCAAACAGGGTTTATCTTACATAGGAAAGTACAAAATAATATTATTAAATTATTATCTTTAATAGATATTGCAAACTAAACCAAGAAGCAATTGACTTTATGAATATAGAGAAGGCGTTCAACTCCATTAGTTGGTCATATTTACATAAAATTTTTGATGGGTATAATTTTCCCTCGGATTTTACTAACTTAATGCTGAAAATATACAATGAATCACAAGCATATGTTAAAATTGGTTAATGCTTATCATCTCCATTAAGACGTCAGAAAGAGACTAGACAAGGATGCCCGATGTCCCCATTATTATTTATTTATTTATTTTACATTTGTTGACCAGGATAGTCCGACTGGATACATGTCCATTTTCAGCAGAGGCCTGGGGAGTAAAGCTCCAAGATAATAATGCACATTGAACATTTAGTAAATGCTAGTTTCAAGCAGATTACACTCATAAACAATACCAGCATTTAGCACATATAGTACTTATTATAAAACACTTTACAAAACATAACATTATTTTCAAAGTTAAACATACATAACATTACATTCAGGTTTAAGACATACTGAGCAGCAGTTATACAATTGACCCTCCCTGAAATGGAGTGGTAGAAAAAAGTTAGAAGTAGTTGAAGGTAAGGCACCTAAGAAATAGAGAGGTCACTAGTCAGGGTTAGTGCAAGGACATAACCAATAAGTTTTGAAGTATTTCTTGAGTTTGTTTTTGAATTGAGTTAGTGAGGGTTCTAGGGTCAAGTCAGCTGGGAGTCTGTTCCATATTTTTCTAACAGAGTTGGCAAACAGAGTGTCCCCAGCTGAGTAGTTGGATTTGTATGTTTGAACTAGGAGTCTAGTGGATGATCACAGTGGCCGGGTGCTGGTGTAGGGGCTGATAATATTTTTTAGTGCAGGTGTATTTTCTGGTTGGTAAAGGACTTTATGTGCCACTTTTAGCTGGTTGAACTGCAGTAGGCTTGGCAGTTCAAGCCATCCTAGGCGATTTAGGTTGTGAGAGTGGTGTGTCCGGTAGGCTGTGTCAGTAGCAAATCTGGCAATGTGGTTATAGCAGGATGATAGTTTATTAAGATCTGTTTTGTTTAAGTTGGAGAATAGAGGTGAGGCATAGAGAAGAGTTGATAGCAGATGGGAATGGGCAATTGCAGTTCTAGCAAGTGGGTCAAGAAAAGGTTTGATTCTGTAAAGACAGGCAAGTTTTTTATTAATGGTTTTGATAGTTTGATTGATATGTGCATCAAACTTCAAGTTATCAACTATGACACCCAGTAGTTTAGTTTGGGCTTCTGGGGAGATGATAGTGCCATTGTTAGCAGTTATGTTGAAGGCTGGCAGGGGGTCCTGCATGTGGGGGAGAAGAGGGGCAACTTAGTTTTGTTGGGGTTTAGGATTAGATGCTGATTGGAGAGCCATTTTTCCATTGTATTGAAGGTAATTTGAGTTAATGTGAATAAAGTAGCTGGTGAGGTGTCAGAACAAATCAAGGTGGAGTCATCCACATATTGAATGTTGGTAGCATCTGGGATGACTGAATGAAGGTCATTGATAAAGATGGAGAAAAGAAGGGGTCCTAGTATCGAGCCCTGGGGGACTCCTAATGTGATGGGTAGGCGAGATGATAGCTTGTCCTGCCATATGAATGCCTGTTGCCTGCCCTGCAGGTAGACCTGAAACCACTGGAGTGCATGGTTGTTTAAGGAGAAGGCCTTCAATGTATTTATAAGCATTTTGTGGTCACCCATGTCAAAAGCCTTGGATAGATCTAGAAAGAGTGCTGAGGATAGTTTGTTATTATTGTGGTTGTGGTTAATGATGTTAGAGAAAGAGAAGAGGGCAGAAGTAGTACTGTGGTGTGGCTTAAAGCCATGCTCAAAGCTGGACAACAGCTTGTTGTGTGTGAGGTAGTGCATGAGCTGTATGTGTACACACTTCTCCATAATTTTAGCTAGAGGTGACAGAATAGTTATGGGTCTAAAGTTTGACAGTTCAGTGGAACTACCTCCTTTATGGAGAGGTATGACATTGAAGAATTTTCATATAGTGGGTACAGTAGCTTCAGATATAGCTCTGTTGATCAAGATTGAGATGGGGTATGCTATGGTGTCAGCAGCCTTTTGCAGATAGTCTGCTGGGAGGAGGTCGGCAGCCAGGGTGGTTGGTCTTAGTTTCTTAAGTAGGGCATGAATAAGTTGAGAAGGAACAGGTTGGAAGGTAAAGTATGTTTGGGTACTGGGTGTGGCTACATTAGAATTAGAGCCATCGGGAGAGAGTTGACTGGCTAGAGACTGGATAGTCTCTTTGAAGAAGCTGTTCAAGTTATTAGCAATGTCTACTGGGGATTTTTGTTGGGAAGCTGAGGGGGGGTGGAGTGGCAGTTTGGCCTGGGTGGAGTAGTTTGTTTATTCCTGCCCAGAACTTTTGAAGTTTGTTTTAGTGTTTTTGCAGTAGATGGTAGTAGTGGTTCTTTTTGTCCAAGGTTATGGATTTGTGGTGTCATTCCTTAGCTGTCTGAATCTTAATTGATCAAGTGGGGCTTTTGTTTTTTGGTAGGTGGCCCATGCTTTGTTTCTGAATTAAATTTTGGTTTTGGTATCTTTAGAAAGCCATGGTGCAATATTAACTTTGGTTCTAATAGAGCGGCTGGGAGCATGGGAGTTAAGAATAGCAAGGAATTTGGTGTTAAAGTATGCTACTGCTTCATCTAGGGGGAGACTTTTTAGTACTGACCAGTTGCATGCCTTAAGTTCATTTTGAAACTTGGTGAGAATAAAATTCTTGTTGTTTCTTAATGTTCTATAGGTGGGTTGGTAGGAGCAGTCTACTTTGAGCTTGATTACATAGGTGAGACAGTGGTCACTTAGGTCATCAGGCAAAGTGTCTGATTTATGAGATTGAAGATGGGTTTTGACAAGTATCCAGTCTAGGGTACTTTCCTTGTTATTGGGTTTTCCTGTCCTGGTGGGGGAGGTTATGATTTGAGTAAATCCATAGAGGTTTATGTGGGTTGTGGGGGTTTCACAAGAGCAAGTGTTCCAGTCAATGTTGAAATCCCTAAGAACAATTGTTTCTTGGGTGTGGTTATTGGATAACCAATATAAGAAGTCTTCTAAGGTTTATGTGTTCCCCCCGGGGGAATGTAGACACAGACAATGTTTACATTTTTGTTTTTGTTAATTTGTAGTTTTGAGATAAGAATTTCAGCATTATTGAACTGGGGTGGTTGTTGAGTGTCTATGCTGACAGGTAGGGTAGACTTGTAAAGTATGGCTACCGCACCACCCTTTCTGGTGGTACAGTCTAGTCAAAACATACTATACCCTGGTGGCAGAATCTCATGGTCCTTGGTGGCAGGCTTCAGCCATGTTTCTGTTAGGCATAATATATCTGGGGAATGAACAGCTAAGAAGGAATGCAGGTGCTGAGATTTGTTATTTATGCTCCTAATGTTTAGATGGCAGGCCAGCAGTGAGCTAGGAGGTCTATTTGTTGGAGCTATGGTGGTAGGGGATATAGTGTAGGGGGATTAGGGTCAACAGGTAGGGATGGACCAGGGTTTGGGTGGATGTCGCCAGCCTTTGTGAGGTTGTAGTGTATCCTGAGCATGAGTTTTAAGATTTTGAATAAAGTTTTGTAATAGTGTGTAGTTTTATGACTAATGTAACTAGGTCTAGTAAGATGGTAGTATTTAGGGGTTAAGGAGGTAAGCATGAGGGGAGTGAGTAAGGGTGCATTATTATCTATTGTAGATGGGATGGATGTTTGGAATTTAGGGTAGTGGAAACCTGGGTGATCCTGATATTCGTAGGCTGTTAGGAGATATGGGATGAGTAAAAGGGGTAGAAGTAGAGTTAATAAGACTATTTTGGGTGATAGCATACCTACTGAATGGTATTTGACACTTAGGCAAAAGGAATAGTAGAGTTGGAGTACTGGTGGTATCAGGTTGAGAGTGGTGCTGCTGAGTGACAAGTTGTTACTGATTGGTTTAAAAAAGTGGGGTGTGGTCTAGTATCAATAAATGTAGCAGCACCAGAGGTGAGAGGGATTTGGGGCCAGGGATGGGGTGCGAATCAAGCGAAGTGAGGGCAAGCGGAGCAGGGATGAACCAATGCCTGTACTAAGTTGTAGCAGTTTAACCTGTATGAGGAAAGGGGGGAAGAGAAGGCAGTAGGAGTGGTTAGAGGAACACCTTGATTGACTGACACCACACCAGAGGTAGTTTGAATGTAAAGGCCTACAATCTGCACTCAGCACTGTAATGTTACTTGCACTCAGCACTTTAATTTTACTTATGTTTAGCAGGAAAGACAGACCAACAGTATACAATTCTGAGGATTATTACAAGGGTTACTTGTTCAAATGTCAGACAAGTAAGTAAAACTTTCAACAGGAATCTATGTCTTGAGTGTTAGAAAGCCAGGAAGGTATAACTTATACCTGTAAAAATGAGGGTCAGGGAGACAAATGTAAGAGTCAGTGTACTTTAGTTACAGGGAAAGGAGGCAAACACTCAAGTAGAAAAGAGCCCTATGGCTGACCAAAATGGTGATTTGCTTAATTACACAGCACTGTAAGAGAAAGCTTAACAAATGCTTTTTGTGTGAGTAACCTACTCTGATTAAATGCTGGGAGAAACAATTTTTGTTGTGTTTTCCTATTGCAATCCTGTAGACACTGTTATTCAGGAGCTGCAGTTTTTTAGTGTAGGTAAATGTGAAGTTTAACTAGGAAAAGAGAAAAGCAGAGATTCTAGGGTAAGCATTAAGGCAGCAACAGGCAGTTATTCTATAATAGCACATTCAGAAAGTTTTTTTTGGGGGGGGGGTACAGTAGCACACTTCAGAATGGATTAAGATTGATAGCTAAGAAACCTTAGCAAGAGAGCAATGCAATAAACAAAACACTTATCAGATTTTAAAGATATACCAGTAAAACTAAATCAATTGTTCACAATTGTAAAACTGGAAAATTGTCAGTAAAAGCAATTCAGGTAAAGCTAGCACAAGTTATTCAGGTCATAAAAGCACTTCTTCAATATGTGTGTGCAGTTTAAACATTAAAAACATATGCAGCAAGTAGAAGCTCTCATTATACACTTTCTCTAGGTGCAGGTTCTGTTTAAACACAAATATTACCACAGAAATTCAGTAAAGTCACTAGCTACTTATAGAGCTTCTGAAACAAAAATAGAACAGTGTGTGCAGAATCAGAATTTAGCATCAGGTCATTCAGTTACACACAAAAAAAACAGTAAAATTCCATACTATGAAGAAACTTACACTGAGTCACACCAGGTCAGCAAAGGGGGGAAGAGACAGGGAAATCCTAAGCACCTAGATTTGAAAATCTTTTGAAAATTATTATTCGCCCTATCGGTTGAACCTTTTGCTTCATATATTAGAAATAGCACAAACATAAAAGGATTTCACTTAAATGGAATACTGTCCAAAAATCCAGCCATTTGCTGATATTTTATTAACTTCTAGTGATATAGACAGTTCTATACAATATATTATAAATGCTATGAATCAATTTGGGAAAATCTCAGGGCTAAAATTTAACAAAAGTAAAACCAAAACATTATCCATCAACAAGATAATAAATAGAGATCTACTAAAGTATAATACATTTAATTGGGAAAATGATATAATAGACTATTTAGGGATTAGTATAAAGAACACATGGAAAGAGATTATTAAATTAGATTATACCAATCTATTAGCTATTAGTTAACTAAAAAAATGGAACAAAATGTTTTTCATTATGGAAGACAGAATTACATTAATAAAAATTATTATTTTGCCCCAAATTTTATTTTATACACAATCACTGATTTTACCCTCACCTAAAAATTCTTTTAACAAATAGATTCCTTATTACTTACATTTCTTTTGTTTCCACGAAAACCAAGAATAGCATAAAAATGGCATGTTACAGCCTGGAACAGTAATGGGATTGGATTTCCTAACATAGAATTATACTCCAAATCTGTTATTATCAATATATTACATTGGATAACGTCTCTGTATACCTCTAGTTGGAAAAAACTACTTATATATTCAAATTGGAAGTCACACACTCTCCAGCCAAGACCAGAATAGCTGGTCAAGAGGAGAAGGTCAACACTTGCAACACACCACAGGGAACACATAGCCCTCCAGAGCACATACCAGCACTGCTTTCACATAAAATCACAAACCACACACCCACCTTTGTGGAGGCATTCAATAAAAATCTACCCAAACAGCAGAGACCTCCAAGGCAGAAATGCACTCATCCAGCACAACACAACACAACATTAATCATGAGACACATAACTCTCCTAAACAGTGTGCCACTCAACCAAAGCCCCTAAGGCAAAACAGCATGCCCAACACACTAGTCATAGGTGACTCAATAGTGAGGCACACTGATGTCCCACTCACAAAGTTGAATAAGAATAAAGTAACAGTCAGCTGCCAGTCAGGCACCAGGATCTGCCGCATAATGCACATACTCAGGTCCCTCAACAACAGGTACAAATATGACTCTGTCATTGTACATGTGGGTGTAAATGACCTAAGACATACCTCCCTGGACAACATGAAAAGAAACATGGAGGAACTCTAGGATTATGAAGCCCTGGCGGGTATGGCCCTAGCCCTGAGCAGCATCCTGCCATCACCCTGAATGATACCACAGTGCAAGCAGAAAATGATTGATTTCAACAATTGGCTAAGTTTCTGGTGTCATTCTAAGGGGATGCAGTATCTGCCTGGGATGACATGATTGACAGACCTCGATGCTTTGCCAATGCTGGCCTGCATCTGTCACCCCTGGGCTTCCGAATACTGACCAAGGCTCTTGCCACCCCTGTAGTACCTTTTTAGGTGGTGTTCAAAAGACCAAATTACCACCATAGCAGCTAGAAACAAAAGCAATCTGAGGGTCATGCTGCTCAATGCTAAAAGTTTAAATCTCAAAATACACTCGCTCAAAGCACTCCTTAAAATGGAGAACATCGACATTTGTGCTGTAACAGAGACTGGGTTCAAGGCAGCAGAAAGCACCCCTGTCCTACCAGGCTATAACTCATTCCACACCTTTTGGCCCCAGAACTTGGACTGAAGCTCCAAAGGTGGTGGTGTTTCCATATTCATAAATGATGCGCATACCTCCAGACTGATAGCCCAACATAACGCATCGGAGATACTTCAGATGCAGCTAACATTGGATAAGACAGCGATTCAGGTCATGGAACACATAGCCCTCCAGAACACACACCAATACTGCCTTCACATAAAAACACAAACCACACACCCACTTTCGTGGAGGCTCTCAATAAAAATCTACCCAAACAGCAGAGACCTCCAAGGCAGAAATGCACTTGACCACCACAACACAACACTAATCATGAGACACATAACTCTCCTAAACAGTGTGCCACTCAACCAAAGCCTCTAAGGCAAAACAGCATACCTAACACACTAGTCATAGGTGACTTGATAGTGAGGCACACTGATGCCCCACTCACTAGGCTGCATAAGGAAAAAGGAACAGTCAGCTGCCTGTCAGGTGCCAGGATCCGCCATATAACACATGCATTCAGGTCCCTCAACAACAGGTACAAATATGACTCAGTCATTGTACATGTGGGTATGAATGACCTGAGACGTACCTCCCTGGACTACATGAAAAGAGACATGGAGGAGCTCTTGGATTATGTATCCCAGGCAGGTATGACCCCAGCCCTGAGCAGCATCCTACCATCACCCAGAATGATACCACAGTACAAGCAGAAAATGATTGATTTCAACAATTGGCTAAGTTTCTAGTGTCACTCTAAGGGGATCAGTATCTGTCTGCCTGGGATGACATGACTGACAGACCTCAATACTTTGCCAGAGATGGCCTGCATCTGTCACCCCTGGGTTTCTGGATACTGGCCAAGGCTCTTGTGCCACCCCTATAGTGCCTTTTTTTAGATGGTGTTCCAAAGACCAAATTGCCACCATAACAGCTACAAACAAATGCAATCTGAGGATCATGCTGCTCAATGCTAGAAGTGCAAATCTCAAAATGCACTCACTTGAAGCACTCCTTAAAATGGAGGACATCAACATCTGTGCTGTAACAGAGACCTGGTTCAAGGCAGCAGAAAGCAGCCCTACATTACCATGCTATAACTCTTTGCACACCTTTCGGCCCCAGAACTTGGACCGAAGCTCCAAAGGCGGTAGTGTTTCCATATACATAAAGGATGTGCACACCTCCAGACTAGTAGCCCAACATAATGCATCAGAGATACTTCAGTTGCAGCTAACACTGGGTAAGACAGCAATTCAGGTTGTAGCCTGCTATAGGTCCCCAACCATGTCACAAGACTCACACTCCATGTTCCTAAGCACCCTGGAGAATATTAGGGTCCAACCTAACTCACTCATGCTGGGCGACTTCAACTACCCCTCCATTAACTGGGGAAACTACTCATGTACCAGTACACTTGCCCAATGTTTCCTGGAGTTCATTAATTCCATTGCCCTGGACCAACTCGTTGTTACCCCCATTAGAAGTAGCAACATCTCTGACCTGGTCATTACTAATATGGGCGACCATTGCTCTACACCAATAGTCAACTCCTCCCTGGCTAGATCCGACCACAAACTAATCACCTTGGAAATCCACATCCCTCCCACCCCCCTGCAAAGGTAACCACCATGAAAAACTTCTCCAAAGCTAACTTTGCACTCCTAATAACAGAGGTGGCTAACTTCCTAGACCCATGCAAATGCAGAATAGTTGCATGATCCCTGAATCATACACCAATGCACTGTATGAACATGTACACAAATGCATGGATCTCGCCTTACCCAATAGAACCAAAACACTCTTCTCCAAAAAAAGGAAGCCAATCTGTTGGTCCCCTGCAATAAACAACATCTACAACAGAAGGAGGAAACTTATGCAGAAAAAGATGAAGTCCCAAGACTGGAAAAACTCCCTTATCGGCCTGAACAAAAAGTTGAGATCCCTCGTCAAATCCTCTAAAGCTAGCTATGAAAACAGAATTTCAGCAGATAGTAAAGACAACCATAAGGCCCTTGTATAGTTATGTAAAGAATCTCCATGGCAATACCCAGATTTGCTCTGAGCTACTGCACAATGGTACCTCCTATACCAAGCCAACAGATATTGCCAGTATACTGGCCGACAGATTCACTGTCAACTTTACCCCTCCCCCCCCCAAAGGACCAATCATAATACCAGTAGATTGCCAGGCACCCAGTATTACTGCTGCACAGGTAAAAACAGCACTATCCAAGGCCAAAAATACAGCTTCTATGGGACCTTACAATATCCCTGACTGTGTTCTACAAGAACTACAGAGTGAACTGGCACTTCACCTGTGTGCCCTGTTCAGTCACAGCCTCACCTCAGGCTTTGTCCCTACAGAATGGTGCACTGCTACAGTCATCCCTCTCCACAAAGGAGGAGCGACTACAGACCCTGGGAACTATCGCCCTATTAGCCTGATGAGTCTGATATGCAAAGCTATTCAACGCATCATCATGGACCTAATAAACAAGGATATAAGGAATCTCCAAACTCTGGATCCCACACAGTTTGGTTTTGTGAAGGGTAGAGCATGCCTGCTCAACTTGGTTGACTTCTTTGAGTCAGTCACCAGAGCTGTGGATGAAGGCAAGATGGTTCATACAGCCTACCTTGATCTGACCAAGGCCTTTGATACCATTACCCACTCAGGAATCATATAAAAACTCAATAAGCTAGGCATCAACCCCTATATCACTAGGTGGGTTCAAACTGGCTCACAGATAGAACCCACTGTGTGAAAGCAGCTGACTCCAAGTCAGATTGCTGACTAGTCATGAGTGGAGTCCCACAGGGTTTGGTCCTGGGTGTTCTCCTGTTTGGTATCTACTTCTCTGAAGTCCAGGCCAACATGAAGGGACTCTGGCTGACAAAGTTCACAGACAATTGCAAGTTGTGAGCTATTATTAATCCCCCAAGTGATGTTGACATCCTACAGAATGGCCTCACTGAGACCAATGACTGGTGTCAGAACCATAGTCTTAAGCTCAATGCCAAAAAATGTGTCGTCATCCTCTTTGGGAAAACCCAGTTCCCATGAATTACCACATCGATGGAAGTTCACTGAACACAGAAGGCATTATAAGAGATCTGGGAATTCAGGTTGACAGCAACCTCTCTTTTGATCACCACATTGCCACTGTGGTCAGAAAGTCCTTCTGTGTGGCACATCTCATTACTGAAGGTTTTGCATCCAGGAAGAAAGAGGTCATTGTCTCCCTCTACTCTTCCCTCATTAGACCAGTCATTGAGTACATTGCCCCATTAGGCATGTACCTCACTAGACACCTGCAACAACTGGAGAGGCCACAAAAGTACCTCACAAAGAGGATCCTAGGCCTTAAACACTTGTCCTATATGGACAGACTCAAAAAAACTCCAACTATTTTCTGTCTCATATCGCCTACTTAGAGGCGATCTCTGCTTGACTTACAAAGCCATGTCTGACCCAGCTCTATTAGAAATGTTACATCTAAAAAAATCCCAATCCCTCTGCATCACATGCTCCAGAGACCTCAACCACATTACCACAATCAACAGAACATACTGGAGGGACAGGTTCATAACCCAGAGTCTGCCCATGCTATGGAACAGACTTCCCATACATGTCAAGCAGAGCACCTTGCTGACCCTCTTCAAGATAAATCTTGATGAATGGATAGGAAATAGAAAATTCACCCCAGGATAACTCCAGTGGCTCAAATCGACAGAGGCACTGTGAACTAAGGTCGGGTGGCACGATGCCAAGGTAATCCTATGGCTAGGCTTGTAAAGGCCCCAGGGCCATTAGCCTAGTAGACACCTACGAACCTATGAACATGAGATTCATATAATTGCCACTAGGAAAGTGGAAACCCACTTTAATGAATCATTCGGAATCAGCAAAATATACTAGATACTTTGTGAGCATTGTCTATATAATAAGAGATTTAGTCACTTCTCATATGGTATGAATCAAATATTTTACATATTCAGAAACATAATAGATAACAATTATAGCTTAAAATAAACACTTTTACATATATTTCCCATAGCTTATACTCCAGATTGTTTAGATTCCTTTAATGTTAATACAATGTTGAACCTTAAAGAGAATGACTTAAAATTCTGGTACCAATTTATGGATAAAAAGAACATCCAATCAATAAACTTTCTTCTAGCCAGATTTAATGTTAGCCAATATAATTGGTTATGTGTTCAATCATTATGGCAATTTATTGAAATTAAAGTGAGAGTATCAATAAATCTAGAAACTGATTCTATACCAAGGTTGTTACAATTATTCATATGGTGTAATTCGATGAACACTGAACATAAACTGGGCATATCACCTATATATATAAAATCTTATGAGATGAATTGCTTACATTTGACCCAGTTTTTTGGAATTGCTCTATGGAGATTATGGAGAACCTCTGTCAAATGAAAATACGAAACAGTTACTAAAATCAATTAATAGTACCTCATCATCACTATATTGGAAATTATATACCTGGACATTTTTTCATAGAAGCTTTTATACCCCACACAAAACTGAACTCATAACCAAAAGTAAAGAAAGTAAATGTTGGAGATGTGGTAAAATTCTTGAAGCCAGCTGGGTTCATATGTTCATCGAATGTAAAACCATTGCCCTTGTATTGGAGTGATTTTAGACATTTCACAAAATCTTTATGGTCACATAACTGTCAGTTCACTAGTTCATTGATATTATTTAATGTACCTACCCCAAGTGTCATTCCCAAACATCAGTTACCTGTTCTTTGGTCAATTTTGGCTACTGCCAGAAAGATTATTACATTGAAATGGAAAAATAAGCAAGACCTTTTGTTTGCTGAGTTTATTACATTAGCAAAATCTATATGTAAAAAGAAATGCAAACCATTTGCTATAGAACATATAATGTAACATATAAAAGAATAGCGTGGCAAAAACTGCAAAATGTATTAGATAAATATTGATAAGTATTCATGGATAAAGCCAATGTTTGTCATGGGTGACTGCATATAGCGTAACTAGTTGTTTATTCATTATATTATGTTTGAAATATTTTGATTGTTCATGTTTAATAGAAACAAAATAAAAATGTTTTGAAAAAAAAGGAAGCCATGTAGCTGAAACATTGGTATATCCTAAAGGGGTCATTTGCACATATCCCATGGGCCTCCACTACAGGAGGTTTAAGGTATTACATAGTAAAGGATCTAGCTTGGCTGAGTCATTCTTGCAGTTTTTACCCAATGGTTTGTCTAAGTAACCTTTTTAACCTTTGCTTTGATACTATATACACACCGACAAGAAAAGTGCAGGTAATATTTTAGACTGCACAATGGTCTCATGCAAATAATGTACTATTATTACTCAAATAACCAGAACAATCAGTAAATGAAACATTAAGAGTTACAGTTCTTTTCTGAATTGTGAGCTTAACAAAACTGTGTTCTATCCACATACTAAAAGCATGATGATGTTACTTAGAAGAGAACTACAGTTAGATTGGGAAGATGAAGGATTTAAATAATTGTGGCTTTGAATATCTATTAATCGTTTTAAAGTTCCAAACCATTGCATAAGTGTAATTAAAATGAATATTTTGCTCAGATTCTGTATTGTTTAAACCATGTTACCCCTGTGTTGTCCTTGTACTTGACTGAAGCCTTTAATAGATGCCTTTGTGTATTTCTTGCACAGTGGCTACCAGCTCAGAACTGGCTATGGTATACTGATATTGGCTGTGAGGGGAAATAAAGTCAGCCTTACAGATCCTTGAATCTATTATATTAAGGGAAGGTGGGCTCTTTTGTTGATGGTGGAGATCAGAAATTCAGAATGATATCTATATATGTATATGAAAGTAGAATGAATGTATTGTCATACTTAGCTATTTCTGCTACCAGTCCGCATTGCTTTCACCCTATCAGCTGACCAGAACTAAAAAGCAGATGCTACTGGTCTAACTGTCGCTATACAAATTAGAGACCACTGCACATGCTGGCAATCTCATTTTATGCAGCCCAAGGATTAAGAGCAATGGTGCCACACTGGCGCACAAACAGTAGTCTTAGCAGGCTGTGTATTTAAAGATGCATTTATTGATTTATTTCTCTTTTTCCCCTCATTATCTGCCAAGTTTAATTCTCCTATGATTTGTCATCCTGTTTATTTCACCTAGGGCAATAACCAGTCAATCAATGGGAGACTGTCATTCAGGCAGCCATTGAGGTTTTTTTCTTGTATAGTCCTAACCACTCCTCTAACAGCTGGCATGTTTGCTTGAGTACATGAGGGTCTGTTATGAGTTCCTGTGCATATCCCTTTTAGGATACCATGTGAAAATGCCTTGGCAGAGCAAAAAAATGTCCAGAGCCCATGGCCGACAAGCTGTGTGGCTCTTCTCAACAATTGTTGGCATTGCATCTGGAAAGACTGCATTCCTTACATCCAGGATGCTTGAGCCATCATTGGCCACACACTCCCATTTTTCTCTGTCTGAATTCTCCATCATCTGAGCTGCTCATTTATCTCTGGTCATCTGTAGTAGTCAGATCTTCATCAATCTGTGCCATGGAGGAGGGACTATTATGGTTAAAGAATCATTAACAGAATGAAGAGTATCATGCTGATTTAATCTGCAAGTGAAATTTTACATTCCCAGTGTTGTCTGGATGAAATGGTAATATCTGACTATGACTTTATGTAATGCATTACAGCCGACTCCCCAATTCTTAAAATTATGGTAGCCAAAGCTTTTATTAGCCTGTAACACTCAGCATACATGCATTTTGTAGCACTTATATATCTTGTAAACTTTCTGTTTATATAAAAAAATAAAACTCCTGTTAAGAACAAGAACTTTGTATGGCCAATGACCACTTATTAAAGTATAGGGAATAAGCTCTGGGTGTTACCCCCCAACCCTAAGGGTTTAATCTGCTCAGTTTATAGTGGGCATAATATATGTCATACTCTGGAACACTCATGTTTTTCCAGCCAACCCAGTGTATTCCCAAATTTTTAAAGGGGAGAAGATAAATCAAATGATGTAAAATTTGTCACACATTCCTTCTTTTTGGAATATTATTAAGTTGGGGATAGACGTCTAGCTTGGTTCCTTGAACAAGCTACCCAAATAGTTATTCCCAAAATACAAAGAATGCTTATCTGTAGTAATTATTTTATCTTGTTTAGTCATTGAGTGTTTGAGAAATCTGTTCTTCCATGTATAGCAGGAGAAAGTACAGTTGTGTACACTTACCATAAATGTAGATGTTCGAGTGTATTCACTGTTGCAGTCATCACATTTGGGTTATCTGCTTGGAGTAGCCCTCAGTCAGCCTGATTATCAAAGTTTTGTGTCCTGCGTCAGTTGCTGTCTCATCTTCCATGACGTCAGGTAGTCAGGGGTATAAAGCATGCAGCCGATGCCATTACATCAGTTTTTCTTGTCCCAGATGTCAGGTGCCCCCATAATGGGAAGCAATTATATATACAAGGTTACACCTCCAACAAAAAAGCAAATACACCAAAAAGCTTTAAGCATAGTAAACAAGAACAGAGGTATAGCCAATAGAAGTCAGGGGGCTGGAGGGAGGGTAAACAGGACTGCAACAGTGAATACACTCGAACATCTACATTTATGGTAAGTGTACACAACTGTACTATATTCTTCATGTTTCACTGTTGCAGTCATCACATTTGGGTAGGTTCCCAAAGCTAAGGATGGGAAGAAGAAATTAGATAGCATTAGGACCAGCTATAAGGCCCTGCAAATGGCAATGCTTTGTGAAGGTATGTACAGAACTCCAGGTAGCAGCTTCTAGGATGTCCCTGGTAGGGACACCTCTGAGAAAGGCTGTAGAGGTAGATGCATCCCTGGTTGAATGTGGTCTTATCCCCTGTGGGGTAGGATTTCCATGGTGCTTATAGCAGAAATGAATGCAATGGTCTAGCCACTTAAAAATGGTTTGCTTTTAAATGGCCTTCCCCTCTGCCCCTGCAGCAAATGCAACCAGCAGCTGTTCAGATTTCCTGAGAGGATTAGTCCTGTCCAAGTAAAACCTAAGTTGTCTGTGCACTTCCAAGGAGTGCAGTATTCGTTCCCATTTGTTCTGTGGATTAGAAAAGAAGGTTGGCAAATGAATGGACTGATTAAGAGCCACCCTGGATACTACCTTGGGCATGAAGGAGGGATTGGTCCTGAGGGACACCCTGTCCGCATGAAAGATGATGAAAGGCTCCACTGCCATGAGGGCCTGTAATTCAGACACCATTCTTGCTGAAGTGATGGCTAAAAGGAAGGGGGTCTCCTGGGTGTTCTTAAGTTTTTGGCCCCTCTGAGGAACTGCTTCAGTAGTGGATGAGAGAAGAGGGGTGGTTATGTGTTGTAATGAGCTGAAATGGCTGAGGCATGAATTTTGATGGAGCAAAAGGAAAGGTCCTTGTGAAGCATCTCAGTTAAGTATTGAAGAATCTGAGGTAAATTGGGTGCTGCTGTGCCCATCCCCTGAGGTTGGCACCAGGAACAGAATCTTTTCCATTTTTCAGCATAGGATTTTTTAGTACTAGGCCTCCTTGCCTACAGAATGACATCCATCACTTGCTTACTGAGGGATGGTAACAGAGAGATCAGGTAATTAGCCAGGCTGCCAGATTCAGGGTTTGAATCTGTCAGTGCAGAATCTGGCCCTCCTGCTGGGACAGCAGGGCAGAGGTCTGAGGCAGGTGCCATGGTGCCAGCAGTGACACACTGCGCAAAAGGGGGTACCGGTGTTGGCGTGGCCAGTCTGGTGCAATCAGTATTGTCCTTGGTTTGTCCTGTTTGGTCTTTAGTAGTACCTTGGAGAGCAGAGGCAGAGGGGGAAAGGCATAAACTGATAGATTTTTCCAGGTGAAGGACAGGGCATCCACTTTCCAAGCTTGTTTGTGGGGAGTCCTTGTGCAGAATCTGTCCAATTGGTAGTTCTGGGGGAAGGCAAACAAGTCTATCTCTGGGCTCCCCCATTTGTTTCTCAACATGCTGAATATATTTGGTTCCAGTTTCAACTCGTGTGGGTCCATGAGATTTCTGCTTAGTTCATCTGCCAGTGTATTTAGCTTTCCTGGCAGGAATTGAGCCTGTAGGTGCACTTGGTAGCTCAAGGCTGTGTTCCACAGAGCCATGGCTAGTCTGCAGAGAGAGTATGAGTGTGCTCCCCCCTGCTTGTTTATGTACCACATTAATTGTCCTGGAAGAATGTGGTCCTTGAAGGCTGTCAGAGCATTCTGTACAGCTAACATTTCTTTTTGATTGATATGCAGGTGCATTTGACTTGGGTTCCATTTGCCCTGAATGCACTTCCCTGCCAAGTGAGCCCCCCATGCATAGTCTGATGCATCTGTTGTTAGGGTTTGGGTGGCAGGGGGTAGAGTGAATGGCAGTCCCTTGTTTTGGTGGCAGGCCTCTGCCCACCAAAGGAACTCTATCTGTAGACAAGGTATGATAGGAATCATTGATTCTAGATCCTGAGAATGTTGACACCATAGGCTTTTTAGATACCATTGTAGTTTCCTCATATGCAGTCTTGCATATGGACTTAGGAGAATGCAGGAGGCCATGAACCCCAGGGTTTGCAGTATTTTCCTTGCAGATAGCTGGTTCTTTGTGGCCAGTAGTTTGAAGTAGGCTGTCAAATGAAATTGTTTCTCTGGTGTGAGGTAGGCCATCTGGGAAGTTGTATTCAAGCTTGCTCACAGGAATACAATTTGTTGGCAGGGTACAAGATGTGATTTTGTTTTGTTTATGGTGTACCCCACAGAAATTAGCAATTTCTGTACAAATGCCAGATGATTTAATAGTATGTCCTCGCTTTCTGCCTGAATTAGACAATTGTCCAGGTATGGGTATATCTGAATATTTCTTTGCCTGCAAAATGCAATGACTAGACTTAGGCACTTTGTGAATACCCTAGGCGCAGTAGATAAGTCAAAGGGCAGTGCAGAGAACTGATAGTGCATGTAGCTTGCTTTGAAGCGTAGGTATCTTCTGCAAGATTCCCTTATTGGGATGTGTAGTTAGGCTTCCTTTAAATCCAGTGTTGCCAACCAGGCATCTTTGCCTAGCATAGGAAGCAGCTAATGAAGAGTTAGTATCTTGAATTTTGGGATCACCAAAATGTGTTTAGTATAGACAGGTCCAGGATAGGATGCCAGGAGTTGTCTTTCCTGGGTACCAGGAAAAGTTTTGAGTAGAAACCTTGTCCCCTTTCTTCTTCTGGGACAGGTTGAATAGCCCTGATGCTTAAGAGAGAGAGAGAGAACTTGTTTTTGAGCCTCTCCCCACTGATTTGGGGGTAGATCTGGCCAACCGTTTGGGGTTGGTAAGGAGTGGAAGTGAAATCTGTATCCTTGGGAAACTATATTTAAAACCCATTTGTCCTGGGTAATGAGTTCCCAATTTTTTGCCTGCAGGGCAATCTTTTTCCCTAAAGGAACAGTCAGTTGTGCAGGGCTTGGAAGTTTTAAAGTTAAGTCATTGAGACAGTTTACAATAGGGGGGGTCTTACTACTCCCTGCTTTGGAAGTGGGAGCCCCCCACTGCTTAGTCCTGTTAGTACCTTGGGACTGAAGCCTGGGTGTTCTGCTGGTTCTGGGTTTGGACTGAGTAGGCCTGGAAGAGGCAGGAAAGGACCAATTCTTAGAGGGCCAATGCCTACTAAATCTGGGAGGCTGTACTTGCAGAAAATCTTTAACAGTTTGCATAGATTCCATCTTTTTAAGTACTTCTTCTGCTTTGTTGTCAAACAGGTAGTCTTGGTTTAAGGGAGCATCCAGCAATTTAGCTTTAACATAATCTGGCAAAGATTGCTCCTTAAGCCAAGCATGCCTTCTAAGTACAGACCCAGTGACAGCAGCCCTGCAGGATGCCTCTAATGAATCAAAACCACATTGCAAAGTATGTTTTCCAACTTGTTCAGCAGAATGCATTAAATCCTGTAAATCTTTATTTTCAGCACAGTCAGGAATCAACATCATTTTCTGTTTAAGCAATCCAATAATATGCTGCTGACACTTTAACATATGAAACTGGCAGTTTAAGGCTCTAATGGCCAAGGTTGCAGAAGTGTATACCTTCTTACCCCATCTGTCCAGCGTCCTGGAATCTCTATCAGAGGGGGTAGGATTTTCGGCAGTAGTAGCCTTAATGCCCTTGGGTCCCTGTGAAATGGTCTCAGGATCCACAGTAGGATTTTTAAAGAGGAACTTGTGAGAGTCAGGAACGCTATAATACCTATCAGGTTTTCTGGGAGCAGGAGGTAAAGAGGCAGGGGCCAGGCTAGATTCTGAAAAGGCATCATCAACAATGTCCAGTACAGGAGAGATAGCTAAAAGCCTGTGTTTGGGCAGGAGTAAGAAATCCCTAAGCATGCTCCCTAAGTGTATGGAAGGTGTCACCAAAAGAGAAATCCTCTGGAGGGGAAGCAGAGGGAATGGAGTCCTCTGCATCAGAATCCACATAGGTAGATAAGGATAAATCCTGGTCATCAGAGGAAACAGAAGTTTCAGAGTCCTGATCAGAAGAATCAGAAGGAAAATCAGTCCTAGGTCTCTTAGAGGGGGAATCGTGGCTTCCCCTGATTATAGTAATAAGGTCTTCAGCCATTCTTATCATTTGTTTTTTTAGGCATAGGGGCCTGACCATGCAGTCTGAGCATCAGTTTTCTAGGCATGGATCAAGTTTTAGGCCTTGAAGAAGAAGATGGCGTTGGTTTAATATGCAAATCAGTAGGCCTGAATACACCCTCAGAAGCTGGTGCCTGCACAGCGGCTCCAGACCCATCCAAGGTAGAGACATCTGCAGGTTTCACAGTTGAAGAAGCATCTCGCGGCATACCAGACTCTGAATGGGTCTCAGTAGAGGCCTGCGAATCTGAAGTAGTGGGTATCAGGGGCTGTGAAAGCTCCTCACTGAGTACCGGCAAACTGGCGACTAGCTTAGGAGAAGCGTCATAGGCAGCTTTGGACCTATGTGGTCTGTCTCTGTCTTTATCTTTGCATTTTTTTGGAATGTCAGTAGTTGGGTGGCTTACCAAAGCCATTTCTGGATAATTGAACCGAGTACCAAAATATTTAGAAGCATAAATAAACTGATGACAAGTAAAAAAAAAGTAAAGACTTATACTAATGGGAAAAGTCCGGGCGACCAGACCTTTTTCCATTAGTTTAAGTCTGATTTACAAAGGGCATGCTGACCAATCAGCGTGCACATTTTGGAATATTAATGGGGGGGTCATTGTATAATTGCTCTACTGTTATTTACTATTTATAGTGTGGACTTTCTTAAAAAAGTTTAACAAAGTTTATAAATGAAAAAAAAAAGAAAAACAAGTTACTAATTTTTATGTTTAATAAACACATTCGCAATTAGCGTAATTAAGCCTGTCACTCTTTTCTTTACTATGTTTTTCATCTTCCTAATGTCATTGAGCACTTAGCAGTTCTTTAAAAATATCAGACTCATTAGACTTTTTATTAGATTTCAAAACACCAGACCCATTCTCTTTATTTAAACTGTTTTTTTTCTTATCAGGTTTCCCTGCCATATACTGATCCTCTTGACTTTATAAAACCCTAATTATACCCACTGATGACAAATGCAGACTCATTTTCTAGGCCAGAATGGAGATCCTGATTAGGACCTGCTTTCTGTAATACATCCTTTTCCATTATTAATCTTTAATAACTACCTATATTAAGCTGATGCAGTTTAACTATGGCAATCATACCTTCCATGTGTGAACTCCACTTTTACTAATGTTCAACCACCTCTCTAAGAATACTCCAGACACTATAATCTATGCTCTACTAACAGTGTACTTCCCACCTATTTCTCCTCCATTTCTGCTAAACCTCAATATACAATATTCAAATGTTTAACCGTCAACTAATAATTGCTTTCTCTTTAATTGTGAACTCTTCTCTCGCCTCTGTCACTTAATTATTATACAAATAGTTATCTATACAACTTTGTAAATATGTTTAAGAACTGTCTTGCCATTATGCATTTGTACCTTTTCTCATTACTTTGTATTATTTCATTTTTGTTTAATTGCTTGTGATGTGGAGCTTTTCTCCCCGGGCCACCACTGAAAATGGGCTCTTTGAGCCCAGTGGACATCCCCGGTAATCAAACTGGAAATAAAAATAAAATAAATAATAAATAAATAAAATTAACGTGTGATATAACTAGATTGTCTGCCTAGTTGTCAGTGATGCCACCTCTTACAAGTGCTCTGTTTCATGTCCCTTCTTCTTCATAATGCATGCTACATTGAATCTCTCTCGCACATGGGGGTCTTCTTGATCTTTAGCTGGTGCCAGATGTAGCCCTTGTTATTGATACCTTTGTAATCAGAGATAACCTTTTTACCTCTGACCATACAGCTGATATAGTATGGATATATTCTGGATGTATCTCTTATCACCTAAATTGGTAAACTAAAGCAGGTTTCACATTTAATTCCCTCACATATATATTATAATTCCACACACTTAATTCATGCATAATAAAATTGTTATGTAGACTATTTGACATGATTAATGGAATCGCCTGACAAAATTAGACAGCTTTACACCTTTATGCATTAGTAGGGATGTGAGACGCTTGTAATAATCATGGTGTAAAGAATGAAGAAAACATATCCTAAGAATGCTGTAGTTCAACTCTCTGAACCCTTTCCCAGAAAAATGCAAGAAGTGACAAAGTTATGATAGCTGTTGATTCTAAAAGGGGATTCCAATAATATCCCATAAAGCTGTGTATAACGGCCACTTATTTTAGATCATTTTCAGACATAAATGTAGAGAATGGGCTACGGATAAACAAAAATCTGATGAAGGCACACTGGGTAGCCTAATTACTTCAATAAAGTGCTGAATTTCTACAGGATGACCCACAAAAATATACCTGGTTCAATAGTAATGGCTTCTCATTGTTGTCAATAAATGCAGCAGTATGAGATTTTGCAAAAAAAAAAAAAAAAAAAAAAAAAAAGAAAACAAAAGATAGAAATTATGCTTACAAAAATGGTCATATCATTAAAAATATACAATCATTAAAGATATCCAATGGTAAGAAAACAATTTGAACTTTGACTCGTGTATCTGACAATGTTAGGAAAGCATATTCCATAGGGACACCACTGTACCACTCAAAAATGTAACCTTCAATACAAAGAAAAACAATATTTTGGGTGCAGTCTCATCTTTCTCAAGTTTTTTATAGATAGCCTGAGCTCATAATCTCCACCCTGAACTTCTGATCACTCCAGGAAAATATGGTTTGTTAGAAACTGCAGAGTAAACCACATTGATTACCGAGCCACAGTAAACAAACTCTGTCAGGCTAATTACTGATCTGTAGTCAAAGAACTCCATTAATGTATTGGTCAGTGGAAATAGGCCTCCTTGTTAAATAAGACTGGGGGAAATGCTTCAGTAGGAAAATGAAGTAAGCAATAGCTAGCCTTCCCTAATAGGGATAGTCAAAAGATAAAGTAGGCACCTGTGTGAAACAGGTCCTGAAGAAATCCTGTGACAGGAGAAAAAAAAACCCACTATGGCACATTTATCAAAATGTTTCCAAAACTTGTCAGTCATGAGAGATAAAAAAAAAAAAAAAACTCATCTCAAGACTGAGAAGTAAAATACGGATAGCTATAGCCCCTTATGAACTTATTTTCTTATACTTTTGGAAATATGAAACTTCTCCATAAGTGTACTAATTATTTATATGATAATGCTGAAATTACAGCTTTAAATGATGGGGACCATTTGATATTTGATAGAAGTAATCTATATGAACTTTTTGTCCAAGTTTCCACTACAGGGACCAGTGATAACTGTTGTAACAATTTACTACTTACATATTCTCATGAGTGGCAAAAGGTCTCCAATGATTATGTTAGACAATCAGTGGTAAAAAATAAAGGACTAGTTATGATAACTTGAATATGTACATCCTGCACTAGGTAACAGACATCTTTACTGACTGCTTAACTTGCTTGTTTCAGTTGAACCTAATGAATGGATATGCTCCTGAGTTATGGAATGGAAACAGAGTGATAAAGACAAGCCTTGTAATTCTTTGAAATAATTTTTAACTCCATCTCACAGATCTACCATTTTTGACATTTACCAACATGTTTTATTTCTAGTGGATACTCATGTCTACCTAACTTAGTAAGTTCTTATAGATTGAATTGTGACACAATGGATAACAGAATCGCAAATTAATTAATATATATAGATTTGGCAAAAGTGTTTGACTATGTTCTCCATAGGAACATACTTGGCCTACTGCATAAGGAAAGTGTTCAGTCATAAATAGAACCTTGGGAGAGTTAACTGGCTAAATAACCAATATTCAAGTATTACAATTAAGCATTTCTTTTCTCAAGAATTTTCTTTAACCACAAAAGTGAACCAGAGGTCTGTCCAAGGAGCATTTCTTTATTAAATATTATGATGTCAGGCATTCCAACTGCTTATCAAATATGGATTAAACATTTTGCTGATGATACAAAACTAGTTACTGTAATCACTGGAAATACCTGACCGACATAGTTTATAAAAATTACTTAATGGTTTATTTACTGGAGCAGAAAGTAATGATATTGCATTCAACACTAATAAACCTAAGATCATGCATTTGGGTGCAAATAATGAAATGTGGCACTATACAGTTTACAATGAACTTCTGCTACCACTAACCGAGTTTGGGTACTTTGGGTTGATTGTAGGAAATAGTTTATCATTTAAGGTGAATGTCATCGCAATTAATAGACGTGCATTTCTTTATATATATATATATATATATATATATATATATATATATATATATATATATATATATATATATATAGTTACAGTTTATCCTGTCAATGTTGACTTGGTCAACAGAGTGTACTGCTGTGTTTTTACATCAAACTTTGTTTTCATCGAGTGCAAAGTTTGCTGAATGAGATGTCAACTTTTCAGTGTTGTGTATTAGATGTGCTTTGGGTTAAGGTAAGTGGCTGTGTGCATTAATGACAAAACTTTGTGATATTCCCAAAGTTTTGTCATTAGGGTTGAGTGTGTCTGTGTGTGTGAATGTTTGCAGGTGAGATTCAGAGTAAGGTTTGGTAAGTGGATAGTTTTATTGTTGTCTGTGTTTGTTTGCTGGTGTATGGTAAGTGTGTCTGAGTATTTTATGTGCTGGTACTGTTAGAGACAAATGTTTTCATAAGGTAATGTATAGGGTAGGTGTAAGGGCCAGTTGTAGATTTAGGGCTAGGGTTAGCACATATAAGTAAAGTGGAGCAATTAGGTGGATCCAACTAAATTGTAAAAAAGTAATCCAGCACAGGGAAAGGTAAAATTTAAAGGCTTTATTGTGGCAACTCCATATAGAATAACAAGCAAACCGGTTTTGGCTGAAAATTCAAGCCTTCTTCAGTGCAACAAAATATTCCATTAGAGCACATCCTAGTGTCTGCTTTTATATGAAATGTATTTAAAGAGATACACCTGAAAAAATACATATGAGAATATACACTATTGTTGAACAGAACCATCAGATCTAACTTAATTCATTAAGGCCAGATCTGAATAAAGCCCCTAGCCTGATAATCCAAGAGGATTCCTTTTGATTCAATATATCATGCCAACCTGCTTTGATGGTTCTGTGCATTTGTATTTTATCTATTATGGTGAAATGGAATCTGGCAGTAGTGTGTGTGATAGTATGCTTATAAAGGGCGTTGGTAATTCCTTTATTCCTAATCTCACTTAAATGTTCACTTATGCGGTGTCTAAAGGGTCTTGACGTCTGTCCAACATAAAAAGCTGAACAGGTACAGGTAGCTAGATAAATTATCCAGTCGCTACTACAATTACCAAAAACTCTAATCTGATACACTTTGGAAGTATTGCAGCTAGTAAATTCCTTTGTTTTAAAAATATGTGTGCATGCGCTGCAGTGACCACATGGGACACAACCCACTAGTGTATCACCAAAGAGTGTTTTCTGCATGGATATAGGTGGATTGTGACGCTTGTAATGAGTAAAATATGAATTAATGGTTCTGCCTCTCCGGTAAGAGAATGAACATCTGTCTTGAAGAACCCCATTCAAGTGTTCATGTGCAAGTAGAATGTCCCAATGGTTATTAATAATGTCCCTGAATTTTGGGGTGTTACTACCAAATGTTGT
The DNA here is from genome assembly GCF_019279795.1 of Protopterus annectens. Lineage (NCBI taxonomy): Eukaryota > Metazoa > Chordata > Ceratodontiformes > Protopteridae > Protopterus > Protopterus annectens. Next base: position 219,022,060 of record NC_056731.1, read on the forward strand.
CACTAATCTAACCGGTTGTGTTTCTAGTTTTTGCTGTTGGCTAGTGATGTTTTGATATTTCAAAAGTTTAGATCTCTCAGTTTGTTTTACCTAATTTACAACTCGGGAAATGTGATTTTTGTTATACCCTCTGGTTATCAATCTGTTTGTCAAATCTTGTTGACATTCATGGTGGGTTTGTTCAGAAGAGCATATGCATTTGATATGTAAATATTGGGACTTGGGGATGTTGTTGATGATGTGGCGGGGATGATGACTAGAAGCATGAAGTAAGGTATTATATTTTGGAAATTTTCTATGTACCTGAGTTTCCAACGTATGATCTTCTTGTCGAGTAACAACTATACCGAAAACAATGATTTATTGATATTCAGTGTTTAGTGTAAATTGGATGTCCCATCTGTTATCGTTTAAATATCTAACAAATTCATGTACATATGTAACATCTTCCCGCCTCACCATCCAACAATCATCCAGATAACGTCTCCAGATATCTAGCCCTTCTATAAAAGAATTGTTGTTGGTATCATAAACTAGCTGCTCTACAAGAAACCCCATAAATAGGTCAGCATAAATGGGAGCAAAAGATGCTCCCATAGCCGTACCTCTGACCTGCCAATAAGATTTACCATAAAAATAAAAAATATTTTTAGTTAACACATGTTCTGTTATAGTAAGTAAAAAGTTATTAAAACCAGGGGTATACTTTTTAGATTTATCCAGCCAGTATTGAATGGCTTGTAATCCTGCCCCATGTGGTATACTAGTGTAAAGGGTGGTGACATCGAGTGTGCAGAGATACCAGTTGGATTCCAATTGTGTATCCTGAATGATATTAAAAAATTCTGTGGTGTCTTTTAATCTAGACCTGACCATGCATAATAACGGCTGTAAGTGTTGAGTCAGTGAATTTTCAGCCGAAACCGGTTTGCTTGTTATTCTATATGGAGTTGCCACAATAAAGCCTTTAAATTTTACCTTTCCTTGTGCTGGATTACTTTTTTACAATTTGGACTGAATTGGTATAATCCGGGCACTTTGTCTACCTTGCGTGGTTTTGGTTTGTTCCCGTGGATCCAACTAAACAGTTATGTATTTTTGTTTTCTAGTGGATAAAAACACTGACGTTTAAGAACTGTTCTTGAATCGATTAAATAAAGTGAATTGCATGCAACTATATGGAAGATTATTTAATGTATTTCAAGTGTTGTTATTCTTGGAAGTGCTGTTTGCTTGTTTAGGATCTTGATTAAGAACCAATATCTAGCCACTGATTTCAGTCATCCTGACTATGTAAGAACATTTGCAGGACTTCAGGCATCATCTGCTAGCTCTGAGTGCTGTAATTGTTCTAGGTTTTAATATTCTAAGTGGAACATGGTGACAGCACTTCCTGCTGCAGCTGCTGGCCTTCTGTGCACTGCTTTTGACTCACGTTCACATACCTCAGAATGCTAATAATTTGAATTGTGGCATTCTAGGAGCCACTGGCACTAATTTAAAATGTACAATTAGTCATTCAGATTGATGCACTGAACCACCTCTACCTTTTTCAGTCTGGAACACCATGATACTCTGCATCAAAAATTGAGAAATTTCTCCAGCATTTTCATCAGCAGTCATTCCCATAAAAATGGGGCATGTAATATCCATAGTATGTTTGTGTGTGAGAGAGTACATACTATTTCCTAAATAACCAATCTTAGGCAATTGTGTAAGACACTTTGGGATAAGAAAAGCATTGCATTAATAAGACTTTTTGTTTTTCAAAATAAATTCTAGAAAACAATCCAGGTGCAAAATATCACACAGTACTTTAAAGATGTGCATTAGTCAAATAGCCAACCTTATCTTGGATGGATGTTCATAAAAGCTATATAAAATAGTTTGCATCCCAGTGTACCTGTTTGCTTAGAAGACTTATCATTGCTTCATGTTCTAGGACAGTAAAACACTTACAGCCCTCAGTAACAGCAACGGTGCTAATTAAAGCCATAGAAATATTCAGAATTTAAAGTCTTGCATCAAAAAAAGTATTTCCTACACCATCAAACATCAGCCTCAAAAAAAAAAAAAAAAAATATATATATATATATATATATATATATATATATATATATATATATATAAATGGATCTAGGACGTTTGATCGAAAGAGTGAGCATACTTACGCGAAAGTGCTTTTCACAGAAGAAGCACTTTTGCGTAAGTATGCCTGTTGCTGAGGCTGTACTACGGTGCGGATAAGGGAAAATTCCCTTTTCCCCACTGTAGTGTGGTCTCGGAGGGAGAATATTAAAGTAGGCAGGTGTGGGGGGCGCAGGGGGGAAAGCCCCACTGCAGAAATGTAAATGTAGTGTTTTTTTTTTTTAATAATGGTGAAAACGTTTTTTGTTTGCTTTTGTGGATTTATTTTACAATGTCGAGGTTCTGAAAGTTCAATCATATGGTCTCGGCCATATGAAATTCAGTCTTTCAGAAATTCGGCATTTTGAAGTGAATCCATATATATATATATATATATAGGTTTACTATTGTTTCTTTGAATGGAAAAACATTTTCCGTTCGGAAAAACGAATAGTAATACTGAAATGAAAAAAACGAATGGTGACAATTTCGAACTAAATGATCGACACATTTGACTCAACATTATTGTCGAAACCACCACGTGATAGCCATATAGGAGCTGATGTAAAACAGACTCCTGTACGACAAATCACGTTTTTGCAGGGGGGCAAGCCCCCCTACACCCCCACACCCCCTACTTATATATGCTAACTCCGAGATTGAACTACAGTGGGGATGTGGATGAATTTCCACTCCCCACTGTGCCGCGATCTCCGTGCAGATAGTCGACTTACACTTATGCGAATGCAGTAGGACATTGCAGCCGACAGAATGTCGTTCGCGCAAATGTATGTAAACCTATATATATATATATATATATATATATATATATATATATATATATAAACATTGACTTTTGTTTTTCTGCCTTAATTGTAACCTCAGTACATGTAATATTGAAAAATGACACCATACGTTGCACCAATTACTGTGATTAAGCTACCAAAATATATAAATATATCCATAGTCCCCACTGTGAATGCATCTGTGCCAAATGTGTTGGATCTCTTCATCTATATGTAAATTGTTCTGGCACTTGCCTCTTATATAGTCTTCCTGAGTCTGAGCTCAGTAAAAGGCAAGACACCCAAATGAGGAGCAATGACCTAAAAGAAATTCAAATGAATTGTTCTCTCTTGTCAAAATATCAATAAACTTCAAACTATCATGATAAATGGTAGCAACACCACCTCCTGTGTGTATAAGTTTAAAATAATGAAACATCTTAAATTCATAAAGAACAAGAGCAACATAGAAAAGGACTACAGTTAATATTAAGGCATGCCTCTGTAACAAAAACAAGTCATAATTATGAATTATTTTATTATTTATTTGCCTTTGTTTATCAGGAAAGTCCGACTGTATAATATCCATTTTCAGCAGAGGCCCGGGGAGAAAAGCTCCTTTAGCTAACATTGCATTATGCTAAGTTCCAGTTAAAGACAGAGTAGTTACATTGCTATTTACATTTATACACATACAGTGGTTACATTTACACATTATAAGATTTTACAAAGGTAGAAATTACTAAAGAGAAACCCCACGTCCAACTTAATGGATAGTACAGGCATCAATTATGTATAAAAATTGTTTTGTCATTTCAGTGAGAGGTTGGGCGTATTCTGTTTAAGGAGAGTATTTGGAGAGTATCATATGGTGAACACAAAGTCTTAAACTTTTGATGATGATGTGCAGGACCAGGACTGGCTAAGATGTTATTTAAGCAGTGGTTTAAAACTATTGAGTTTGTCAGAGAGTTTTATTAGTGTGGGAATACTATTCCAGAGTTTAGCAATGTACTGGGTGTAGAGCAAGTGTCCTGCAACATTATTTGACTTATTTGTAAGTAAAAAGAATTTGTTACTAGAGTGGAGACCCCTTGCTGGACTGTAAGGCAGTAATAGGTTTTGTAGTGCAGGCCATTTTTTCTGGATGATGATTGAGTTTCTGTGCTATAGTTAGTTGTGAATGTTAGGTAGTTGTGTAATTCAAGCCAGTGTAATTGCTTTAAGCTATGCCAGTGGTGAGTCCTATGAGGGAGACTGGGGCCAGTTTAGCTATTTTATTGTAGCAGGAGGCAAATTTCTTTCTTTGAGTATTAAGTTTGTTAAGATAAGAGTGGCATAAAAGAGAGCTGGCAATAACAAGGGGGGTGATAAATTACATCAAATAAAATCATTGGCTTATTTACAACAGAACATTCATTAAAATAAACAGCATGTGTTGATAAATTATTATCAGTTGTGTTAAGTACAAGCACAGGTGTCAAAATATGATGCCTGAAAACAGGTCTAGGGTGAGCTGAATCCCGTCTCCTATTTAAAATAGGAATAATGGCCCCTACAGGCTCCATACCTCTCAAAGGACTGTATCAGTCACTTGTAAAACCAAAAATAATTTTATTTCCAAGAAAACAGTTAAGCACTTTCATCTCAGTTATACAACAGAGACTTCTTCAGAACTAAAAAGCATTCACTGATCAAGCAATTTATAGCGTGATGAAAAATAATTAACCACCAACATTTTTTCTCTCTTTTAAAGACATAGTAGCATACAAGAACATCTAACACTATGATTACATATAACATGCCGTACAACTTAATTAATAATACTTTATTCAGTAGCCCTAACTCATATGGAAATATATAGAAAATATATAAAATATTGCAAAATAAAGTATAATATATGTGATATTAAAATATGTGAATCATGTTATAGTTCAAGAGCTCTCCTTTTAAGAACTGGGGTCAGGGAGAGGTACTCATTTATATCTGGTGGTGTGTTTGACTGCAACTTAATAATCCAATACAGTTCCCTTAGCTCAAGAGACAATTCCCACCAGCCATCCCTAGGCTGTGTTGGTACTTGTTCCAAAATAGCAAACTTAAAACATGTAACTCCATGACACTGAAGTGAGTGTTTGTAAAGGGAATTATTGATGTTCTCCTTTAAAACTGCATAAGGATGTTCATAAAGCCTAGTTTTTAACTTCCTTTCTGTTTTCCCTGTATAGTAACCTCTGCAGGTCTGGCAAATTGAAATATATACCACAGCTTTGGTGTTACAATTACCCTTGGCTAAGTTTACTTTATAACCAACTTCCCTTAAAACAATGTTATTAAGTTCCATAATATAATGACATTGCCTACAGGCACTACATTTTGTCGTACCTTTATCAGGAAAGGGTGTTAAATAAATATGTTGTTCAAAAAGTAGCTTCAAATTACTCCCAGTTTTATAAACAAACTTTGGTCCATACCCCAAAATATTCAATATAGTGGGGTTATCTTTAAATATTGTCCAATTTCTGGAAATAATTTTCCTACCCTCTGCTGCACCTTCACCATATGGAATAACCAAACTATCACTATGTTGACTGTAGGATTTGCCCTTTATAATAGTGTCTGTCAAGTTGCTTTCACCTAGTATTGGCTTACATTTGGTACCCCAACTTGCCATCACTTCAGATTTGATAGATCCCAAAAGGTTAGTAGGGTAACGTCTATTAACAAACATGTCTGTATCTGAACGCATACGTGCTGCTTTCACCAATTGTCCCTTATATATATATATTTATTTTCGTAAAATTGGGGTGACAGCTCTTGTTGTCCAAATACTTTTTTGAAAAAGTATGTTTTCTAAAAATTCTGGAACTAAATGTTCCCTGTATATTGTTTTTGAAAAGTGTCACATCCAAATAGTCAATCGTACTATCTGAATTTGTTCACGTAAATTTAAAATATTCACACACTCCATTTAGATACTCCAAAAACAGGACTGGTTGATTGCCAGTGTCTTTCCAAAGAATAAAAAAATGTCATCCAAAAATCTCAAGTACATGTGCCATTTCAAGGGGAAATTGTATTGAAAACAAATTTAGCTTCTCAAGCATATAACACCATATTCGCAAATAGGGGGGCACAACTTCCCCCATTGCCACCCCTTTAAGCTGTTTGCAATATTCCCCTTCAAACAGAAAAAAAAATGTTCTTGAGGATGAACTCCATAATAATCATAATAAAATTAATGTGTACCATTAAAATTATTTAAGGCCCTCGTTGCTTCATAAAATAACTCAAGAAGAGAAGGAGGACATTATGACTACAATTGATGTAAAGGATTTATATACCATTATCCCACACTATATAGCTTTAGAATGGACTAGGGAATATTTGAAGAACAAAGTTTGGACCAAAGAATAGTCAATAATGTTATGGAACTATTAGACATAGTTCTTACTAATAATTTTATATACTTTGAAGAAGATATTTATAAACAGAAAGAAGGAATTGATATGGGCTCCCCGGTGGGGTCATTCTTGGCAAATGTAGTCATGTTGGAATGGGAATGGAGGTTTGCACATAATAGTATTCATGTGAGAAACATCAAATTCTATTTACGATATTTGGATGATATAGGGTTGGGAGGGTGGCCTAATGGTTAAGGTGTTTGCCTTACAAACACAAGTTGCAGGGTTTGAGTCACACAAGGGATAATTGGTTAGGCTTAAGATGGCTTGCAAGGGCAGTTAGCTTAGTACTAATCTATGAACCTATGAACCTATATGGAGGAATAATGAGACTACACTACAAAATTTTTTACAATATATTAATGAAAGCACAGAGTTCCGTAAATGTATTTCAATATGACAAAAATGAGATGCCATGTTTAGATGTTATGCTCAGAAAAAAATATGACCTAGGTGAATATGTGGCTAGTATATACAGAAAGCCCACCTACTCCAACATGTTACTTAACTTTTCTAGTTGCCACCCCTTTAAACAGAAAAGGGCAGTGGCAAAAGGTCAACTGATAAGGGCGGCCAGAATGAACAAGGAAGTGGACATTCTAACAGGTATGTTAACCAGGGGAGGTTATCCACCAGGATTATTAAATGAGCTAACCCTAGAAGTCACATCCAAAAGAAATAGAAGGTTCTATCAACCTATTTTGACAGGGAACTCACAAAGTGAAGTAACTACCAGTATTAATGGTAACCATAGTAATAACAAAAGATACAACAGTGCCTTCATTACAACTTTTAACGAGGCTAGTGGTAACATTAAATGGATTATGAATAAGAACTGGAAAGTGCTGTATGAACATTTAAATATAATTAATGGCATTGATGAAGCACCCATTATTATTTATAGAAGGGGTTGTAATATAAAAAATATGGTTGAAGCAAAAAGGAAAATTATAAGCTCTTCAAATAATAGGATAAGAAAATGTGGCAGATATAATTATTGCAAATATATATTTGAGGGCACCCATATTAGTATCAAGGGAAGGAAATTAAATATAAAAGGTAACTATAACTGTGATACTATAGGAATAATTTATGTTGCAAAATGTCAGGGATGTGAAGGATTTTATATTGGAAAAATGGAGCGGAAGCTCTGTAATCGAATTTACGAACATCTATATGAAATTAAAAAAGAAAGAACTATAAATGCATTGTTTAGACATTTAAATGAACACCCTGACCACAATTTTAAATTTAGTATTTTAGAAAGAGTGGAGAAAGAAAAAAGTGGGGGGGGCCCTGAAAAGTAATTCTGGAACAACATGAATTAAAATGGCAACTGCAACTAGAAGCATATAGATATCCAGGATTAAATGACCATGTCAGCATAGCACCTATCCTGAAACTAAAAGCTTGGGAAAGATGAAATAATATTTTTTTAGGAAAATTTACAGTAGTTTATTAAATGAGAAGTATTTAATTATTTGTATATAAGGAATGTATTTATGAAACTTACATAAACTAATATTTTAGAACAGTATAAATAGTATGTATTATTTATGTAGTAAATCAATAGAATGGTTAGTGTACACATACATAAGGGACGTGTCAAACAGGAGAAATGTTACTTAAAATTTTAGGATTTTGAAAAAGTCACATGATTCATTAAAGAAAAAAGAGAGATGAGCGACTCTCCTGCAGACCTCCGGAACCACAAATAAAATCACCAATCGCAAAAGTAAAATAGTAGTTTATTGCTTAAGCTTCACACGAGCTTTTCGTCATTTTGATATACACCAACTTCGTCAGAAAGAAACAAAAAACGGAAACGTCACATGATTCATTAAGTTTATTTAAATGGCTTGACATCTGTTATGCATTGTATAGGATGACGTTTTAAAAGTCTTAAAACGAAAGCGCTTATATGCTTACTGGATTGTATCTGAGATTTTATTCAGGGATTAAACCTGTGTTTTTAACGGATTGGACTCAAACTGCTTTATTTCCAGCAACGAGCATTCATTCTTTATTTTGCAGTATTTTATATATAGTTTTATATATTTCCAAAAGAGTTAGGGCTACTGACCAGTTAAAGTATTATTAATTAAGTTGTACGGCATGTTATATGTAGTCATAGTGTTAGATGTTCTTGTATGTTACTATGGCTTTAAAAGAGAGAAAAAATGTTGGTAGTTAATTATTGTTCGTCACGCTATAAATTGCTTGATCAGTGAATGCTTTTTAGTTCTGAAGAAGTCAAAATTGTATAACTGAGACAAAAGCACTTAACTGTTTTTTGGAAATAAAATGACTTTTGGTTTTACAAGTGACTGGTACAGTTCTTTGAGAGGTATGGAGCTTATGGTGTGATCCACTCAGGGGCCTACATGTTTTTTCAAGTTACCATTTATTGGCTTTTTTCCAGATTTGCTTTATTCTTTAAAATAAAAATAATAGCAGTGGGAGCAAGTTAAGGCATGACAGTAATCTGCTCTGTGAGCTCTGCTAATGCGTAATTTAAAACAGCAGGCTGTAATAGTAGGAGAAGCACCAGTGGTGTGAAAGGACAAAAAGTCAAAAGCTGTTCTGAAGAATAGGAAAAAATCACAGAAATCAAGTTCAAATATATAGATTCTGAACATATACAACAGCTAACAGAACAACATTGAAAGACCAAACACAACTAATATAAATCTGGAATTAGACAGATGTGGTAATAAGCAGTAATTAAATTAAAATTCAGTAAAAGTTTAAATACGTGCTAGTTTACTACATTTAGTAGTAAAATCAGGAAGTAAAACAGAGACCATACATCCAGATAGCAGTCTGATTGTTAACTAAGTCTGAAATGAAATCAGAAAAGAAATAAAGTAGAGACCATAATCTGGTCCCAGTAATAGTCCAAAGCAGATTTAAATGATAGCCAAAGAAAATGCCAGTAAGGCTGAGTGTCTGACTGCTTATCTGTTAATCAAGTTTGTGAAGTACTTTATGAAGTAAATACAATATTTAGAAAGTATTATGATGTTATATGCATACCTTCTTGTCACCACGTCAATGTGTAGAATAGGCTAGAAAGTCTATAATGTGAACTGCAACAGGTTTAAGAGACTACGTCCAGACAAAGAAGATGCCAAACTCAACCCTGCATCCAAAAATCACAACAGAGCCCTCAGTCTAAACATCAGTATGGAAGCCTGGTAGATCAAACACTGCATGTCCAAAGTCAAAACTGGTTCCCTCACAACCTCAGCTTGATCAGAAGTAAAACACCTGCCAACCAGGCAAGCTAAATCCTCATGGGCCAAGCCACAATCACGGCCCAGTAATCTAGTAACTAGTAATAAGAACATGATGTATAGTCAGCAAATTATCATGGTAAAATCGTGTGATAGCCCAGTCAAATATGAAACACCTGAAAAAAAAAAATGTTGTCAAAAGTAGGGCTTGTAGCAACAGTGATGATTTTTGTAGACCCTGGCCAGAACAACTAGTGGAAGTACCAAAAGAATCACTAGAGGTTCTGAGGATTTACTCAAGGAGTACCAAGTGCCTATCTGTGGTTATATTTTTGGATTATAAGCCAGCTTGATCTGAGCTACAACACCAACCCAGGGATTCATTAACATCCTCATCACTAGTGGAAATTGCTGTCACAGGTAGGTCAATTTACACTGCAGTGAGGAAATATGTTTCAAAGGCAGCTATAGCTGCAGTGAGAAAATCTCCAGTACTGGCTCATTAACATATCTCTGAATTGCGCTCCAGTTAATGCTGTCTGTTCTGCCAGCAGAAGTATTTTCCTTAGCAGTCCATACAATATATTTGTAAGGTACTCCCTATGCTCTCACACACACACACACACACACACACACACACACACACACACACACACACACACACACACACACACACACACACACATGCACACATGCACACACGCACACGCACACACACACACACACACACACACACACACACACACACACACACACACACACACACACACACACACACACACACACGCACACATATCCAGACACTCAATTCCTTACCTAACCTTGCCACCCTGTGCAGTCACCTAGGCAGACACATGCATGTACTTCATTATTGCCCCTACAAACATACATATATATGTCCACACACATATATACATTAGCACCCCTCCCCCACTCCCACATGTTCACTGAACTTACTTGTACCTCGACTGCTTCTGTAGGAGTGACTGGATGATTGCTGACTTTTGACTGTATTCACTTTTTTCCTCTAACAGTGAAAGTTTGTGTTGCTGAGCAATTCAGAGAGGGAACATAAGTTCGAGTATGACAGCTTTTCTGAGAATTGCTCACCAGTATAAACTGGGAGCTGCTAATACTTCCAGGGAAACTGGATAATTAGCATTAGCTGCTCTCTCAGATTGGGTCATTGACAATTCACATTCATCCCAAAGACATGCTGTAGGTGGATTGGACACTCTAAATTGGCTCTAGATGTGAGTGCATGCATGTGTGTGCCTTCTGTGGAAGGTTGGGTGCTGGGCTGGCAACTTGACGCCATAAAACTCCACTACCAATCATGAGCAGACAGGTGATCTGTTGTGGTGACCCCTAACCGGAAAAAAGCCGAAAGGAGAAGAAGAAGAAGAAGAAGAAGCTCTGTCAGATTGCTGTGTTTAAATGCGGCTCTGCCAACAAGACCACCATCTGTACTGAGGCTTCATCTAGTGGGAAACCTCAGTGGTATGGTGGCCTACAAATCAGAAAGGGGAAAATGGCCATGTAGAAGCTTTCTGATTACAATAAGCCTTTCTGAATCCCACCCCAGCTCTGTGAAACGCAATGATGATTGTATTCCAATGAATTAGAAAACACTTAGATGAACTGTAAATTGACCAATATTGTGATTAAAAATGTGAGGCTGTTTCTTATTTAAGTTGGAAGTAGATTTTGATTTTACATTTTACTGTATATAAACTGAACTTCAACTGAAAAGAGTCTTCCACTGTGATATGGTCAAAAAACGAAAAAATGACTAACTAACACAACCCTAGGTTTCAACCCCAAGTGAAAAAAGAATGATTGCTTTAATTGACTATATGGCCTTAACATCATTTGTAAACCTCTTTCAGATAAAAAGTGCCATATAAATAACTTGTACTTGTATAAGGAAATTCTTCTCAGCCCTCTGTAATGCAAGGTATTTTATAAATATAATATGCATCAGATTTTATTGTTGGAAAAAAAAAACAATCTTCTATGCAATGTTTTGCATCCTGTCATGTTCCAAAGCATAATTTTCAAGATGAGTTCACAAAATTATCATTTGGAAGAGAACAACATAATTTCAATCTCAGATTTCTTGAGTGGTGCCCACACAGACAACATCCTGACTTTTCTGAGACCAAAGTGATAGGAAGTTGCCATATTATTGCAATTTGATTAACATATCATTAATTGATATTAGAATGGCAATCCTCAATTTGTGATCAACAGCACAGGAGTGAAAATGCATTTCTGGTTTCGTAAAAGATGGGTAAAAAAAATCTGGACAGTAGGTATATATGGGGCATTGGGGATAAGAGATGGTGGGTTCATATCTGGACATTCAGGTGGTGGTAGAGTGACAGCAGATAATGATGGACTGTTTTCTATATTACATGTAAAAGTGTTTAGGATGATGTGTATCATTTGTAGGAATGGTGACCAGTGTACTGATGGACTGGCAACTCACCAGGACCGATAATGGAAGGGTAACATCAGTAGATGTGGTACTCCAACATCAGTACAAAATAACCTGGGGTGGGAGTTATGTGTGAAACTGTAGTGACTAGAGTGGCATTCTTGGGAGTACATTAGAATAACACCATCCAGCTCACCATGCTTTACCATCTTCTCATCTGTCTGCTCGCCTAACTGCATACCATTTAACCTCCCACAGTTAACAACCACAGGAGGGCAGTGTGGTCATTATTTGATATGTCAGTTTGATATCACATAAACTTTAAAGTTTTGTCACTAACAATGAGCTTGAAATAGGTGCTCAGCATCATACGTATATAAATAATGAGTTTTGATAAGTGTCACCTGTGAATTGCACCAGTGGTAGAGGGAACATCACTCAATATTTGGATAAAATATTCAGAAATACAGTCTAACAAATGGTTGTACAGTTGTACAGAGAGTACCAATACACCACCTGAATGTTCAAAAAATGTAAGACACAAACCAGGCATTTTGAAGTTTAAGAATAGGTTATACAGGTAAATCTGGATTTGTGTGCACATATTCAACATGCAAAGTTAATTCAGTATGCTGCTACCAACTCCCAGTATACAAATAAACAATACCCTGCTGAATGATCAGATCCTTGTGGCCAAGTAAACTAGGACAAACAATAAATATATATTTATAAAATAAATATTGTAGACTCAGATGTAGTCTGAAGTAAACGCAGAATCTGAAGACTGCATAGACCTGAGGCCAGTTCTGTAGCCCTTGAGACTAGTACTGTGGCCATCGCTGCCCACAAAATGATGATGTCATTCAGAAAGTTATACAATTCCTTATGTTAGGTCTTCTGGCCTATCCAATACTAAATTCATATTGGTTTAATTACGACTGAATCAGCAGCTCTCTGAAGTGATATAAATGTGTATTTTATTCTGATGAAGTGTAGGTAAAAAATCTCTTTAAGTATTTTTTCCCCTATTTTTAGGTGATAGTAGAACTTATAACATCAGACTTCATTAGCTGGACACCTTCATTCTAAAGGTATAAGGATTTTGCTTTATCACCCAAGTGAAAGGCCATCCCTGTTTAAGGGATTACGAGTTCTCTGGTGTAATTTCATATGTGGAGTTTCATCAGATAATTGTTTCTTTTTTGCTTATACACTGACACCATCCCCACAGCAGTCTGAAACACATCAGTGTTACAGACTCAAAATGCAACACTAAGTGCAAAGATTGTCTTGGCTAAAGCATGTATGCTGCTTGGAACATGTAGGCACTTGACCCAATTTGTTTTTCCAGTTCAGTCACTAGCTTGCTGTACATTCCCACCTTTTCCAGGCAGTTCCTCCAAAACCCATGTAATTTGAGCTGTAGTCAGGACTTTATGCAACTGTGTCATGAAGTGGTTCAGATCTCATCAAAATTTGTCACTAAGGTGCCTTCTTTAATATTCTTCACAACCGTGCAGTTGTGAATGAACACATTTACACCTCTCATTTGTAAACTAATGTGGCATGTATGAAAGCATACACGCACAAATACACAGAAACACCACCCCAACACACACACACACACACACACACACACACACACACACACACACACACACACACACACACACACACACACACAAACACACACACACACACACACACACACACACACACACACACACAACCCCCAGACACACATACACACCCCACCCATCCACACTTGCATACACACTAACATGTACATACACTTGCACACACATATACACACACATATCATGCACATGCATATAGCTGTATACATGCATGCACACATACACAATGCAAACACACACACATATGCATGTACACTCACACATGTATACAGAAGTACATAGGTGTATGCGCGCACCCACACAAAACACACACACACCCTAGGAATTAAAGATCTATAACTTTAATTCAGCTGTCATCCATATAATGACATAGTAAACTAATTTATTACTTTTAAGCATGTTTGCTCACAGTAAAAGAAAAAATAAAATGCATGAGCTGGTGGTGATCCCAGTAAATAATGATCATTTTTTATCCATGACTAGAAGTGTCATGAAACTAGAATTATCCCTTTTCAGTAATGCTGGCATGAAATCATTGGCAGGTACTAACAGTAAGGTGTGCTCAGAAAAAGGCTGGGTGGAAAGCTTGTAGAAGCATTTTCCTAATTAGACTTTGATGCACATAGTTTTTAGTAACAAATGCATTTGGACAGCTTAGTCATTTAAAAGCTATAAAGTATTACGCAGATAGTAATTAAAAATATGTCTCTCAATATGAAATACTTTGTAATTTGAATTGTAAAGGAAAAAAATCATAAAAGTTCTGCAACCTTTGTCATGCTTGCAATAGAAAATCAGACTAAAGTTTGCTTGACATACTCCTTGCGTACATAAAGTATGAGATGGTTTCCGTACACAATTGGGTTCTGCTAAACTGTAATGATAACTGTTCTAATAAAGTAAGTAAGATGATCTATAAGACGACATTTGTCATTGCAACAGACTGCAAAACTAAGATGGTGCTTGAGGGATTAAAATAATGGCAGTGTTTTTTTTGTGAAGAATGAATATGTTAAGACATACTATAAGGATACTCAGTGCCTACAAATGATACCATTTTAATTTTCATTAAAACCACTTAGATCACTTTAAATGTTACCTTCATCAAGCAAATGACCTTTGACTGTTCAACTCAGATATTTAGAAAAAACATGGTGCAGACCAATGTAAAATGAATGCTGTGATAAAACAGATTTAATACTGAATACTCTGGTATCACTGCTTGACACAAGGCTACTTCCTATCCTTCACTGACCTACATAATGTTTATAATGGTGTACAGAGTTAAAAAAGACTCACTGATTTATGTCCTTTATTAAAGTATGACTGTAATGCAGAAACGCAGTGGGGATGTTCTATGAAAGAGCTAGGTGCGAATATTTACCTTATTATCACCTTATTGGTGTGCTTCCTAATAACTTTAACTCAGTAGCTAAAATAGCTGGAAATTTCACTGCATTGTGTGTAGCTTGTGCTCACATAGGTACTCAGACATATGCCATGCAATGGTATACATGTTAATATTTAAGGTAGTCATAATTTGCCCACTACAAGCATAACCAAATTTCCCAGGTTCCTCACATAACGGAAATAAAAGGGTGCACAAAGTGAACCAGTAAACAGTATTATTATTCTCAAAGTGATATTTGTTTGTTATATTACTGAATGGCATATTACATATATGCTTGTTATAGGTCTGTTTCAGAAAGGCTGAAGGAAGATTGAATATGCTGTCTACATTGATGACTTGGTATTGATTTTATGTTGGCTCCAGCTAAATGCAGATGGAGGATAATTAATCAATGTGCATTTGATTATGAATCAATATTTATCTGAAGTGTATATGTGTGAGTATGTGTGCATGCATGTCTGTAGTGTGTGCATTTGTGTGTGTGTGTGCAAGTCTGCATACATGCATGCATGCATGCTTGTATGTGTGTGCAAGCATGTGTGTATGTGAATGCAAGTGTGTGTGTGTGTGTCTGTGTGTGCGTCTATTCATTTGAGTCAGTATGTACATACTAGAGAGGAATATTCCAGAGATGGCACCCCGGGGATGGTGAGAGGCTAGAGTAAACAGCAGAACACTTAACAGGGGAAAAAGGGCCCACAGTAATGACATACTTCCAAGCATGATATCTTCAACTAATTATGTGTTGAGAGGTACAGGGCAACAAAGCAATCAAGTTAGCAGCCAAGTGTGTGTCTCAAGCCTTGCATAATACACTGGGCACACTAAGAGTTTGTAGTATTGTAGGATATTCAGAAATGCTGCTTCTTTGCTTAACAGCTTTCTGTTTTTTATGGCAAGCACCATGCTGGCTCGTGAATCATAGACATTGAAATGTATGCATGACATGATTAAAACAATGCTTCATTTGCATTGCTTTCTCTTTGCCCCAGAATCAATTACAGCCTGGCAATGTCATGTAGAAGACAAGAAACTGTCAGGCGTCACAGCTTTTTGGCATGCTTAAATAATTTAAAATGGCCAGAATCTGTGTAATAGATAGAAGGACAATGTTTGTCATTAGCTATGACACATGAGGATTTAGACAAAACAATGATGTATTTGCTGAATGCCCAGCATTAAGATTAAATAAATTATGTATATGCAGAATGCCCTCTGAATGAACGTATTTGTATTAAGTTGTCATTTCTTAGCTTATGTTATTCAGATATACAGACAAGGATTTTATTATTAGACAACTGTTTTCCCTTCAGAATTTATTTTTTAAGAATGTTGACCATGGAACAAATCACTCTTGCTAAATTCTTCCCCAGGAAAGAAAAAGTATCCGCACTGTGTAACTATATTGCTTCATTAAGAATATTCTGATGCAATCTTTGCTCAGAGCAGCAACACAAAGTATTTGAAGGCCCAGTAGTTCTTCAATGTGAGACAGATTCTGGGAAAACAACATGTCAGGGAGGCGCATTTTTATTACATGGAATACTATCTTTCACATCAGAGACAAAAATCGGACAATCATTTTCCGCAGTAACATTTCTCATGTAAAATAAGTTACTAAAACAATGATTGCTATCCTTTGCAGGAGATATGTACCTTTGGGTTGCATTGTACTGTTATGACAACTGATTTAATACAGTAAGTAAGACAGTCTGTAGGATGATGACATTTGTAATGGCAACAGACTACAAAACTAATATTTTGCTTGAGAGACTGAAGTAATGGCAGTTAAGAGAGCTACACTTATTTTCCTTGAAATATAAGGTTATTATGTGGTTATAATAATATTGCCATGATTTGTTTAATTCTTAGAAGTAGCTGTGTTGAATGCATGCAGAAGTATCATGATTCCATTTCAGAGGTGTGTATTTCTTTTCTGCTTGCAGTGCTAAATACCAGTTATTTATTGTCTATTTAATTTATTTAATTTATATATCTAAAAAGGATGCCACATTTTAGGTTTGAAAAATGCTATGTCTTAGCAGTTGTTCTAATGATCTTACAACCATTAGTTTGTCTGATAAATGTACACATATCCAGCATTTCAAAAATTTTGAAACAATATGCCTTTGCACTTTTAAAATGTGATTATGCATTTATGCCAAGACATATAATAGACCAAAAAGCACCTTTTCTTTTCTGAGAGAGTTATTTGAAGTTTGTGACATCAAGTTCAATAAAAGTATTTGATTATTTCAGTTATAAGTGCTGTGACTTAGTTTGCATTGATATTCAAATGTTATCTTTTTGGAATCAAAGATAGAAAAGGCGTGTTATACTATAGTATAAGTAAGTAAAAGGGACAGTTAGAGTACACTATGCATGCGTGCTGTTTTTGACACCCATATGTATTTTACTTTGCTGCAACTTATATTTTTCTCATAGATTTGAACATGCATAAATATATGTATACATCTGATTTAATATATGTACTCCTACATGTATATAATTAAAATATGAATATATTATTAGGCATGCATCTGTCCCTCATTGAAAACAGAAGGTTGCTTAGGAAAAGGCAATTCGAATGACCAAGGAGTTTCCTCCTCTGGTGAAAAACAAGATGGAACAGGTAATTTGGAATGCTGGCCAGGGACAAAGTAATTGAGAGGTACATACCTAATGATAGCCATCCATCCTTTCAAAAATAAGGAGAAAATTTTGACCATGCAAATAAGGAACAGACTGCTGGGCATTTGCTCAAGGGAAAAGAATCAGGCCTGTATTTTTGAAAACTTCCCAGTGGCACTGCAGATAAGAAATGTTTCTTCTGACTGAAAAAACTGTTAAACATTGCATATGCATAGATTTGTGTTTTATAAGACATTGAATAACAATAAGCTGTAACCTGCCTGAGACCCTGAACCATATTAAAATGCATTTTCAGAATAGTAAATAAAATGCAGTTTTAAATCAACAGTATACAGAATATTTTATAACATTACCATTATTAAAATCAACTAAAATTCTTCTCAGTTTGCATGCTATTGTGAAATGGAGCTTTGTATTTGTTGTGCACCAGTTAATTTCTGGTTAGCTACTAAATAAAATCACAAAAATGTTGTTGCAAATGTCTGCTGTAAATTACATTACCTAAATTACTAAGATTATTTGGTTCTGGAATCAAGCAAACTATTAATAATGTTATCTTTTTTTAAAAGTTGTAATTTCTGGATGTTTTCAGAAGGCAAGGGCTAGTCTATTACAATTAATTTTATTTATGAAAAAGATAATTTCTGTGACTTACAAGTGAATGCTAGCATTTAAAGTGAGAAATTGTGCAATATAACATTTTAAAACATAGCATCAACAGAGTGACGTTATAGAAAGGTAAATAGTAAATAAATAATCCTTTTTTCTTAATCTGTAAATGTAAAAGAACAATTTCACAGCTGGAACCTAGTGGGCTAATAAATCTTTAAAGAACAGATATGCATACATGGACTGTATAAACTCATTCATGATCACTAATTCTACGAACTTAGGGCAAATTATGCCTGAGAGTTAAATCCTTGTCCACCCACAGGTTACCCACTACAGTGCATAGCATTGTATTCTCTTAAACTGTATAGTAGATGACATAATGCAGCTACTGAGAATAAAAAACTGAATTTCTTTCAAGATTTAAACTCGAGTACTACAACATCTGTAAATCAGAACATATTTCTATATATTTCTGTACTGTACACTGAGGCAGGAGAGGAGAGCTGCATAACGCGCTCATTACTTTCTGTTTGCAACTTTAGACAAAAAAGAGAAAGCATTGCACTTATGCTTATTTGTAATATATGAAAATTGCTAGTTAGTTTTGGCTGAGGAATCGCTAAATGATTGTACTGAGATTTTTAAAATGTAGCCTAAATTCTTTTGTATTAAAATCTGAGACAGATGCCAGATATTTTTACAAGAAAATATTGCCATTCTCACCCCATTTATAATGCTCCACTGTTGAATTTATATTTGAAAACAAAGAAAAATTATACTTAAGGTGATAATTCTCTTATATTTCTAGAATGAATATAGACACTTCTTAAAGAAGATTGCACTGCTGCAGCTAATTAATTTATTTGTAGTATATAAACCTCAAATTTTATCTTCAAAATTCTTAAAGTACAACAAAGCTTGCATATTTCAACACCAAATTTACACTGCTCAGCTACAGTATGTACACACACACACACACACACACACACACACACACACACACACACACACACACACACACACACACACACACACACAACTATCCACAACCACTTTTTCCCATTTTTGCACATGGCGTCAAGGTGTCACTTTAACAGTGACCATCATCTAAAGCCAAGGTTTACACCACTGGGTGACTAGCCCTGCCATGGTGATTCATCCACACCACACACTCACATGCACAGTCACAATTATGGCCAATTTAGAGTGTTCAGTCCACCTACTGCATGTCTTTGGAATGTGTGTATGTGTATGTATGTACACACACACACATATATATATATATATATATATATATATATATATATATATATATATGTATATATATATATATATATATATATGTATATATATGTATGTATATATATACATATATATATATATATATATATATATATGTGTGTGTGTGTGTGTGTGTGTGTGTGTATTAAAATAGTGGCATATGCCACCAACATACCGAAAACAGCACAATCATAGCCACTACACATTGATAAGTTTGTGACTCAAGGAGGCCTGTCAGGAAAGACATACTTGCAGATGACAGAAGAGCTAGCATTCCGAGTCCTCAGAAGTGGGAGGCACATGGGAATGTATTTTTAATTAAATGTAAACAAATGTCTTAAAGTCTGGAGTTTAGATAGGCATTTTCTTGATTTTTTTGTGTTGATTGTTAGCTCTTTAGGTCCAGTATTTGTTGCTGGTTTGAAATTAAAGTATACCTTTTCACTTCTTATCACCTGGATCTGCAGACTTCTGTTTCATGTTTCATATATAGGTATATATACAAACACACGTGTATGTGTGTTTGTGTGTATGTAGTATGTATAAACACTTTTGGTAACTGAATGTATTCTGAAATGCTTTGTACTAAATGGAGCTCCATACCTTATGAATGATAGGTGGGATAGTGGACTAATGCCAAGATACTTTAAAGAATCAAGGAGTGACATTCCTATACAGGTAGCTTCCAGTTAATTTATGTGACTGGTACAAAATGTAATCAAGTCTTTTGATGACAAAAGTGTGAAACAAGGTGGCCAAGACATCCAGTGGTAACACTAGTACAAAAATGCAGATGTGCTTTCTGAGAAAATAGAAACCGGGGAAAAAAAACAACTGTTATGAAAAGCTCCAACTTCATTTTACTGTTTTATATCATACTACATTTTTTTAACTTTTTATATTTTTATTTTTTGAAGAATCGATAATGACATACATTATAGATGTGAACCTTCCAGCTCCACTCTTTATAGTACTTACATAAATTCATAAAGGATTGTTAACTATATGTTATTATAGAGTAAACAATCCTCTTTCATGCCATGTTCATTCATTCATTTTCTGATTACTGAAACCAATCCAGGGTCATGGGAAGCTGCTGCCTATGCTAAAATTCAGTGATTTCAAGGCAGAGAAACAAAACCTGGACAGATGACAGTCTGTTGCAGGAGCCGCACATGCGCACACACTCACTGACGTATGGCATATGTATACAAAGGAATTTAATTGGATTGATAATTCACTTATATAATGTATTTGTGATATGCTGGGGGCACTGGAGTACCTTGTAGAACTCCACTCAGACACAGACAGGGCATAAAGGCTCCCCAAAGAAGTTGTCCTGGCCAAGAATCAAACTGGAGACCCAAATACTTTGAGGCAGCAAAGTTATTTGATGTAGTCTTGTGCCATTCTATTTCATTTTGTCTTTATACTAATTTCTCGCCAAAAAATCCAAAGTAGCTTGTAAATGTGGTACACATTTTTACTGAATCTTATCTTGTTCTTGTTTTCATGATTCCTGCATCAGTTCTGCATTTTGTCACAAAACCTACTAAAGGGTAGCATACCGTTTGTCCTAATATTAAAATGTGTATTTTCCATCTGAGTCCATCCCTTACTGGGACCCACCTGCAGCATACAGGGAGAAATTCCAACAGTGGGTACTCTCATTCACTGCAATGTTTGCAATCACTTCATTATCTCTTCATGGTATACACAGTTCCTGATATTCCCACAATATGGGAAGTAGTCCATTATCATCCCTCTGATGTTTTCCAGCTCCTACTTAACGCAAATTTGCAGCCTTTATGAGTGCTATATCCCTTGTATGTATTAATCTCATGACTTACTCCTGTATCTGGAAAACAAACTTTAAGTACATTAACTTTGATGACAGAGACCCATGTTTTAATGCTGGAATCTGGACAATATTATTTTTTTCATTTGCAAACTTTCAATAACATCTATGCTGCTATTCTGAAAAAAATTACAGCATTAGTAGAATCTTCCTAATCTGAGCTAACACAAAGCAAGCTTAGAGCTGTCACTGCCAGGCATTACTAGTCCTGACTTGTATGTATGTATGTATGCATGCATTTATTTGTTTATTTACTTACTTAAATCCTTGTTGACCATGTTAGTCTCACTAGGCCAGCAGGCTCTTTTCAGTGAAGACCTAAGGTTGTGTTCATACTGACTATGGGAACTTAGGCCAGGGTTCCCTTACTCATTTGAAAAGTATCATGGGATTGTTAGCATCTAGTTGAGCTACTGCATTTGAGGAAAACTTCATACAGTCATGGTTGAGCTGCAGTCAAGTACAGTTTACATACAATTATTTTTCTCCTTAAAAGATCATTTTGTCTATTTGTCTTTTTTCGTAACTGGATGGCACTTGCTAAAAGCATGGTTTTAGTTCATGCTTCTTTCAATACTTGGGATTAGAAGTATTAAAGAAGGAGATGTCTTAATTTTATCTTCTCTAATATGCTTGAGATATACAGTTAAACCAGTAAATCATCTAATTAGACAGTTAGGGCCAGTGCCAAACTTTTCTTGGCAAAACACCTTTGTTTGCTCTGGCAGATGCCAGTGATGAAGCAGAATGTGATATATTACATTAACCCTGTCTCTTTTAGTGAATAGGTCATCACACGCCATCACCAGTTGTGTTTGTATAACACAATCAGACAGAAAGGCAAAGTGAAATCTCTGAAAAACATTGAAAGAGTACAGCAGTTTCCATAACTGTTATACTTATTATTAGGCATGGTGACATGTAATACTGCTGATAAGTCATTCATTCATTCTCGAATTACTGACTTTATTCAGTTCAAGTGCATGTGGGAGCCATAGGAGGAGGATGCTCTGGCACATTCATTCATTCTCTAATTACCGACTTTATTCATTTTAGGTGCATGTGGGAGCCATAGGAGGAGGATGTCCTGGCACATCGAAGTTAGTAAATATAATTAGCAGAGAGGTTGTGTGGCACAGCCCCCCACATGAGGGGTGCAGGGGGGCTGTCTCCCTTGCAAAAATGTTTTGTTTTCCTTTTCAAAATTACATTTTTACATACTCCAAGGCTGTTTCACAGTGTGTTGACTGTGTTGAGTTCCATGTTTTTGACCATCTGCGGTTGATGACTGTGCAGTTGACTTTGGGTGTTTTTGCTTTTAAGTGGTACAACCATATATATATATATATATATATATATATATATATATATATTTATACACACACACACACACACACACACACACACACATATATATATATATATATATATATATATATATATATATATATATGGGTCTTTGATTTACTGAAAATTCATTTCACGGAATTTCAATTCACCCTCAAATAATCGCTGAAATCTGAAATCACTGAAAACTCATTTCACTGAATCACATTTCACTGAATATAAGTACTGTTGGACAAATAAAACATATATGCTCTTTTCCCCACTGTAGTGTGATCCTGGAGTTAGTATATATAGTTAGGGGGATGTGGGGGGACAGCCCCCCACATTGGGGGGTGTGGGATGCATAGCCCTCCACCTACTTAGCTTTTATATTTATGAATCTCATTTCATTGAAAGCTAACAATATAAAACCAAAAGTAGGTAAGGGGACTACGCCCCCACACCCCAATGTGGGGGGATGTGCCCCCCACACTTCCCTAACTATATATACTAACTCCAGGATCATTGGGAAAAGGGCATATACATTTTATTTGCCCAGCAGTACTTACATTCAGTGAAATGAGTTTTCAGTGATTTGAGCTTTCAGCGATTTGATGTGTTTTGAAATTCAGAGAAATGAGTTTTCAATGAATCAAAGTAGACCAATATATATATATTTGTGTGTGTCTGCACGTCTGTTTGTACATATATTTTTTGTTTATTTATGTACATACACATAACAACTTGGATTGGACTTCTAAAACTCTAACCACCATGATAGGATGACAGCAATCTTTTAAGTTCTACATTCTGAGAGTCAATCTACTGGCCAGTGTGACAAATGGCAGAGCTCCCCATTCAGAGTTCATACAGAAAACACCCCAGATAAACCTGTGTGCTCCGTAGCAACAACAACACTAATTACTGCACCACTGTGCTACTATAATTGCTAAATAATTTCCAATCTAATGATGGCTTCTTCAAAAGGCACCTCATACTAGTCTTATTAAAGCTCAGTGAAAAATGATTCCCTTAAGAAACCGTAAACAATCTCCGCTATTATGAAAGCATTCATTCTGTGACTTTAGATAGAAGCAAAATTGCAGTAGGACTAAACTTAAGATATATAATCAGGATTATGCAACATATGTGTATAAATTATTAAACTAAGATGATTACTTAATTAGAATGCTGTATCAGTTAGTTAAATGGTTGGAGTTACAATCGTGATCCTGATTAAGATTGTTGTATTAGTATAAACCTTTTTGTGACTAGCTGATGCAGACTAGCAGGCTGTAAAGGCCATCATCTAGTCATTCTGTTTTTCACATCTCCATTCCTGCACATAGTAGGAATAGGAATGCCATATTTTTTGGGGGTGGAGGGAACGAACAGAGACATGATAAGAGAAAATCTCCTGATAGTCCTTGAAGTTGGGCTGTATTATCAATATTTCCTCCTTTACAGTATTTTCCACACATTGACAACCTTATTTGCTGACAGCTTGGACAGATGCTCGTAATCAAAAAGGCCTCCTTACAATCAAAACAAAAAAGCATCTGATCTGTGTAGGAAATATGGTTTTAAAGACAGCACATATATTACTATTGTATAAAATCAAATCCTCTTAATGTTTGTTGCAAAATGAGCTACTTTAAGTGAAAGGCAGAACAACTCCTGAAGCTCATTCAGGGGTGGGGTCTAAGGATCTCATCATAGTAGGGCATTATTGGAGAAGGGTTGAAAGGACATTGCACTATTATCTGAATGCTTGATTAGATATACCACATTCAAATGTAACAGTGAATTTATACTGTCTGTCATAGCAATGAAGTGTACAGTTATTAAACATTATGAGGACTCCAGATATGTTTCTTCACCGACTTTGCATATGATTTATCTGGCTGAGAGGGATAAATGAGATGTTAAAGCCTCTCCTGGTTCCTGTCCCACAACTACACACTTACACTATTTACTAGTGTCGACATTCCCAGGCTCACCTCACAGCCGCCACATACAGCCCGTTTAGTTTTGCACAATGAAGTTAATCACTGAGGGCAGCAGAGTGCAGCTTTACAGCTGTGTCACTAGTTAGACAGATCTCTACCCTACATGTTGTATTTGCAAAGACAACTATGCTCATATAACAAATGTGTTTCTCTTGTTTCTGCCCCATCAAACTTCCACCAAGTAAGGCCTGTGGAACTCATATAGCCTGTAACTTGACCAGCATATGTTTTTGAAGAGTATTTACTATGATGATATACACCTTGTGTATATCTTGTATGATAATTCTAGAATTACCAACAGGAGCTGGTCCTGTGGACAGATCTGGGAGTAATTATGATGATAATTATCTGGTACTAAACCTACATCTTCTAGATAAACATTCAGACTAAGATATTCCTTTTAATGACAAGACAATTATACCATGCAGTGTAGTGAAAAGCGATGAATGTGTCTTTCGGCTTTTCCCGGTTAGGGGTCGCCACAGCGAAACTCCGGTCCGCTAATGATTGGCAGCACATTTTTATGTGCCAAGTTGCCAGCTCTGACGCACAATCTTCAACGAAGGTACGCCCATTCACGCATGTCTCCAGACAGAAGACACTCTAGCTGAGAATTGAACAGGACAATGTCTTACTGTGAGGCGACAACGCTACCACAGCACCACCACCGCAGTTAGTGAAAAGCGATGATTTCAAACCAAAAGTCTTCTAAGAATGCTAAAATAGATATTCTGCTTGTGTCTTTTCTCGGTTAGGGATCGCCACAGCGGAACTCTGGTCCGCTAATGATTAGCAGTAGATTTTTATGGTGCTGAGTTGCCAGCCCAATGCCCAACCTTCAGCGAAGGCACGCCCATTTACACATGTCTTTCGGAGGTCACTCGACCACGGGGAGGACATGCAGACTCCACACAGAAGGCACTCCAGTCGAGAATTGAACAGGAGAACCTCTTGCTGTGAGGCAACAATGCTACCACTGTACCACCGCAGCTTACAGATATTCTGTTTGTGTAATGTGATATATTAAAAATTCACATTAATATATGACCAGTGTAAGTATTTGTATCAAAATGTACCTATTCATATTTTTAAGTGAATGCAATAATAAAAACAGAGGGCATGCACACACTCACAATGACAATCACACACTCACACACATGCACAAGTTCACAAAATACTAAAAATATATTTTTTTTACAGAGAGCAACCCTAAATGCCCTCAAAAATCCCTCTGGAAACCATTTCCTACATACCTCAAAGAATACAAATAACATTGTTAGATTAAAACTTGTACAGCAGATATTTGTCATCTCTCCTTAAAGAGTTAAGTAACAATGGAGCAGTAAAGCGCTTTGATGTGCCACTTTCATTTTGGCTATTTATCCTTTCCTTATTTTACCTAATAGAACTTCCCACTCTTGCATACTTTCCCAAAGGGGGTAATGAAGAAGGAAGGTGGCAATAAGAAGAATGATAAACTTATATACGACTTTAGTGTTGCATAATCGTTATTTACTATGTTTAAATCAATTAATTCCATTTCTTACTAACTCATAATCTCTGCAACAGTGTAGGAAGCAGTCTATCATGTTTCTTAAGGTTGCATTTCGGAAAAATGCACTTGATTGTTGTGACTGCCAAATACATTTTAGCACTCTATCCTAATTATTTCTACCTCTGTGCATTTATTCATGAGGCAGGAAGGAGCCCAGTTCTGTGTCTACATAAAATATTGTTGACCTACAGACATCTTTTCGGCCTTTTTTTTTCACTGTATATGTACTTTCCCTTGCTCTTTTTGTCTTTTTGCCTTGTACTCTGCTGTTCTGCCCAGAATGCTGTCTGTCTAGACTGACATTCCAGCATTACTTTGTGTAGAGTGTATTCAGAACCCTAAGAGTGCCTGTTTAAAAGGGAACTACTCAGCTATGTTTATGCTATGCCCCATAGTCTATGGGCCAGATTACAAAAGACTGTGTAGGTGACTTACTTTGGTGTAAGACCTGTCTATAAACTAACTTACTCAGGGGGCCAGATTCCAAAAGACCTGCTCTCAGCCTGCTCTTAGTGTCAGAGGTCACTTACATGGTGAGTAAGTCTTTTGGAATTGGGCCCTATATGCTTTTATCAGACTATGCTATTCTGCAGTGTCATGGCTCATGTTCTTGAATTTAAAATATTTTCTAGCAGAATTTGCAGTTTCATCTTAAACCAGTGTATAACTATTTTAACACAGATGTATTGCTATGTTCCCCTCAGGCTTACTTATCCTCCTTTCTCCTTGACGAAGCAAAAATGCTTTAGAAATTAACCATTTTTGCACATCAGTATGATTTTTTATTGTAAATCAGTTTTCAAATAGATAGAGAAATACACGCAAAAATGCATTTTCCAAAATGCTGCTAATGGTGAGCATGCAGATTTATTCAGTCTTCAGGTGTTTATACTGTATTATATTAAATTAAGTTAAATAAAATATGTTTCTGAAGAGTCATTTAGTGAGTAAACGTTAAAAAGACATAAAATAGTCTTACTATTAATTTGAGCAGTTTAATGTAGTGTATGTCCAGTTTTGGACATTTCAGTAGACATTTACCTTGGCATGTATTGATTAACATGTCTGCAATCCAAAGTGTAAATTATATAAATAAAGCTACAAATATTGTTTAGTAAAACAATATAACACTTAAGGAATGCTGTTTTTGTTATGTGTAATTGTATATTTGCTTAGGATAGTCTGATTATAGCATTCTATAAACACTTTTTAAAATGATACACTCATCATATGTTGGAATATCTCAAACTAAATGTGGCGAAGTTAAGAGTATTTAAATCTGAGCTTTTTTTATTACCTAGCAAGTTTTGTACTATGTTGACATCAGTATTTTCAGTGCAATCAGCAGTATAAAACATTACTTATAATATAGTTCACTGGAACCATGTATTATTCAATGAGTAAATAAATGTGACAAGGCATGCTAAATTGTGAAGCTCAAGCTTTAACACTGCACCCTTGAAATGCCTTTTTTTAATAAACAAGCAACTGACGTGACGTAGCTTGTCTGTTGGACTGAAACTGTTAACTATTATGTGGCAGATGCCTTTACATATGAAGCAAGTCAAATGCCAAGTAACAACAGGAAGAGCTAATTAAATCAAATTTATTATCACAGTTTCTTTGTAGAACCCCATGCATTTGACAAAAATTAAATAAAACAAACACACATGAGTGCAGGCATCCATAAATTCACTGCTGCATGTATTACCTGCTGTTTCTCTCCTACTGTATTGCACTGTCCTTGAAGCAAAACATAAGCAGCTGATAGCCTGTTAAATCTTTATACTGTATGTGCTAATATGTTTGTTTATCCAACTGTTAAACATCTCTAATTCTCAGATAATATATTTACATGTCAATATGTTGCTAAAGTAAGCATGTCCTGAAAAGCATTGCTAACAAATAATGCAAGTTCAAATCTTTAACATTTCTGCACTATTTCTGTAAAGTAATATCATAAGCATTCTCAGTAAAAGATAAAGAGGAAAGCACATTTATGTTAAACAACAGCTGATACAGGAGCATATCAGAATGTTACAGAACAAGACATTTTAATTAAAACTTTATACATGCTAGTTCCACACCGTCAGCAGGGCAGGTTTGTCTGGAAAAGAAAACAAAATCAATATACTGCATCAACATACTCACCAGTGAGCAGAAAGTGCTGTATGGTTGCATAAAATGTTAAGCTTCGTCAATGAGAGAAATACATAATCAATGACAAGATTTTTTGTTCCACATAATTATTAATGTATAATAATAAAGTACTGTAGTATTCTTACCCCTTCTATCCTTGACTTATCAGCTGTACAATTCCTTTCTCCCCCTCTTCTACCTGTAGCTACTTTCACACTAGTTTCACACTCCTCACCCAAGTTTTATTTATTCCTGACATCTACACTGTAACCCTCCTTACCCATTTCTTCTAAGTCATATTTAATGTCTGCTTGTAACATATATTGCACATGAAATGTTTGCACACTAAATGTTTTATATTTGCAATTTAATATCATGCGTCACCACAGAAGAAATACCTATTTTATCTTTGCATAGTGCCACTACTGACCAATTACCTGTTTGTTCTAGATGTCTTAAGAACTATCTGTGTAATATGTATCTTTGTAAAAAATGTTTTGTCAGTGAGTATCTTAAATGTATCTGCTGGAGCGTTTCTTCCCAAGTCTCTGATGAAAACTGAACTTTGCCAGGTCAGACTTTACTTTTAAACAAAGACAGATAGACAAATATCATATTAGCAGCAATGTAAAATGATGATTTAGGGCTAAGATTCTGCTGTTTGCAGGAGGTGATTTGTCTTTTCTTCTTTGACATCTTCTGAATGTTTTAATTCTTTGCTTGTGTATATAGAGACAGTATGTCAGTAAAATATATAGCCACTTTAAAAAATAATGACCATAAATAAACCTTAGCAAAATTAGAAACTGTTATGACAGAGCTGTTCCTAGCAATTTATGCCTCAAGCTATTTATTAAGTCTCTCTCTCTCTCTCTCTCTCTCTATATATATATATATATATTTTTTATCTGTAATTGTATCTATATATCTCTCTGTACATTTATCTCTCCATCCATGCACACATAGAGCTTGTGCGGATGCACAGACACACACACACATGCACACAAACGTGCACACGTGTGCGCACAAACACACACACACACACACACACACACACACACACACACACACACACACACACACACACACACACACACACACACACACACACACACACACACACACACACAACACGCATACACACACACACACACACACACACACACACACACACACACACACACACACACACACACACAACATGCACACAAACACACATGCGCACACACATACACACACACACACACGGCACATATTCACACATGCATACCTATTTAGTATATTCAAAAACAGTGGGGGAACTGTATGTGTACATTGAACAAGAACTTTTTTTAAAAATTGTGCTTTAATGAAAGTTATTGTTTTTAGAAAGAGTATAATATTTTGAAAACACCATATCTGTTTGTTAAATGGATAAACTGACTGGCCACACAGTGCCTGGTTAAATGTTAAGAGTCACATAAATGGTAAACTGAGGCTGTGAGAGGGTGTCAAATCTAGGACTGCTACTGGATTTAGACCTAGCAGCACACTGTTAAAATATATTTTCTAGCATTTTAACATATCATAATTTTATTATTGACCTCTACATTTTGACTTCAAGATAGGATACCACAGATGCATTCTGGTGAGAACAGAGATGCTGAGAATGAAAAGAAAATCTGGGAAAAAAGCAGGTGCATATCAGTTTCAAATAGAAGCTGTCAGTAGACTGTTTTTATAAGGTTTAAATCTGTTTTACATTTCTCAGTGATTTTCAAACCATCAGCCATATTTCTGCTATAATTTAAACAAGTTTGCATAGTTCTAAGCAAGCAGTCTCTTAAGAAAGTTTAACAAGTCAGTTGGGTCTTTTGGTTGACAGTACAATGCAAAATACAGTTGTGTAGTAAACACGAACATATGGCAGTAACCCTGTCCAAAAGAAACCTTTCCAGAAGGTATTGTTCAATCTAAAGTGGGCTACACCTACTGGACTCACTGAATCCTGTTGTCAGGTATCTAAGCTCCCTCTGTGAATATTTGTGACCATTTCTGCATATGAGTAGTTTGTTTACTTGTGGCACAAAATGCTTGCGAGAAGGTAGGGGGTGGGAGAAGGGAGGCGTATTCCTAGGCTACGATTCAAAATCCATGCTTCAGTAGTTGTTAACCATTTCGACATCTTGACCATTCTGCTGTTTTCCAGTGAGTGCTGCTGTTCACATGTACAATGTTACCTTTACTTAAAAAGACACCCCCTTTATAAGTACAGTTGCCATGGCATATTTCTGATCAAAACATATTAAAAGAGTATGGATATCATTTTACAAAGTACACTGACCAATATGTTTATATTTTAATTTGGCAAATTCTCTTCTTTCTTTGTTCTATACTATATTTTTCTGTTTTCCCTTGTTGGGAAAAGTATGATTCTTAATGTACAACAGAGTCTTGTTTTAATAAGTGGTATATTTGGGATAATTAGGGTACTTGAGGTTCAAAGGACTGACACTGACCTGAGAAAGAATATTGCTTTGTTGTTCAGTTTATTAGACTTTTATTCATATTGCACCATTCAAGACCCAAGACACATTGCAAAGATGAATACACATCAAACTTTAAGTAATAAAACAACACTATACTATTAAAGAACAGCAGGCAAAATTAAAATATTTTGCAACCAACATGCATATTAGGTCACATAAGAAGCTTTCTTAAAGAACAGTCATTATTTCTTGAATATCAAGACAAGTGCTGGGCTCTAGCCAGTAGGACAAAAAGTTCCACAAAGTATAGTCTGCAGCAGAATTAGATACGAGTGTTACACTGAGAAATTACAGCAGAAACATATGTAAATGGTACCCTCACAATCCAAATAATCTGTTACCAACTGAGCAGAGGCCCTGTGTTTGGTGTGCAACTTCTGATCAGGTGTTTTAGGGGTATATTAGAAGAATGCACTTTAATCATTTGGCTTAAGTACACATACAATTTAACAAGAGACCATGGGTGTGGGGGGAGGGGGGCAATGTTGGCACTATGTTTCAGTGTTGTAATTTCTGTGATCATTTGCTATGGGGACAGTATAGCAGAGCAGTTAGTCACATGGATTTAAATTCCATCAGCTTCCACATGCCCACTGTGTGACCCTGTGAAAGTCATTTAAGCTCTTTTTGTTTATGCAAAGAAAGAAGTTGAGTGTTCTAGTGGGACAATCAGTTTCTCACCATATAAAAATAAAGCTAATAAACTAGATGGCTCCATAATTGTGCATGCATTATTAAACAGCACAATTTATTTCTTTGTGAAGGAAAGTTATAAGATATAGTAGATTAATTAGCATGTTCTTATTCTCTCTAGTTACCTACAAACAGGTAAACAGAAAAGAAGAGGCTAGAGAGGGTAAGTTTTGCTATAATGACTATAAATCCCTTGGCTTAGAAAGGCATACTTGGGGGAGGCAGAATGATGACTTGCCCTTTCTACATCAGTTAAAGTATACTGGACAATGACTAGACAAACTCATTGCCCTCAAAACAGGGTGTATACATGACTCAGGTGAGAGCAGATTTACAGGAACAATGTTAGAGCGAATGTACTGGTACTGTGTTACTAATGTTCGCTGTTTGACTTGTACAGAAATAAGTGTACATTAGGAAGAGTGGGACATGTGGCCCAGTTATATGCGTTTGCTATGAAGAATAGAATAGGAGTTCTTTATTTTACCACAGTGCTGACTCTATACATGATACAGGCATAAAAAAATGCATACATTATACAGGCAATGGAATTTTTTTTAGTTAAACATACAGACAGATGGCCATCCAGTATCACATTTCCTGTCATTCATGCATATCAAGTGTGCGCTTGAACTTTGACACTGTTCACATACTTATCTCATTCTTGTAACCTGTTCTACAAGCACACCACTCTTTTACTGAACCATCTGCATTTCCTGCAAGCACTATAATGAACTGCTGCTCAATGAGGATGATGAAACGCAGTAAAACACCTGGAATTAATGTTAATAGTTAGGCTATTGTCCTGCTATTACATTCTCCCTTAAGCCCATTACGTGGTACCCAATGAAGTTTTAGGCTAAGTCTGGGCACATATGAAGAATATGAGCGTTTTGTCGTCATACCTACTGTGCAGCTAAAATGTTATTTCTGTAGACTTGGCTTTTCATGAAATGTCATTTGTATTATTTAACATATTACAGTAAGCAAAATTAGCCAGTTTCCTTCACTGTGGCCCTCTCATGCACTCCATCACTTCTGCTTGAACTTCTGCTTGTGGTCACTCTTGTATCAAACTCTCAGTACCCAGATGATGACAGTGTTACTCCTCTTTACCAGGGTGGATGTGAGTACAACCTGCCTTTCTCAGAAATATTCTTGTTTGGAGCACGCCTTTCTCAGAATTTCCACTCTGAGAAGAAGAATTTACTTTGTACAGCTCCTTCTAATACGATTTTTCATGTTGATATTTTTAAAAGGGAGTAGATTTTCTATAAACTTAAAAATCAAGGGAGGCTCGGTTTTATGTATTGATAATTTATATTAGAAATTTGCTACCCGTCCATGTTTATGCTTCAGCTAAAGCTGCTTAAATAAGCCCATGAATTGTGAATAACACTAGTTTGCAGTACTGCATTTTTGCATTTTTTGCAGGAAGACTTGCAGTGTTTGTTTATTGTGATTTATCCACCAGGCCTTTTTTGTTTTGGGGTTACAGATTTGAGTTTTGCCCTATGCACTGTAGTGTAAAAATAATGCTGAATACCTTACATAAATGAATGGGTAGCAGTTCCAGCAATCTGTCTAGAGACAGCCTTTCTAGAGGTGTGATGAACACTGGAGTGGGGCAAAAGTTTTCTGTTTTTCTCCAGCTGTTATCATTTATCATAGCTAAATCTGGTACTAGAAAACAACCATTCTTCCCTATGAATTTTATGTAGTAACTTTAGTTTGGCTCATTTTGTTTTGACTATTCATCTGCTTTGTAAAGTGACCCTCTGTGTAGTATTTTTATTAAATAATACATTACTGACTAACAGATATTTCCTAGCAGTATTAAACTATTTTAATGTGGCATTGATTACATAAATTTATTCAGGGTATCTAAATTGCTGTAATGATACAGGTCAAATAACTGCATTTTAAATTTAGTTTTAGACTTGATATTGATTCTTTGCTGCTGGTGACATTGGAAATCTGCTTGTTAATCTACTTTTTTTTAGGTGAGAACTTAGGGTGACAGTGACTGCAGAGCATACCTCTCAACTGTACACATTTATGTGAATGTCCAGATTTTTGCCTCATATTTTTTTGCCTCATATATTTGGTCTATTTCTCATAAAATTGTGGTTTTCTGGCAAATCACTGACAAATCATTGAGGGTTGAAGTCAGAAAATAATGACAGATAGTTAATTTCAGACTTCATACCCTTCAGAAAATACATGCTAATGTACCCCTGTTATTTTATCAACTTTCTAAGATTATAAGAGCAATATTTAAAACGTGTCCCTATTTTGGGCCTTTTGTCCCCCCCATTATTTATGGCTTTATCCAGATTTCTTGCTCTAAGAAGTTGAGAGGTATGCTGCAGAGACTGCATAATATCAGCAGTTATATTTTGGTAAAGTAAAAGCATCAGAATTACATTTTATGTGAATGGTGTCTTGTTAATCTACAGGTATATAACACTATTCTATAAACAAATGGTGATTTTTAAAAAATGGAAAATAACTGTCTCATTGAGCTGTTTTAAAGTTTTCCAAATCAATGTGCAGGATGTCTTAAGAATTAAGAGAAACTAGGATCTAATCCCAGATTTAACGTTTTGAGGAACATTTTCTGATCATTCAAGTGTTTTCCTACAAATCAACAAGATTGTAAATGCATGGCATGCTAATTATAATATAATAATTTAATACTAATAAGTAAATAAACAAATATGGGCATTAGTGAGCTGGGGTGGAACTGTGGGATGAGTTGCTGATTACAGCCAGGTGACCTGAGTTTAATTACCACCGTTGACATTTGACAGAGTTGTCAAGGAGGGTAGTCATGTCTGTCCTGGGGAAACAGAACTAGCTGGATGGATCTTTCTTGGTGGAATGCAGGACTCAGAGAAAATTAGCAGGCTGAAACATATGAGTTGATTAAGGATGGATCAAGGAGGTGTAGTTGTCCTAGGCACTGAGACAGGCCGTATGTCATCGTTCAGTATGACCTAGAGACACTGGTGTGCTGGCAGAGGGGTAGGGCTTTGGAAAACATTTCTGTTACTAGTGTATGTGGCGCTGCTGGCTACTAGATCTGCTATGAAGCGCCTCTCACTGATTGCTGCTATGGCCTCAGTTGGGCAGTAGTATGTTGTTATGCAGCATTCTTCAGCATTCTTCCATCATATCAGATAGCACCAGGAATAGAACAGGAGCCATGGAGAGCAGGTAAAGTAGCTAATGGTCAGCTGGTTATGGAACCAAAAAATATATAATGTCATTTGTTATTATAAAGAAAGGTGACAGGTATTTATCATGGCTGGAAAAAAGGACTGAGTAGGTCAATGACTGTGGTGATATACATCCTAGCTACAATGCAGACATATGCAGAGCTATATCAATCCTTGCCTCATTGCCCATAAGAAATGTTCTCAGGGCCATGAACTCAGGCTCATTTAGTGCCATTTATAAAAGACCCATGAAAAATGAACATGTAGGTTTTCCATTTATTATAGAGACATGGCTATAAGGCAAGGATGATATTATGTTAGCATCAGCAACTCCACGAGGGCTCTCTTAGTCCAAAATTTTATTATTTCCATGTACCAATTACAAAAGAGTAAGTATGCATTCCCTCGACAGCTTACAGAATTCAGTCCTGATGTAACACTATAGTCCATCAGGTAGTTGCCTTTAGGAGAAATGAATACATGGGTCAGCTCTGAATCAACTTGTTTTGGTTAGACTACCTTCAGTTCATTATTTCACTGGACCTAAAAAAAGTAAATTTTGTCTGCTGTCTCATTGCATTTGGTTTTCTAGTTTGATTCCTCACTAGGGTATGTACTGTGTGAAGTCTGCATGTCTATCCTGTATCTACATGAGTTTTGCTGGATCTCCAATTTCCTTTCACACACACAAACTATAGCTCTCAACTTCTTTGCTCAGGAATAGGTTCATACGTTCATAGGTGTTCACTAGGCTAATGATCACAAGGGCCTTTTTAAGACTAGCCATGTAACCCAAATCTCTGACAAGTTCTGATACCCTTGATAAGTGTAAGCAGGGGTTTGGGAGATGAAACATTTACAAGCATGGATCAGGGACAAAGTCAAATATAATATCTGGGGGGGGGGGCAATTTTTCTTTTTTTTTTTCTTTTTGGTCCCTTCAGACCTCATTGTTACCTGCCTGGCCACCAGTACCCAACTTCAATGCCGGATCCCCTACACAACACCGACATTCCAGAATGCTGACAACCATAGGGTCGACACCATATGATCGACACTCGGAATGCCGACATTGGAAGAAGTCCACAAAAAAGGAAAATAATGTTTCCTTTAAACTGCTAGCAGGGGGGCTACACCCCCCACACCCCCCGTAACTTTAATATACCAACTCTGAGATCACACTACAGTGCAGGAATGGAAATCTTTCCATTCCGCACTATAGTGAGATGCTGGTTCCGCATTGTCGGCATTCCGAATGTCGATCATATGGTGTCAGCCATATGGTTGTCGGCATTCTGGAATGTCGGCAAACTGAAGGGGACCCCTTCAATGCTGGGTCTACCATCTACTTTCCAAACCCTCCTGGACCTTCTCTATTTTTCTTGGGGCTGGTCAATGGATCTGGAGGGTGTCCAGGGTGCTCAGCTTATCTGTGCTTCCATCCGGGAGGACTTTCTTTTATTACCTATCCATTTCCCTTTCCCCACCAACCATGCTAGTTGTTTATGTCCAAGGGCAACTCCCCTCATTCAACCACAGTCCACTTAGGAAGTGTAACAATGAGTATCCTCCCATCTGGATGGCCACGCCCATCTCTTCCATGTCACTCCATCTGTCACTTGAGGGACAAGGTAAATATAAGAGGCAAAATCAGGAACAGTTGAAAGGTATGACTTAAAGACCCACCGAAAAGTGAAATTGTAGTATTCTAGATTGTCAATAGGAGTGTCTGTATGCATGAGTGTGTGTGTGTGTGTGTGTGTGTGTGTGTGTGTGTGTGTGTGTGTGTGTGTGTGTGTGTGTGTGTATGTATGTGTGCAGATGTGTTTGTACATGGGTATTTTTGTTTGTATGTGTGTGTGAGTGCGTGTGTGTAGATGTGTTTGTACATGGGTATGTGTGTGTGTGTGTGTGTGTGTGTGTGTGCTTGTGCATGTATGTGTACATTTGGACATGAGTGTGTGTGTTGTCTATGTGCATGTATGTTTGTGAGCTTGTGCATATGTATATGTGTGTGTGTGTGTGTGTGTGTGTGTGTGTGTGTGTGTGTGTGTGTGTGTGTGTGTGTGTGTGTGTGTGTGTGTGTGTGTGTATATGCTTGTGCATGTATGTGTATGTTTGTGCATGAATGGACAGTATGTGTGTACACAAGCACATGTCATTCTCTCTTCCTTATGCCCATGCTTTGGGCTATGCTATGGCTTCCTCAGTCACACACTGACACATATTCTGTGGAATGGCATCTGTGTTGTACACAACAATAATAATAATGTATTAGATTAGAAAATTTCATTTTATTTACTTAATTCTTAGCAAAAGCACATTTTGATTACACTAATTTGTGCAGATGTGAACCTTGAAAGCAGCTGGAGTTTGTTATGAACTAGCAGGGAGAAAAGAGTGCTAATGATTTACTGAATGACCTCGGGCGACCATGTTTTGTGGATACATTAAACTTACAAGGAGGAGTGTGTGTGGTGTTTGATGTACTGGAGAAAATGAATAGAAATTTGTCAGTAAAGGAAATAAGTGGAACATGCCTTAAGTTATACTCAGTAAGCTTCTTTATGTTTGTTTATTTATACTGGAAATTCCTTTTTTATTTGAATAATTGTCATAAGGACTCTATGATGTTTCTCGAGAAACAGCTTTGAATGTAAGAAATATGTTTATCTTAGAGAAGATTCCACAGTTCCCTATAGGGACACTGTAATCTGAAACATACAGAATAATTTTGTTACACAGTGCCACAGGTCCATCATATTTTTGATTGCTGTTTAGTGAAAATAGCAAATTAAACTACCTACAGTGCTGGAAATGCAGACATAAAGTACACGATACCTGTGAGTGACTGAGTAAGTTTATTCAGTGACAAACTAGAGAGGCCTGCTATGAACAGGTTTATGTCCTAAGAAGTCACCTTGGATTACTGTGATGACTAAGTTACCAGTAGGTATTCTGTTATGCAGGTACCATTTAGGGACATTTAACGCATATTTGTTGAATGTGTCACACTTATGCACTGTCTGTTATGCTAATATCTAGTTTATAATGTGACCCAGGATAAATATAATAACTTGCGGATGTCTCAGAAAAAGAAAACAATGCAGCACTTAATGAAAGCAGAGCATACCCTTTGGGTATATAGTCATACGAAGGAGGAAATGGTGATAGATTAATTTTTTTCCTGTGACGCTCAAGTAAACCATAAATTTAAAACATATCTGGAAAAGGATGCTGTTAGATGACAAAGCACCTATAAATAAAATAATTATGTATGCGCTGTCCGCTTTACTGTTGCTGTCCTGAAGGCATATTTTGACAGTTTGTCTGTAGTAAAAGCCTATGTTTGTCTACAAGGAATGAACTATTACACAGAGTTTTCAGATGCAACTTGCCATGGGGAACTTCACCATCTGTCTGCCTTTGTGAGTCAGAAATTTAAATGGTTCAAATGTTTTAAGTGCTACAAAGAGGAACCATAATTCATCAATGAAAATAGCCTGTAATAATATTTTAATGCTATTTGATTAGTTAAGTGCAGACATTTCCAAATTCAGACAGACAAATACCCACAAAAAATGATATAAAGGGCAGGGTCAAACTCTGTAAGAACATAATGACAAATGTTATGAACATTTTGTCTTTTATATGCCTTCACAAATACATATTCTGCATGCACGTGTCTGCGTGCACATGCATGAGTGAGTGTATAAGTATGAATGAGTGTGCACGTGCGCGTGTGTGTATGTGTGTGTGTGTGTGTGTGTGTGTGTGTGTGTGTGTGTGTGTGTGTGTGTGTGTGTGTGTGTGTGTGCCTGCATGCCATTAAGAAAATTATGGATTTCTGCAGCCATACTTTGCCTCCTCACCCTGTCTAAATATAACATCATCTTCTATGCCCTCATCTTCCATCTTGTGCCCTTCATATCACTATTGCTCTCACCACCTATACCATCCTGCCTTTTTTTACATGGAAACTTCCAACCCTACGCCTCACCCTTCTCCAGATTGTACCACCCTCTCCTGTTTCCGGCTGAGTAGTTTCTCAGTAATGACTAAATGTAAATGAATGACTCATCTGCTCACTATATTAACTTCCTTTCTAATGCATGTAGTCCTGCTACTGTTTAGTTTAGCCATCTCTTTGCACATATAGAATATTATGATTTATGTAAATCATTACTCATTCTAAATGTCTTGTATTTTCCTACTTTATTATTTCCAGTTGCAAAATGCATGTTCTGTATGTATACTTGCTACTCTAGTTAGAGCATGCAAACTTATTAAGTGATATAAATATTGTTTTAATCTGGATACTTTATGCTGGGAAAACTATTCATTATATCCCTTGCAAGTCCAATTATTGTAAAATTTTCCCCAGGCTCCTGCTTTAAGGGTATCTTGCTAGCCAAATATTCCTGGTTAACTAAAAAATCACTGAAGCACAAACCTCCTCCAAAAAACACAAAAGTCACAGAAAAAACAGTCCGCTTTTCCCGCACAATAAAGGGTTTTCCTCCACTTCACGAAAAAATACCTTCCTTCACCGATAGTTACACAAAAATGAATTTATTAGGTGGCAAGCAGTAAAAACAGATAAACAGGATCAGTCCATACCATAAACCAGCACCGGTAATCGGTTTCTTGGTTTGGTAAATTAGCAGCAAACACCAGCAAATAAACAACACCACCAGCTCGTCTTACATATTGCTAAAAATCAGAGATTGAGCGCGCTTTCGTCCATCGATTACTGGACTTCCTCAGAATCTACATTTTCCATTCCATTAAGCTCTTAAATACTTTTCTTAAGTGTCAATTATTCCATTAATTAATTACAATTCCACTTTATTATTAAAGGTATATGTTGTTTTATAAACCTGTCCCATGTAAGCAAACCATTTGGAATGTATGTCTATATAAAATTATTGCCATTACTAATATGTTCATATACCCGTATATGGTGTCATCCTACCCCTCAATTTATGTACGCATATAAATAATAAGTACTATTGAATTAAATTCGTGTGTCTATATTCATTGTAAAATCTTCCAATCTAATGTGTTGATATTTAATTTATATACATTATATATGTATATTTATATATTTTATATATATACATGATTATAATTAAATAAATACATGAATATTCCAAAATATATATAATGGTGTTACATGATATAAATATAAATATAATTGCACATTTAAATATAATAAAACCCTATATATAGTATAATTAAATAAATATATCAGTATAAAAATGTGTATATTATATATAAATATTAAATTATTAAATATATAATGGTATGATAAATATATATGTGCATTCATATAATCTCAAAAATAAAAAATGAAAAGTAAATTCTTAAAATAGTAGATAAAACAGTAATACATTTGTCATTAAATGGGTCCACTACCAATAAGTATTTACATATATTTACACATGTGATTTTACATCATAATGCATTCTGTTTTGGGTTAACTAAAAAATCAATAAAGGCAGTCAGACAAGCAAACAACCTAATTGCATAGATCATATTCCAAAGTGTGCTTATTTATAAATGAATAAATGGCACAGGTTGCACATATTCTGTATTGTGTTTACCTCTCATATAG
The DNA here is from genome assembly GCF_019279795.1 of Protopterus annectens. Classification (NCBI taxonomy): domain Eukaryota; kingdom Metazoa; phylum Chordata; order Ceratodontiformes; family Protopteridae; genus Protopterus; species Protopterus annectens. Next base: position 219,062,651 of record NC_056731.1, read on the forward strand.
TTCATCACTGAGAAATGTGGGTTAGTTCAGTTTTTATAATGTTCTGTTTATTGTGTGTTTAAAAAATGGAATTCAAGCAACTAATCACCACCCAAAACATACAAGAAAAATGTAAGTCCTAAGATCAGCTTACCTATTTTCACTCATATTCCTTTTTGTCAAACATTTTAAAACATTATTACATCTGTTAAAAGCTTTGAAACATGCATGTATTGAGTATAGGGCACAGAAACAGATTTTCACTACAGATTTGACAGTCTGGCCCATCTCGTCTCTTCAGATCCATATCTTTCTTGATGAACTGCAGACCATTCTAAAAATTATTGCAAATATTTATTTGTGTCTGTGTTATGCATTCTTGATTTCTGTCCCCTTGTTTTGAACTCATAGTTATTTAGAATGTATGGGTATTACATTCGGCCTGCACCACTTTTGTGAAAAAATACTTCCTTGCACCAACTCTAGTGCAGAGAGATAAAGTCCTGACTCACATGATCTGAGATCGATAAACAAACGAGATGCTGGGGAGTCAGCTGCAAGGGCGGGAGGTAGTGCCTGATATCAGCTTGCCCACCCTGGGGAGTGAGAGAGAAAGCAGCTCAGACTAATGCAGACACTGCAGTGCTGACAGCTGTTGGAGGCTGGGTGTCATAGCAAGTCAGGATGCCAAAACTGGGAGCTGTCTTTAGCTGGGATTTGGTACATTTCTGTCCTTAGCTGGTGCTGAGTGCATATATGAAAGTGAGCATGCATCAGTGGATTGTCATGGTGGAAGGTCTGCTTGTCAGGGCTTCTACACAAGTATCACAGAAGTTAGGGTAAGCAGAAAACCCCAAAGGCTGTGTGGATTATGAACCCTCCTGGTCTCTGAAAAAAAAGAGAAGTATATGATCTGCAGGCAAAGAGAAGACAAATGTAGAAAATGCAATTCCTTATATAGTGCAGTATGTGAGTTAAGAAACAAGAGACTAGAGTTTACGGATTTCCAATTGCAGACCCCTACCCCATGTCATGCTGTAAATGTTTGTCACTACAGTTATGCTTTACTTTCAGTAGAATTAACTAGTTTACTGCATATCTGGTTTACTGAGTACAGCAGTATATTTTCTTGTACACAGTTGACTAACTTAGCCTAAGGAGAAGAAATAAAACATAGGCTAAAATCTTTGCTGTTTATGCTAAATAAATTTCAATACCAATGTTAGGTTTTACAGTGTCTAGGGCATACCTGTTCTTCAGACCCTTATGGACAGCTTTAGACTATCCAGCTAACCAGCCAGATTTTGGGAACTGAGAACTGAGAGGAAATTAAGAGTAACTAACGAAAATACATGGAGAACAAATAAACTCCTTGGAAAGAGTGTAATGAGAAGTCAGAACTGAACCCCAGGATGTTGGCCATACCTCTCAGCTGTACAGATTTTCACAGAATGTCCAGATTTTTGCCTCTTATTTTTGGTCTATTATTCATAAAAGTGTTGTTTTCTGACAAATTAGTAGCAAATACAAAAATAGGCAGCAAGCTGTAGAATTCCAATCAGTTTATTGTTAGCGCTTTCGTTCAGAAAATACATGAACTTATTCAGACACTGAAACCCCAAGAGTCCTCAGTTAAAATAAAACTATCAATTAAGATGAAATAATTAATTATAAAACCGATTAACATAACTTAAGAAATTTAAAGAGTCAGTGTTATACAAGGTAAAATGTATATGTGAATATATATAAATGCTTTTTTTTAAACATTAGCAACAATGTTTGCATAAATAATAAAATCTACATCATTAATGGAAAATTTAACTGTGAAACAGAAGGAGTAGTATATGTTGCTTTATGCCAATGTTGCCAAAGCTACTATATTGGTAAAACTGAAAGAATGTTTAAGCAGAGAATTTATGAACACCAATACCAAATTAGTAGGGGTAATACCACAAATGCTTTGGCTAGACACACTTTAGAACACCCTACACATAAATTCCAGTTTACAATATTACAACAAATGGTTAGGAACATTACAGGTGGGCCCTGGGAATTAAAACTTGAAGAACAGGAACTTGTTTGGCAAATTAAAACATATGCACATGTTCCACCAGGGCTTAATGAATACTGCTCGATAAAATGTATTTTGAAATTGAAAGCTCTTGATAGATAACATTTGGTTGTCTAACAACTTTTCTATTAGTTGAATGAATTTATAAATATTTATTTATACATATTTATCTTTATACATTCATATGAATTTAATATTTTCACTTGTTTGAGCTGTTTAAGTTGTTATCTAGCATTTAACAGTATTTAGATTAACTTATGCACCTAAGAAAATTAAGTAATAAGACTGATGTGTTGTGGTTTTAAAATTGTTGCTGATTTTTAAAAATATTTATTCACATATACATTTTACCTTGTAGCAACAAAACACGTACAGTCTCAGGCACAAGAACGGCAGCAGCAGTTGTAAAAACCAAAATCTTTTATTAGAATAAAACTGTGGATGAGCGCTTTCGCGTATTACTACGCTTCTTCAGATCAAAGACTAGGGAACAAACCATCTTACTTAAACACATTCCAATTATTCAATTAATTCAAATTCTCCAATGGCGAATAGCCAAAAGGTAGGGTGGATCACCAATTGATTAATTGAAACACCTCTTTGAGTTCTCCTTGAACTACCTGTGCCTAAAAAAACTTGCCAGATAAAGTGACAGTAACTTGATAAAAGAGTATATAACAAAGACATCCTGTGTCAGTAACAAACACTGATAAGATGTTCAAATATGTTTAAATACATGACTAATAAAGCCTCCTCATATAAATCAAATTAAACTCATATATAAAAAACTATAAATGAAATTGCAAAATAGTACATCTCCCAAAAACATAAAACCTATGTAAAAATATATGTATGTATACATATATAAATATAAACAATGCCTAAATACAGATGTATAAAAATACAAATACAAAAATGTACAAGTGCAAAATCACTGTATCATATATAAATGCATAAAGACATATAATGTAAACATATTTATGTACAGAATGCTGAACCTAAAACTCATAGAAGTAAATAATATGACTAACACAATAATGCATAAGATATTATTTGCGAGATTTTAATACAGATCGCAAAGAGACATAATTATTAAGGCCTGGAGGGTAGTGGGCTCTTAATTTAAAGACCCATCCAAGTTCTTTGCTCTCTAAATAATTCATATAATCTCCCCTTCGATGATTCTGGGGAATAATCTGAAGTACTCTGAATACAAAACCATGTTCTTTATAAATAGAGATATGTTTAGCTAGGGCATTTACCTGATTATTATTCCTTATATCATATATATGGTTGTATATCCTATGTTTAAGTTTCCTTTTAGTCATGCCCACATAAAACGCAGGGCAAGAATGGCATGTTGCTAAATAAATGAGGCCTGAGGTGTTACAATTGGCAGTAAACCTAGGGGTAAAGGAAAAATCTAAATTAGGATGTATAAAATTTTGTGATGTTGATATATAACCACAATAATTGCATTTCCTGCATGGATAAGTCCCAGTTTCTTGTGATATACTCCTGTCCATTATGCTAATATCTCTTACTCTAGTATTGTGATCAACACAAAGCAGTCTTTTTAAATTCTTATTATTCCTGAATACAAGTCTGGGTGTAGCCCCTACTATATTTAGTACTTTATCATCTAGGGTTAGAATACCCCAGTGTTTGGAAATGATTTTCTTAATATTTAGACTGTCATTTGTGTATGTAGTTACAAACATGGCTTTGCTAAAAAAGGTGCTATTAGCCCTATTTCCATAGCCTGTTTTAGTAATAATTTGATTTTCTGAACTTCTAGGCTCTCCCAATACTTCAGATTTGATACGCCTTATTAGTTTAGCATCATAACCCCTTTCTATGAAAATAAGTTCCATTTTCTCTGATTCCATATTCAAATTCATGGGATCTTTACATAATTTCAATAACCTCTGAAATTGGCATCTCACTATCCCTTTGAAGATATGACGAGGGTGCATACTGTCATATCGTAATATGGCATTCTTCCAACAAGTCTTCCTGTGCAGAGAAGACAATAACCTATTATTCTGAATACTAAGATTTATATCAAGGAAACTTATGGTGTCATGTGAAGTTTCTATGGTAAACCTTAAGAAGCTAGTAGTAGTTTCCAAGTATGATACAAACAAAAGAAAATCTTGCTCACTGCCATCCCAAACCACAAGGACATCGTCCACAAAACGCTTATAAACCAAGCATTTTTTGAAAGATTCATGACTGAACAAAAATTCCTTTTCCCACTGATGAACCACTAGATTGGCATATGTGTTCGCGCAGGGGGTGCCCATGGCAATCCCTGCTAGTTGCAAAAACATCTGCTCTTTAAAACAAAAAACATTGTTATTTAAGACCAAATCTAGCAGCTGGCAAATAAATAACTGCATATTGCAGTCTATTGATGGTGAGGCTTGTAATAAATCTCTAATTAGATCAATGCCCTTGTCATTTGGGATACAAGTGAACAAGTTCTGGACATCCATGGTTATTAAAAGATGCCTATCTCTGCATAACTCAACTTCCAGGTTATCCAAAAATTCCAAAAGTTGGTAGGTGTCCTTTAAGACAGTCGGGATATTATTAACAAGGGGTCTCAGACATTTTTCTAAATAGATGGAAATATTTTCCGTACTCCATCCATCTCCCGAGACTATGGGACGTATGGGAGGTGGATATATCCCTTTGTGCATTTTTGGTAATCCTTTTATGACTGGGAGTTGAGGATGGCTAGTATGAAAAAACTCATATATGTCTTTGCTGATCTGTCAACACATCAATAAATCATATAGTGTGTCATTAATATCTCTAAGTATTTTATCTAAATCTTTTTTATCTATGCTTTTATATGTTAAATGATCACTAAGCATGGACTGCATATACCTATCATAATCTTCCCTATTAAGTAACACAATCCCTCCCCCTTTGTCTGTGGGTCTGATAGCAATAGAGCTATCTTGTGTTAATTTCTTCAGGGACAAGTTCTCCTGCTTAGACATATTGAAATATAAACATTTCTTATACCCATCCAGGAAATAAGTGTACATATCCCGCTCACATAACTTAACAAAAGTTTCAACAACCCCAGATATTGGAGGAGAAAAAGTACTCCTACGTTTAAATAAACAGGCACTCTGTGTACATAAATTTTCAGAGAAACTTGTCTCATCTCTATAAAATAACAATTTGAGAGCTATACTTCTGGCAAAAAGCCGTAAGTCTGTTAGCAGGTTGTTTAATGTACTGCCTTGGGAAGGGATAAAGGAAAGACCTTTATCTAACAGACTGGCATCAGTCAAAGTGAGTACCAACCTTGAGAGATTGAAAAACAAATGTTCCGTCACCTGAATCTCCTTCTTTGCGGATAATGGCTCTCTCCTGAGAGCTTCCGTTTCCTTCTGTCCCAGCTCTGTGATCTGTCCCTCGGTATCGCTGGCTTCTTTATGGGTAAAGGTAAAAAATCAGAAGCACAAGGTAGAGCTGTATGTTTCCTTATTGCTCCTAGGTCTCTTCTAAATGTGGTAACATTCTCCGCCTCCTGGTTAGGTTGTGGTGTGGATGCCTCATTGGTTCCCTCTACGGAGACCGGAACCGGAACCTCCGGTGGTGTAACGAAGCTAGTTCCTGACGTATGTCCAGAATTTGTCGTAACAGCACTTCTGGGTATGGGACTCACTGGATCAGCGTCAATCAGCGTGGTTTCTATGGCAGCAATATCCACAGGTACATTGTGTGTGGGGATAGCATTCTCCGTTCTCCTCGCCCAAATACATTACCATCAGAAAAATCTTTAAAGTCACGTTGTAACTTTTTTTGCTTAGTGGATTGTAATTTAAGGGCATAAGAGTCAACCTGTGCATATAGGTAATCCAGTTTTTTTAGGCAAAAGTCATGGTTAAAATTGTTACGTATATCAGAATTTAATTTATCGACCTTTGACACCAGTTCTTTCTCTATCGGTGCAAAATAGTCAATAATTAACTGAATATATCTGTAGCTGGTATCCAGATTTATCTGTTGCCATGACTTAAGTAGCAACGGATGCTGCTCACCGTAGGAGGGCATACAGAGGACCCGCATCCCCCTCAGTATGAGTTTAAAGTGCAAACATGCTTCTAAATGTCTGCGCTGCCATAAAAGACGTTGCAGTCTGTAAAGATCATTTTCAAGTTGTTTCAATTGATGAACAAACTGTTCTGAGTTGTTCATATCAATATTATTGGCAATGAATGCATGGTTCTTCAAATCCAAACTCAATAAAGGGTTACTATTATTGTTCATAATGCTAGTCCATTTGTTGGTAGTAAGACTCACCCTCGGGCTCGGATTGTAGTCTAATTCGACTTCTGGATTTGCCATCATGTGTGGAGAAGCAGCCAAAAAATAAACAAAATTTTTGAAAAAAGACCACCTCACCAGGTAGAGACTGTGCGTTACCAAATTGAACTAGGAGCAACAAAACACGTACAGTCTCAGGCACAAGAACGGCAGCAGCAGTTGTAAAAACCAAAATCTTTTATTAGAATAAAACTGTGGATGAGCACTTTCGCGTATTACTACGCTTCTTCAGATCAAAGACTAGGGAACAAACCATCTTACTTAAACACATTCCAATTATTCAATTAATTCAAATTCTCCAATGGCGAATAGCCAAAAGGTAGGGTGGATCACCAATTGATTAATTGAAACACCTCTTTGAGTTCTCCTTGAACTACCTGTGCCTAAAAAAACTTGCCAGATAAAGTGACAGTAACTTGATAAAAGAGTATATAACAAAGGCATCCTGTATCAGTAACAAACACTGATAAGATGTTGTCTAACAACTTTTCTATTAGTTGAATGAATTTATAAGTATTTATTTATACATATTTATCTTTATACATTCATATGAATTTTATATTTCCACTTGTTTGAGCTGTTTAAGTTGTTATCTAGCATTTAACAGTATTTAGATTAACTTATGCACCTAAGAAAATTAAGTAATAAGACTGATGTGTTGTGGTTTTAAAATTGTTGCTGATTTTTAAAAATATTTATTCACATATACATTTTACCTTGTATAACACTGGCTCTTTAAATTTCTTAAGTTATGTTAATTGGTTTTATAATTAATTATTTCATCTAAATTGATAGTTTTATTTTAACCGAGGACTCTTGTGGTTTCTTTGTCTGAAGATGTTCATGTATTTTCTGAACAAAAGCGCTAACAATAAACTGGTTGCAGCCCATTTTTGTTTTTGTTTACAAGTTTATTTTTTGTTTTGTGTTTAAATTAGTAGCAAATCATTAAAGACTGAAGTTAGAAAATAATGACAGTCATTTGAGTTTCAGGCTTCATACCCTTCAGAAAATTCATGCTAATGCAAAACCTGTTATTCTATCAACTTTCTAAGCTTCTAAGAGCAGTATTTAAAAATAGTCCCTATTTTTGGGCCTTTGTCCCACTTTTATGTACAGCTTTGTCCAGATTTCTTGTTCTAAGAGGTTTAGAGGTATGGTTGGGGCTGTGAGGGAGAGGTCATACTAGTGAACCAACCATGCTACCCACAGTGCCTTGACCATAACCAATGCTGCAACATGCCTGTGTGATTTTAAGCCAGCTGCAGAACGGATACACTAAGGTTCAGCAGTGCAGTTCATACAGAATGCAACTGAACAACTGTGCAAATACACTTACATTATAACGTATGCTGCAGAAAGGCACTCATACCTGGAATCTACTGCCAAGGCTACCAAAAACTGAATGCTGCTAAGTGGGTCTGTCAGCTGCTGGTGCTGGAACCTATGTTTCACCTTCCTAATGTACATTGCACATTGCTTGTTTACTGGAATGTATATACATATTTTTCTATGTAAATACTGAACTATTCTGTTATTGCTTATATTTCTATATTTTTTATTTGTGAAATGTTTTGTATTTCATCTGGGCTGAGCCTGAAATTGTTCAATATTGATCACTACACTACCATGGTAAACAAATATAGATATAAGTAAAATAAAATAATGCCATACAGGTATTGATAATGCTGAAAAGTCATACAAGTGGCACAATTCAATAAGTGCTATGTCTATGTCTATGTTAGGACACCCTGTGAAAGGTTATAGTGTTGGACAGCATAGTAGTGTTCATAGGCACCTACAGTAACTACCTTATAGAACACCACAACAATCACTGCACAAACAGAACATGGCAACCAGCACCTTTCTTCTTGAACAGTAGATCAAGCTGTAATGCAAGCCAGAGAAGTGGTGGAAATAAGCTGTACAGGCAAAGCAGTCTGATCTTTACTACTAGGAAGAGAAGCATGTGCTCTTCTATGCACAGACACATACACATGCACACACTCATACATGACGGATAGAACACAATAGTGCCATGGTGCACACCGCTTACTCTTTCAGGTGCACAGCCTACACTAGGGTATGCCTTACGGAAGGCATGGAGGAGAGTATCCCAGGTGAGCTGCACCTTTCATGGGACAGTACAGTCAACCAGATGATGGGATATGCTTAGCACTGAAGGCTTCCTGTTCTACTGGAACAATATAAGGAAGAACAGGAAGTACTGTAAGGAGAGGGAAACCACATTTGAGACAGCAGCCACTTACAAACATCTTCAGTAAACCAGCAGAACCTTGAGCACAACAATATTAACAGCAGATGGAGACCATTGAAAGGAGGCCTATAGCATGGGAGACCATCAGCACAGATCATACAAAAGGCCATGGCCAATGTATGGACCCTGTTTTTATTCTGTTTTTTGGTTTCACCATATGCTTTCTTATTGTTGTGTTACTGCTGGTTGATTTTGATTGTTTCCTACCCTTTTGTGTACAGTTTAGTGCTGTGCTGTTCCCTAGACCTGCTATCCCTATTGTTTTATAATGTTTGCTTACCTTGTCATATTTAGTTTGTAGTCATTTGTACCCTTTTTAGCTCCTTCTGCCTATCTAACCATGTGTATCCATTGTTATCTGCCATTCAATGGCCACATTTGCATTTGTCATTGATTAGTGCCTGTGAAATTTGACCATGTATTTGACACTTTTTGATCCATTATGTTCCAGTGTATTGTTGGATTCAATGCCTGTGTGATTTCAATGCAGGCCAGTTACTTATTTCTATGCCCTTTATTGCTGATTGTGGTATTGGTGTGTGGGTTATTTCATTATGTTTTGTCCTGTGTTGTGATGCTGTTCCATGTACTTCTCTGCTGCAGGCTACTTGATATAATTTTCCTGCTATTCATGTAATATCTGTCCCATTTGATGAATTCACTGAACACCTGGCACTCTTACAGTAATGCATTTAGATGAAGTGGAGTTGCACAACTGGCGGTTGCATTCCTGACTACTGCATGGGTTGCTTGCTACATCTTTTGAAAAACTACGATAACAGCTTTGTAGTAAATTACATTAGTTATCTGCTGAGCAATACCAAAGGACTTCTTTAGCAAGCTTCATGCTACAAAGACGTCATTAATTTCTGTACATTCATCTGCTGGAATGCTAGATGACTAACTTGGATGACATGAGGAAAGCAGTTTTCCCTGTGGTTCAAGTTGCAATAGAGGATTATACTCCTGAAATGTATTAATATTTAGGAATTAATTAATGAGGGTGGCTCAGTGATTAAGGTCTTTGCCTCCCGGGATTCAAGTCTTGCTCTGGAGGGGGGCATGGCTAAGATGAGCTCTGAGTAACAGCACTTTCTCTCTGCTCTGTCTTTACAGAATATTTATGGCAGGATTTTTTTGAGTATATCTATCCTAAGTTTGCTTTATATATATATATATATATATATATATATATATATATATATATATATATATATATATTTGGAATCTATTAATCATTCTTTAGGATAGTATATAAAAATGTTGGCAATTCTTTTATTTTTTCCTGTTAAAACATACTAGAGAAAATATTTGGACTTCGGATTACAGGATGAGCTATTCCAAATCTACACTTCAAGAAACAACTATTAAGAAAGAACTTCAGCCACTATTAACTAACATTCAAGAACTGACAGTAAAGATTGATAGAATGGATGTGAAACTGGATAACTTCAAAGAAAAATGTTCCCAGCAAATGGAAATATTACATGAAGACCTTAAGCAGCAAAAGAGACAGATTACTGGTATAGAGATTTCACTAAATGACGTGGACAAAAGAATTCAAGAAGGTGAGCACAATATAGACTTTCTCTTACAACAAAATACTCTTTTACAAACAAAAATTGATGATCTAGAGAATAGATCAAGAAGAAATAATATTAGACTTTTTGGTCTGCCTGATAATGTTGAAGAAGGTAAAATGGAAACCTTTTTAACATCTTGGCTCCCTGATATACTACAGCTTCCTGAAGCTCTCTCATATGGGATAGAAAGAACACACAGGTCTTTGGCTACTGCAAACAAAAGGTAAATCCAATTCTACTAAATCTGTTATAGTGAAGTTTTTATCTTCTCATGACAGGGAGATAATGTTAAAGACTGCTTGGGCTAAATCTCCTATTAAATATAAAGAAAATGCCATATGCTTTGATAATGATTACTCATCTTCTGTAATTGCCAAAAGAAAGCTTTTTTTGCCAATGCTAAGAAAACTAAAGAAAGCCCAAATAAAGACACACCTATTACTTCCTGCCAGATTAAAAATATTTCTTCAAGATGGTCCAAACATATTTGATGACATAGACTCTGCCATTACCTTTGTCAAAACAAGAACACTGACTGATAAAATAGAGGCTATGGAGTGGGCAAATGCCAGCCTTAAAAAAATGCTGATAACAGTTCTGGAAGGTCTCTGGACATAAACAGAAGCTCAAAAATAAGTGACTAATTAAGCTATTTTATTATGGCTTTTATTTTCCCAAGCCTTAAAAACGAACCCACAAGATGGGGAAGTGGAAATGGTTCAACAGGTGAGTCTTTGCTATTTAAATTACTTTTTATGGTACATAGTTGTTTTAATGGTATTTTATAGTTTTGCTATTATTAAGTCTAGTTTATTCTAGTTCAAATTTCTATAACAAGTTTATTAATTTATTTATCTTTAAGTAGTGGTTGCTGTCTGTTATAATAAATGCTCCGTATGCTTGGGATTGAAATGTATGGTATTTTAGGGAACTATAGTAGATACGGAGACTTATAAGAATATGAGTCTTTGTTACAATAGAATCTATTTCATTTGTTTTTAACTGTTTGCTGTTTTATTTCCCTGCCTCTCTGTGAAGAGAGACTCTTCATTGATATTGTTGCCATAATATTGCTTTAATAATTGTGTTTCCCATCCCCTGTTCTGCTGCTGGAATGTGGTGTTATTTGTGGTAATAGACATATGTAAAGTTTATCTTTTCTCCCTTTCAATGACCTGATATGTTTTGAAGTAATTCATTTGATATTTATTTTAAAAATGTAAATATTTATGGAGAGGCTTTAATTTATTATGTTTGTTTTTCTTTCTATTTTCCTCTTTGCTGTTGGTTGTGAAGGAATGGAGGATTTTGTATAGAATGATATGTTCGTGGTGTTCTAGTGGTTTTCCGGGTTTGGGAGATGGAGTTTTATATTACTTTTCTTCCTCCCTTATGTCTCTCTTATTGTTCGTTTTATGTTTCCCAGTTTTCCCACAAGCTAATCAACAGTTTTCTCAGTGAAAAACTGTAAATGTTTTCCCTCCTTAAGCTCATGCATCTAATCTGTTAAACAACCTTGGCTTGTCCTCACATTGCAGTTGTTACAATGGAGAGCAAGAAAAAAGTGTAATTTCCATGGAAAAGTTTACAGACTGAACCTTGTGCTGAGAAGCTTCGTAAAAGCTAAATAATAGTTAGAATAGACTGTTTCTAATGCCATCTACAGCTTAATTGAAAAACTGCACCTAAATAATATATATAATATGTCTGCTATAGTTAAGCATTTATGAATGTTCATAAACAAAGCTCTTTTGACACATTTAAACCCTTATATTTTATACACTTGTCTTCATAATTCTATTATAGTTATGTAAATGTTATATTAGTTGGTATAACAAGCATATAGCATACATAGCAATATTATTGAAATGAAAGGTTTAGTGTGGATTAATGTGTCCGTGGTGTTCTAGTGGTTTGCTAGGTTTGAGAGATGGAGTTTCTTGGCTTTGCGCTATTTCGTATTTGCTTTTTCCCCTCTATTGCCTTTTTGTTTTGTCTGCTTTTGTGTTTCCTGGTCCTGCCACGAGAAAATCTATAGCTTTCAAAAATAAAAAATAAAAAAAAGAAGAAAATAGCTGCAAAAGTTTTCCCTCAATCTCATGCATTTGAACTGCTGAACAATTCTGCTACCTGTTCATACTGCGACTGCCTCAACAGAAAGCAAGAAAAAAGTGTTGTTTCCAGGGCCGGTGTTAGCATTTTGGGGGCCCCCAGCAAAATGTCAAGTCGGGGGCCCCCTAGGCACGTCCAGTCTAAGGGTCTATATTAGAACATCGAAGTTTCAGGCCTTTGAATGTTCTAATATTGACACCTAGTAACCGAAAACTGATAAGACCGAAAATTTAGAACATCAAATTTTTTCCTAGGGAAAAAATTTGCTGTTCCAAAACACATACACACAACACAAATACACCAAACAAACAGCAATCCACACACATACACCTAAATTCTTACATCTAAACCTACACTAAACTGTACATACACCACTATCTACCCACTTACTTTAACCCAAACCCTAACCTTAAGGTCTGTCACTATCGCACACACCTCACCCACGCCCTAACCCTAACTCACCTATCCCACCCTAACCCTCACGTCCACACATTCGCACACTTACCTGACCCGCGCCCTAACCCTAACTCACCTATCCCACCCTAACCCTCACGTCCACACAATTGCACCCTTACCTGAACTCGACCGTAACTTTCCACCACAGAGCTGAAAATAGCGAAGCAACAGGAACGGGCAACCGAATTCTTTCCTAGGGAAAGAAATTCTGTTATCTAAAACTTCGCTATTTTCAGCTTTCGCTTATTAGGTGTCGATATTAGTACATTCGAAGACCTGAAACTTGGATGTTCTAATATAGACCCCAGTCTAAGTATTACCCTGTCACTGCCACTACTCTTAAGTAACCTTTTAGTTCAGGCTGCAAACATTTAGGAGTAGTACATACAGACTGACCTGTAGATACAATTCTGTTGCATTACAACAGACCTGTATAATATACTATATTGGTCCATCTCAGTGGAACATTTCCAGTTACTGGCATTTAGTTGCAACAATGATATATTACAACATCTCTATGTCCATGCCTGGACTAAGGTCATATGCTGCCCTAGGCCTACTATGTTAACCCCACCGAAACACACCCACTCACCCACCCACACCCACACTCCCACACCCACCCACACCCACACACCCGCACACACACCCACACACCCACACACCCTGCAGTCCTCCCCTCTCCTTCCCCCATCTTGGGATCCCAAGACTATGTACATTCCTTTTTTCTTCCATTTTGGACATTTTGCCTTAGCTTTCAGTTTTTCAAGAAGTCATAGCTTTCAATATGCTCTGAAGTGTATTTTAAAGTTATTTTTGTTTTCTTTTTATACAACCTTTTCATCCAGTGATGGCTTAAACAGAAATTATGACTAAGGAAAAAATTCACTGCGTTGCTGTTTAGCTTTAGTTGTCTTTGCATCCTTTCGACACACTTTCCCTGACCAAGACAGCACAGTAATAAACATTTAGGAAGTAACTCAAATAAACCAGAGCCTAAGAAGCCATAGGGTTACAGATGCTCTGGAATGCATTTTAGAGCATTTTCCCCAACCTTTTAATCCAATGGTGGCCTAAACAAAAATCATGGGTAAGAAAAGAATTTCCGTCTTATTTTTTTAGGGAAGCCAAATTGTGCCCAAACCTTAATGTTCAAAGCTGACAAAATAGTAGCTTACAATAGACTAAGAAGCCAGTTGTTGTGAGGATACACAGGTCCTATCTGGGAATACTGCCTATCCCCTAACCCCCCAAAAAAGACAGTTACTGCCTATGTACCCCTCTGGTGTTAGATTGGGATGAACACAGAGGTTCAAATTGCCACAGTCATGTATTTCAAGTGTCTACTGACACATATAGCATGCCTCGTCAATCCTCACTGTCTGGCATTATTAGGTGTGTGCACAGATAACAATCTTTGATTTTTTACACATACACACACACACACACACACACACACACACACACACACACACGCATATGTGCTCGCATGCATGAACTATAGTAATACTAGTTTTATACTTATTTCAGCAAATAGAAAGACATTGTGCAACACTGGTACTGCCACACCAGATCAGTGACTGATGTTTAGCAGTCATCAAACAGCAGCAGGAGTAAGTCACTTTTATTTACCTCTTAAGGAGTAATGCATACCTGCCATTTTCTCTGATTTCTCAGACCTTCACTGATTTTGCTTGTAGTTTTGCTCTGTCCTTCATAAAAAGTTTGAATTGCTTGTAAATCATTCAGTGACAGAGAGTTAAGGGTCATAGGTTCATAGGTAGGTACTAGGCTATTGGCCCTAGGGCCTATATAAGCCTAGCCAAAAGGTACCCTGGCTTTCGCCACCCAAGAAAATGATTTTCCTGTGCCACTGTCGAGCAGAGCCACAGAAGTGATCCCCGGGGTGAATTTCATATCTCCCATCCAATCATCAAGGTTTTTCTTGAAGAGTGCTAATGAGGAGCTTTGTTTGATATAGATAGATAGTTTGTTCCAGAGTATGGGAAGTCTCTGGGACAGGAATCTATCCCTCCAGCATGTTCTGTTTATTCTGGTGACAAGGTTTAGGTCCCTAGAGCGTGTAGTTCAGAGGGATTGGAATTTATTTAAGTGGACTATGTCCAAAAACTCTGGGTTTGACATAGCTTTGTGTGTTAGGCAGAGATCGCCTCTGAGTAGGCGATATGTGATGGAGTAAAGCTGCAGTTTTTTGAGACGGTCTGCGTAGGACATCTGTTTGTGGCCGGTAATCCTCTTTGTGAGGTTAAGAAATGCAGATATCAGAGTTTTATACTTCTTATTGTCCAAAAATACATGTTGATGCAAAAGTTGTTATTCTACTAATGTTAAGTGAATTAGAGAAATATTTAAAACAGGTATCTGATTATGAGCCTTTATTCTGCTACTATTTTTGGCTCTGCCCAGAATTCTTAAGCAAAGAAGTTGAGAGTTGTACTATCTGGTTCTGCCAGCATTTATAAATTTCCCATAAAAGAAAACTATTCCTGAAGAGCAGAAGCATCAGCTCTTCTTATAATCCAAAGTTTGCACAGATATCAGTCACTCTGGGCTGTTGATCTCTCTAGTGCTTACCTTGCTCATATTCATTATCAGCATAGGTTCATAGGTGTTTACTAGGCTAATGACCACAAGGGCCTTTTTAAGCCTAGCCATGCATCCCAAATCGCTGAGAAGTTTTGACACCCTTGATAACACTACAAGGGTCACTGTCCTTCAGTACTGTCGTATTGTACCATCTGTGGCAATATACTGTTTAATACACCTACAAAGGTCACTGTCCTTCAGTACTGTAATATTGTACCAGCTGTGGCAATGTACTATTTAATGTACTTACATGGGTTCACTGTCCTTCATTACTGTCATATTGTAACAACTGTGGCATTGTACTGCTTAATGTACCTATAAGGGTCAGTGTCCTTCACTACTGTCATATTGTACCAGCTGTGGCATTATACTGTTTATTACACCTACAAGGGTCACTGTAATTCTGTACTGTCATATTGTACCAACTGTGACATTATACTGCTTAATGTACTTGCAAGGGTCGCTGTCCTTCTGTACAGTAATATTGTGCCAACTGTGAGATTGTACTGCTAAATGTACCTACATGGCTCACTGTCCTTCTGTACTGTTATATTGTACCAACTGTGGTGTTATACTGCTTAAAGTACGTTAAAGGGTCAGTGTTTTTCTGTACTGTCATATTGTACCAACTGTGGCATTATACTAAGGGTCACTGTCCTTCAGTACTGTCATATTGTACCAGCTCCGGTATTATACTGTTTAATACATTTACAAGGGTTGCTGTCCCTCTGTACTGTCATATTGTATCAACTGTGGCATTGTACTGCTTAATGTACCTACAAGGGTCACTGTCCTTCAGTACTGTCATATTGTACCAACTGTGGCATTATACTGCTTAATGTACCTACAGGGCTCACTGTCCTTCAGTACTGTCATATTGTACCGACTGTGGCATTGTACTGATTTATGTACCAATGAGGGTTACTGTCCTTTTGTACTGTCATATTGTACCAACTGTGGCATTATACTGTTTACTGTAATTACAGGGGTCACTGTCCTTCTGTAACATCATATTGTACCAGATGTAGCAGTATATAGCTTAAGGCGGTCTATATTATAACATCGAAGTCTAACAACTTTGAATGTTATAATATTGAACCCAGTAGAGTGGACGCTGAAAATAGCGAAGCTGCAGAATACCGAATACTTTCCTAGGGAAAGTATTCATTGGGCCGTTTCTGCAGCTCCGCTATTTCCTCAACTGTGGAGTGAAGGTTATGAACCGGGTTAAGGTAAGTGTGCGAATGAAGGTGAGTGTGCAATTGGGCACAGGTTAGGTGAGTTAGGGTTAGGGCACGGGTCAGGTAAGTGTGCGATTGTGTGGACTTGAGGGTTAGGGTGCGGTAGGTGAGTTAGGGTTAGGGAGCAAGTAAGGTGAGTGTACGATAGTTAGGGACCTTAGAGTTAGAGCTGGTTTAAGGTAAGTGGATAGCTAGTGGTGTATGTCTGGTTTAGTGTAGGGTTTTGTGAAGTGTATGATAAATAAAGAAATAATCCCAACAATGACCTGAACACACCAGCTTTATTGACAACAAATGTTCATTCGACTAAGCGCTTTCGCCAGTAATTGGCTTCATCAGAGTCAAAGAAACCTCTAACTACAACAGAATAAATAGTGAAAACATTTTTTTACAAACACTTAATTAATTAATTGATAAGCCAATCATCAGCCATAAAATAACATTAGGTGAACCGCCCTTAAAAAAGTGCTTAGTGCAAATCATGTCATCTAAAACAAATCAAAGAATCTATTTAGCAATGCGTATAATACCTAGCCAAATTTAAACATATCCACTAAGTTCCACAAACAACAAAATTGGTTGAAAAGTTTAAGTGAACATATTAAAAGTACTATAAAAATTTATTCCATGAATTAAAAACATTGATATATAAAAAAACATGTGTCTAAAAAGAACATGGCAGTAGGCAATGCTAATAAACATACCCAAGCTGAAAAACCATTAGCTTTTAACTTTTGAAGTTTTCAACCAGTTTTGTTGTTTGTGGAATTTAGTGGATATGTTTAAATTTGGCTAGGTATTATATGCATTTTTAAATGGATTCTTTGATTTGTTTTAGATGACATGATTTGCACTAAGCACTTTTTTAAGGGCGGTTCACCTAATGTTATTTTATGGCTGATGATTGGCTTATCAATTAATTAATTAAGTGTTTGTAAAAATTTTTTTCACTATTTATTCTGTTGTAGTTAGTGGTTTCTTTGACTCTGATGAAGCCAATTACTGGCGAAAGTGCTTAGTCTAAGGAACATTTGCTGTCAATAAAGCTGGTGTGTTCCAGGTCATTGTTGGGATTATTTCTTTATTTTCCAAGTTTTTTGTTCCTGTTGGGAATCTGTTTTTGCTGTGTTTTGTGAAGTGTATGTGTGTGGATTATTTATTTTGGTGTGCTTGTGTTGTGTGTATGTTTGTTGGAACAGCAAATGTTTTCCCTGGGAAAAGATTCGCTATTCTGACTGTTCGGTTTTCTGGTGTTTTGATTGAATGGGTTTGATATTATAACATTCAAAGTTGTAAGACTTCAATATTATAATATAGCCCCAGCTTAAGGTACCTACAAGAGTCACTGTCCTTCTGTACTTTCATATTGCACCAACTGTGGCATTATACTGATTAATGTACTTACAAATGTTACCTTCCTTCTGTACTGTCATATTGTACCAAATGTGGCATTGTACTGCTTAATGTACCTACAAGGGTCACTGTCCTTCAGTAATGTCATATTGTACCAACTGTGGCATTACACTGTTTAATGTACCTTCAAGGGTCACTGTCCTTCTGTACTGTCATATTGTACCAACCGTGGCATTACACTACTTAAAGAACATAAAATGGTCACTGTTCTTCTGTACTGTCATATCATACCAACTGTGACATTGTACTGCTTAATGTACCTATAAAGGGTCACTGTCCTTCAGTACTCTCATATCGTACCAAAAGTGACATTGTACTGTTTAAAATACCTATAAAGGGTCACTGTCCTTCAGTACTAATTTATTTAAAGGGTTTTCCCCCAAAAAAAACCCCGTTTCTCCAAAAACCCAAAAAAAAAAAAAATTTTTTTTTTTTCCTTAATTTTTTTAAAAAAATTTTTTAAAAAATTCCCTGGGCCCCCCCAAAAAAAAAAAAATTGGGTTTTTTTTTAATTTTAAAGGGGGTTTTTTTTTAAATTTTTTTTGGGGGGAAAAACCCTTTTTTTCATTTTTGGTTTTTATTTTTTTTCCCCCTTTTTTATTTTTTTTTTCCCCTTTTTTTTTTTTTCCCGGTTTTTTTTTAATTTTTTTTAAAGAAATTTTTTTTTTTTTTTTTTTTTTGGTTTAAAAATTTCCCAAATTTTTTTAAAATTTTTCCCCCCTTTTTTTTAAAAAAAAAGGGGGGGATTTTTTTTTCCTTTTTTTTTTGGGAATTTTTTTTGTTTTTAAAAAAAAATTTTTTTTTTTTTTTTTTTTGGGTTTTTTTTTAAAACCAAATTTTTTGGGAAAAAAGTTTTTTTTTGGGTTTTTTTTTAAAAAAGGGGGGGCCCCCAAAAAAATTTTTTTTTTCCCCCCCCAAAAAAAAAACCTTTTTTTTTAAAATTTTTTGGGTTTTTTTTTAAAAAAAATTTTTTCCTTTAAACCCAAATTCCCCCTTTTTTTTTCCTTTTTAAAAAAATTTTTTTCCCCAATTTTTAAAAAATTTTTTTTTTTTCCCCCTGCCCCCTTTTTTTTTAAAAAATTTTTTTAAATTTTTTAAAAAATTTTCCCCCCTTTTTTTTTTTTCATAAAAATTTTTTTTTTTTTTAAAAGGGGGCCCCCCCTTTTTTTTTTAAAAAAATTTTTTTTTTAAAAGGGCCCCTTTTTTTTTTTAAAGGGGGGGGAAATTTTTTTCCCAAAAAAATTTTTTTTGTACTGCCCTATTGTACCCTGTGGGATTATCCCCCCCCGGGGGGGGTTTTTTTTTAATTTACCTTTTTAAAAAAAAGGGTTAATTTCCTTCCCTTTTTTTTTTAAAATTTTTTTTTTCCCCCTTTTTTCGGGGTTTTTTAAAAAGTTTTTCCCTTTTTTTTTGGTGGGGAATTTTTTTTAAAAAAACCCAAACTTTAAAAATTTTTTTTTAAAGGGGGGTTTTTTAAAACCCCCAAAAAAAATTTTTTGGGTTTTTCTTTTTTGGGGGTTTTTTTTTTTTAAAGGGGCCTTTTTTTTCATTTTAAAAAAGGGTTACCTTCCCTTTGAAAAGAAAAACCCTTTTTTCCCTTTTTTAAAAAGGGGTTTCTTTTTAAAATTTTTTCCCCGGGGGTTTTTTTTAAAAAAAAAGGGGGCCCCCTTTTTTTAAAGGGAATTTTCCCTTTTTAATTTTACCCGGGTTTTCCCTTTTTTTTTAAAAACCCCCCCAAAATGTTAATTTTACCCTTTTTTAAATTGGGGCCCGTCCCCTTTTCTTTTTTGGTTTTTTTTTTTAAAAAGGGGGTTTTTTTTTTCCCCAAAAAGGGGGATTTTTTTAAAAAAAACCTTTTTTTTTTTTTAAAAAAATTTTTTTTAAAAAAACCCCTTTTTTTTCCCCCCCTTTTTTTGGAAAAGGGGGGGTTTTTTCCCTTAAATTTTAAAGGGGCCCCTTTTTTTTTTTTTTTAAAAAAAACCCCCCGTACCAAAAAATTTTTTTTTTTGTTTTTTTTTGGGGGTTTTCCCCCCGTACCAAAACCCTTTTTCAATTTAAAACCCGGGGTTAAAGGTTTTTTTAAAAGGGGTTTTTCCCTTTTTTTTTAAAAAAAATTTTTTCTTTTTTTTAAATTTTTCCCGGGACTGTTTTTAAAAAATTTTTTTTTTTTTTGGGTTTTTTGAAATTTTTGGGTTTTTTTTAAAATTTTTCCCCCCGGGGATTTATTTTTAAAAAAAAAGGGGGGGTTTTTCAATTTCCCTTTTTAAAAGTTAAATTTTACCCGGGGGGGGTTTTTTCCCCAATTTCCCTTTTTTTTTTTTTAAATTTACCTTTTGGGGAAAAGGGTTAAACCCCCGGGGAAAATTTTTTTGGGTTTTTAAATGGAAAAACCCCAAAAAACCCCAAAATTTTTTTTAAAAAGGGGCCATTTTTTGGGGACCCAAATTTTCCCCCCCCTTTTTTTTGGAAATTTTTTTTTTTCCCAAAGGGTTTTTTTTTTTTTTTGGAAAAATTTAGCCCCTTTTTTTTTTTTTTTTTAACCCGGGAAAAATTTTTTTAAAAAAAATGGTTTTTTTTTTTTTTAAAAAAAATTTTTTTTAAGGGCCCCCCTTTTTTTTTTTTTTAAACCCGGGTTTTTTTTTTTTAAAAAACCCCCTTTTTTTTTGTAAACCCCCAAAAATATTTAAAAACCCTTTTTTTGGGGCCCCCCAAAAATTTTTGGGACTGCTTTGGAAAAAACCCCAAAAACCCCTTTTTTTTTTTTTCCCCCTTTTAAAAAAGGGGTTTTCCCTTAAGGGTTTTTTCATTTTTTCAATTTTCCCTTTTGGGTTTTTTTTTAAGGGCCCCTTTTTTTTTTTTTCAAAAACCCCCCGGGTTTTAAAAAAAAAAATAAATTTTTTTTTTTCTTTTTTTGGGTTTTTTTTTTTAAGGGCCTTTTCAAATTTTTTTCCCCTTTAAAAAAAATTTTTTTTTTTTAAAAAAATTTTTATTTTAAAAGTTTCCCAAAAACCTTTTTTAAAAAATTTTGGGTTTTTTCCCTTTTTTTCCCCCCAAAAAATTTTTAAAAAATTTTGGGGCCCCTCCCCCTTTTTGAAAAACTTTTTTTTTTTTAAAAAAAGGGCCTTTTTTAAACCCCCAAAAAAAAAATTTTTTTTGGTGTTTTTTTTTTTCCCCCCCCCCCCCCTTTTTTTTTTTTTAAAGAAAAACCCCCTTTTTTTTTTGTTTTTTTTTTTAAGGAAAAAACCCCCCTTTTTTTTTTTTTTCAAAAATTTTTAAAATTTTTTTTTATTGGCCCCCCCTTTTTTTTTTTTTTTTTTTTTTTTTGGGGAATTTTACCAAAAAAACCCCCCCTTTTTTTTTTTTCCCAATTTTCCCCCCCTTAAAATTTAAAGGGGTTTTTTTATTTTTTTTAAAAAATTTTTTAATTTAAAAAATTTGGGCCCCTCCCCTTTTTTTGTTAAAAAAATTGGATTTTTTTTGGGGGGGCCCCCCCTTTTTTTTTTAGGAATTTTTTTTTTAAAAAATTTTTTTTTAAAAATTTTTTAAAAAGGGGAAAACCCCTTTTTTCAAGGGGGTTTTTTTAATTTTTTTAAACCCGGGAAATTTTTTTCCTTTAAAAAGGGGCCCCCCAAAATTTTTTAAAAGGGGTTTTATTTAAACCCAAAAATTTTTTTTTATTTTGTTTAAAAATTTTTTTTTTTTTACCAAAATTTTTTCCTTTTCCTTTTTTTTCTGGGGGTTTCTTAAAAAAAGGGCCTTTTTTTTTAAAATTTTAAAAATTTTGGGTTTTTTTTTTAAAAAGGGCCTTTTTTAAATTTAAAATTTTTGGGGTTTTTTGGGTTAAAAAAAATTTTTTTTTAAAATTTTTTTTTTTTTTTTAAAATTTTTTTTTCCCCGGGGTTTTTTTTTTAAAATTTTTTTTTTTTTAAAAAAGGTTTTGTCCTTTAAAGGGCCCTTTTTCCCCGTTATTTACCCCTTTAAAGGGGGTTTTTTTTTTTGGGGCCCCCCTTTTTTTTTTAAAAGGGGGGTTTTTTTTGGTTTTTTAAAAAATTTTCCTTTTTTTTAAAATTTTTTTTTTTTAATTTTTGGGGGTTTTTTTTAATGTTTCCCCCCCTTTTCCTTTTTTAATTTTAAAAATCCTTTTTTTGGAATTTAAACCCGGGGGTTTTTTTTTTTGGGGTTTTTTTTTTAAAAGGGGGTTTTTTTTTTTTTTTAGCTGGCCAAAGGGGTTTTTTTTTTAAAAGGGCCTTTTCCCCTTTTTTTTTCCCCGGGGTTTTTTTTTTTAAAAAACCCCCTTTTTTCCTTTTTTAAAAAAAAAAGGGTTTTTTTAAAAAAAGGGCCCTTTTCCTTTTTAATTTTCCCCCCAAATTTTTATTTAAACCCCCAAATTTTTTTAAAAAAAATTTTTTTTTGTTTAATTTTTTGGTTTAAAAGGGCCTTTTTTAAAATTTTTTTTTTTTTCCTTTTTAAAATATTTTTTTCCCTTTTTTCCGGGGGAAAAATTTTTTTTCCCCGGGTTTTCCCCTTTTTTTAAAGGGGCCCCCTTAAAATTTTTTTTTGGGGTTAATTTTTAAATTTTTAAACCCCCTTTTAAAGGTTTTTTTTTTTTTTAAATTTTTCCCCTTTTTGGGGTTTGAAGGGAAAAAAGGGCCTTTAAAAAAATTTGGGACGTTCCCTGTTTAAAGGAAAAAAAAATTTCCTTCCCTTAAAAATTAAAAAGGGCCCCTTTTTTTTTTTTTTAAAAAGGGAAAACTTTTCAATTTTTTTCCCTTTTTTTCCTTTTTTGAAAAATTCCCTTTTTGTTTTTTTTTGGATTTTTAAAGGGCCCCCCTTTTTTTTTTTTTTAAAAACCTTTTTCCTTTTTTTAAAAAAATTTTTTGTTTTTTTCCCCCTTTTTTCCCTTTTTTAAAAAAAACGGGACCTTTTTTTTTAAAATTTTTTTTTTGGGTTAAACCTTTTTTTTTAAAACCCTTTAATTTTTTGTTTAAACCCCAAAAAAATTTTTTCCCCTTTTTTTTTTTAATTTTTTTTAAGGGTTTTTCCAAAGGGGGTTTTTTTTGGGTTTTTTCCAATTTTTTTTTTTTAACAATTTTTTTTTTTTTAAAAAAAAAATTTTTTCGGTTTTTTTTGAAAATTTTTAAATTTTTTTTTCCCCCGGGGGGCCTTTTTTAAATTTAAACCCCCCCCTTTTTTTAATTTTAAAAGGGGAAATTTTTTTTTGGGGGTTTTTTTTTTTTTTTGGGTTTAATTTTCCCCCAAGGGCGTTTTTCCCCCCTTTTTTCCCCCGGGGTTTTTTTAAAACCCTTTTTTCCCCCCTTTAAAATTTTCCCCTTTTAAAAATTTTTGGGGGGCCTTTCCCCTTTTTTTTCCCCCCGGGGGGGGGTTTTTTTTAAAAAATTTTACCAAAAATTTTTTGTTTAAAAAAAACCCCCCCCGTGCCAAAAACCCTTTTTTTTTCCTTTTTTACCAAAAAGGGGCCCCGGGGTTTTTTTTTTGTTAATTTTACCCCTTTGGGGGGGTTAACCCCCCTTTTTTTTAAAATGTTAAATTTTTCCCTTTTAAAAAAAATTTTTTTTTCCCCCAAAAATTTTTTCCCCCTTTTTTACCCTTTTTTTTTAAAATTTTGTTTTAAAAACCCCCCCAAATTTCCCTTTTTTTTTAAAAATTTTTTTTCAAATTTTTTTTCTTTTTTAAAAAAAAACCCCCCGGGCCTTTTTCCCCCTTTTCATTTTTTAAAAAAAAAGGGGGGCCCCCCCCAAAAAAACCCCTTTTTTATTTTTAAATTAAAGGGCCCCCTTTTTACGGGAATTTTCCTTTTTTTTTTTGGGGGGCTTTCCCTTTTTTTTTTCCCCCCCCTTTTTTTAAAAAGGCAAATTTTTTTTTTTTTTGGGGGGGCCCCCCAAATTTTTTTTTTTAAAAATTTCCCAAAAATTTTTTTTTATTTTTTTTAAATTAAAAAATTTTTTTTTTTTAAAAAAAAATTATTCCCAAATCTTTTTTTTTTTTTTTTTTTAAAAAAAATTTTTCCCCCCCTTAAATTTTTCCCTTTTTTTAAAAAAAATTTTTGTTCCCCTTTTCCCTTTTGGGTTTTTCCCCAAAAACCCAAAAAATTTTAAAATGTAATTGCCCTTTTAAAAAAATTTTTTTTGGGGGGTTTTTTAAATTTAAATTTTACCCTTTGGGGGAAAGGGGAAACCCCCAAATTTTTGTTCCCCCTTTTTTTTTTTTTTTTGGGGGAAAAAAATTTTTTAAAAAATTTTTTTTTGGTTTTAAAGGGGGGTTTTTCCTTTTTTTTTTCCCCCTTTTTTCCCCCGGGTTTAAAGGGGGAATTCCTTTTTTTTAAAAGGGTTTTGTTTTAAAGGAAAGGGTTTTTTTCTTTCAATTTCCCTTTTTTCCCCTTTTCCAAATTTTAATTTTTAAAAACCCGGGGCCCCCTTAAACCCCCTTTAAAAAATTTTTGGGGACTGTTTAAAACCCCATTTCCCCTTTTTTTTCCTAAAGGGAAAAATTTTTTCCCCCAAAAAAGGTTTTTTTTGTTTTTTAAATTTTTTTTTTTTTTTGGGGTTTTTTCTTAAAACCTAAAAAATTTTTCGTTTTGTTTAAAGGGGGGGGTTTTTTTTTCATTTTAAAAGGGGTTTTTTCTTTTTTAAAAAATTTTTCTGGTTTTTTTTTTGGGGGTTTTTTTTTTTTGTAACCCCCGGGGCCCCCAAAAACCCGGGCCCCCCCTTTTTTTTTTTTTTAAGAAAGGGGGGTTTTTTTTTTTAAAAAAAAATTTTCTTTTTTTCCTTTTAAAACCCCTTTTTTTTACCCTTTTTTTTGGGTTTTTTTTTGGGGGCCCCCCAAACCTTTAAAACCTTTCCTTTTTTAAAATTTTCCCCCGGGGGGCCTTAATTTTTTTTTGAAAAAAATTTTTTTTAAAAATTTTTTCCCCCTTTTTTAAATTTTCCCCGGGGGCCTTTTTTGGTTTTTTTAAATTTCCTTAAAATTTTTTTCCCCCGTTTATTTGGGAAATTTTTTCCTTTTTTTTTTTAAAGGGCCGGTTTAAAAATTTTAAAAAAAATTTTTTTTTAATGTTTTTCCCCCCCCCTTTTAATTTACCAAAGGGGTTTTTTAATCCCTTTTTAAAACCCCCCCTTTTTTACCAAAAGGGGGAACCCCAAAAACCCGGGCTTTCCTTTTTTAAAATTTTCCCCCGGGGGAATGTCCCCTTTTTTTCCTTTTTTTTTAATTTTTAAAAAATTTTCCCCCTTTTTTTTTTTTTCCCCTTTTTTTTTTTTTTGGGGGGAATTTTTTTTAAAAAAAGGGGGGTTTTTTTTTGTTTTTTTTGGGGGGTTTTTTAAAAATGCCCCCCGTACCCCCAAAAAATGTTTAATTTTCCCCCCCCCAAAATGGCCTTTGTACCCCTTTTTTTTTTTAAAAAATTTTTTTTAAAAATTTTTTAAAAATGTCCTTTGTACCCCTTGAATTTTTTTTTTTTTGGGCCTTTTTTTCCCTTTTGGGGGTTTTTTTTTAAAAAATTAATGTCCTTTTTTTTCCTTACTGTTAAATTTTCCCCTTTGGGGTTTTGGTTAATTCCTTTTTTTTTAAAAAATTTTCCTTTAAAAAAAATTTTTTTTTTAAAAAAAATTTCCCCCCGGGGGGGGAAGGGGTTTTTTTTTTCAAATTTTTTTTTCAATTTTTTTTTCCCCCCCAAAAAAAAAAATTTGGGTTTTTTTTTGGGGGGGAAAATTTTAAAATTAATTTTTTCCCCTTTTTTTTAAAAAAAAGGGGGGGAAAAAAAAAAAATTTTTCCCTTTAAACCCAAATTTCCGTTTGGAAATTTTTTTTTCACCCCAAAATGTAAAATTTTTACCCAAAAAATGGAAAAACCCCTTTTTTTGGGGGTTTTTTAAAAATTTTTTTGGTTTAAAGGGGGAAAAATCCTTCCTTCCCTTTTTTTTTTTTTTTTTGGGTTTTTAAAGGGTTAAAATTTTTTTTTTTTTTTAAATGTAATTGGCCAATGTAAAAAAGGGCCCCTTTTTTTTTTTAAAATTTTTCCCTTTTTTTTAAAAACCCCTTTTTTCCCCCCTTTTTTTTTTTTTCCAAGGGGGGTTTTTTTTTTTCCCAAAAACCCCCCCCCCTTTTCCAAAATTTTTTTTTAAACCCCCTGTTTTTTTAAAATTTTTCCCCCTTTTTTTTTTTTTACCCAAAAAATTCCCCTTTTTTTTTTTTTATTTTGGGATTTAATGGAAAACCCCCCCCCTTTTTTTTTTCCAATTTTCCCCTTTTTTTTACCAAAGGGGCCTTTTTTTCCCCTTTTTTTTGGAAAAAATTTACCCAAAGGGGAATTTTTTTCATTTTTTCCAATGTTTGGGGACTGCCAAAAAAAAGGGCCCTTTTCCCCAATTTCCTATTTAAAAGTTTTTACTGTTTAAAACCAAGGGTTTTTTTTAAAGTTTTTTTTCCCCCCCCCAAAAAAAAAAATTTTTTTTTTTTTAAATTTTGGGGGGGTTTTTTTTAAAAAATTTCCCCAAAGGGGCCTTTTTTAATTTTAAAAAAATTTTTTTAAAGTTTTTTTCCCCCCTTTTTTAATTTTTTAAAGGGTTTTTAAATTTTTTAAAAAATTTTTTTTTTTGGGGCCAAAACTTTTTTTTCATTTTTCCAATTTTCCCCCTTTTTTTTTTGTTTTTGGGAAAATTTTTTTCCCTTTTTTTTTTTTTTTTACCCAAATTTCCCCCCTTTTTTCCCCCCCCTTTTTTTTTTTTTTTGGGGGTTTTTTCCCCCCAAATTTTTTTGGGGTTTTTTTTAAAAAAACTGTTTTTTTTTTTCCCCGTGGTTTATTTTTTAAAAAAATTTTTTAAAAAAAATGTTTTTTTTTTTTTTTTTTAAAAAAAAATTTTTCCCGGGTTTTTAAAAGGGTTTTTTTTGTTTAAAATTTTTTATTTAAAGGGTTTTTTTTTTTTCCAAAGTCCCGTTTTTAAAAAATTTTTTTTTTTGGGGTTTTTTTAAACCCCAAAAAACACCCCCCTCTTTTTTTTTTTTTTTTTTTTGGCGGGGGGGCCCCCTTTTTAAAAGGGCCCTTTTCCCCTTTCCTTTTTGTACCAAAAATTTTTTTTTCCCCCCCAATTTTGGAGGGTTTTTTTTTTTTTTTAAAAATACAAAAATTTTTTTTCAAATTTTTTTTTTTTTTTTTTTAAAAAAAGGGGCACTGTCCTTCAGTACTGTCATATTTAAAATTTTTTTTAAACCCAAAAAAACCCCCCCCTTTTTTTTTTTTTTTTCTTTTTTAAAAAAAAACCCCCCCCTTTTTTGTTTTTAAAAACCCCCTTGGGACTTTAAAAACCCAAAAAACCCCCCCCTTTTTTTTTTTTTGGAAATTTTTTTTTAAAAAGGGCCTTTTTTTTAAAAAAAATTTTTTTTCCCCAAAAATGGGGGGTTTTTTTTTAAATTTTAATTTCCTTTTTGAAAAAACCCCCTTTTTTTTTTTTTTTTGGGGGAAAAAAACCCCCTTTTTTTTTTTTGCCCAAATTTTTCCGGTTTTTTTTTAAAATTTTTTGCCCAAATTTAATTTTTTTTTTTTTTTTTTTTAAAAAAAGGGGCAATTTTTTCCCCTTTTTCATTCCCTTGGGAAAAAAAGGTTTTGTTCCTTTAAAAAATTTGGGGGGAAAAAAACCCCCCCCCAAAATTTTTTTAAAAAAACCCCAAAAAATTTTTTAAAAAAGGGTTTTTTTAAAAAAAATTTTTTAAATTTAAAAATTTTTTAAAAAGGGGCCCCCCCCTTTTTGAAAATTTTTTTAAAATTTTTTTAAAAAATTTTTTTTCCCCCCCCTTTTTTTAAAAATTTTTTTTTTTGGGGGTTTAAAAATTTTTTTTTTTCCGGGGGGTTTTAAAAAAAAAAATTTTATTTTTTATAAAAAAAAAAAATTTTTTTAAAATTTTTTTTCCCCCCCCCCCCTTTTTTTAATTTTTTTTTTGGGAAAGGAAAAAAAATTTTTTTTTTTTTTTAAAAATCCCAAAAAATTTTTTTTTCCCGTATTTTTCCCTTTTTGGGTTTTTTTAAAAATTTTTGGGGGTTTTTTTTTTTTAAAAATTTTAAAAAATTTTTTCTGTTTTTTAATTTTAAAAATTTTTAAAACCCTTTTTTTAAAATTTTTAAGTAACCCAAAAAACCTTTGGGGCCCCTTTTAAAAATTTCCCCCCAAAAATTTTCCCCTTTTTTGGGGGGTTTTTAAAATGGGGTTTTTTTTTTCTGGGTTTTTCCCAAAATGTGACATTGTCCTGCTTAATGTACCAATAAAGGGCCACTGTACTTCTGTATTGTGATGTTGTACCAGCTGTGGCATTGTACTGCTTAATGTACCAATAATGGTCAGTGTCGTTTAGTACTGTCATATTGCACCAGCTGAGGCATTATACTGTTTAATACACCTACAAGGGTCATTGTCCTTCTGTGCTGTCATATTGTACCAGCTGTTGTATTATACTGCTTAATGTGCCTAGAATGGTCACTGTCCTTTTGTACTGTCATATTGTGCTAACTGTGGCATTGTACTGCTAAATGTACCTACAAGGGTCACTGGCCTTCTGTACTGTCATATCGTACCATCTGTGACATTGTACTGTTTAATGTACCTATAAAGGGTGTGAAGATTGGGTGAAGATAGATGAAGGCTGCCAGCCTAGCCAGATAGAATTTTGGAGATAATTCTGTCATCTGTAAATATTAATGTAAACCAATGGCTTGTTTTCTTAAATGGAAAAAGTACTGTTACATATGGAACTGCAAAAAAAAATTAACAACAGTACACTCTGCTATAAGGAAGCTAAGTCAAGCATTTTATGACTGTCTTTGATATTTAATGTCGGCTCCGGCTAGTCTAGATGAAGGAATTCTTGCTATTGTTTTAAGGCCAGATTTAATGGCCAGAATTTGCATGCATAAATGTCCTTTATTGCTCTGGTTTCCGTCCAGTGGTGAAGAATGTAAATGTAGTTTCTGTTAGCCTGGGAACCAGGGGAAGTGTGAAGAATGATGTAATGTGAACCAGGAATGTGATTTTAAAAACAGAGAGAAACAGAGAGAGCATGAAGCATTTTTGTCTTGACCATCCAACACATCAGTACTCTGCCTGTGTTCTATATGTAAGTTTATCTTAGACTTGTGTTTTCTCTTAGAAATAGCTAGAAACTAGAAAGATTAGACTAAGTGTTTTTCTGTGATGTCAGAACTGTACTACTGAATTATTGTAAGTATTTCTCTGTGATCTCTGAACTCTTGAGTAGCACTGTGTACTAAAAAGTATTGTCTTGTGTTTTGATTATTTTTTATTAAATATTTTAAACCATTTTAACTGTGGCTGTTTTGTGTAGAGTTAATTTAAGAACTAGAGTACATTGCATGTATATAGTGATTACTGTCCAAGTAACTCCAAATAAGCCTTGCTGTTCAGTCGCACTTACCATTTGGATAATAATATTGCACAGTAATAATTGGGCACCCTTTTAAGGGCCTTTGAGTAGCTGATAAATATTAGCTGGGTGGTGGCAGTGATTTCTACTGTATAGTCTGGGTAAAAGGGGCACAGCTGGAGAGCCTGTGCCAGCCTTCCCCAGGAGTGTCTGTTTGGTTATATAAACTCTTCTCAAAGTGTGTGTGTGTGTGTCAGCTACTTTGGCAGGGACGTGAAGCACTGGTTGGACAGAGAGGGTGTGGGAGGTTTTAACTTACCCAGCTGGCTGAGATCTGGACCCTATAGCTGTGCCAGTGGGGAGTCTTATTGGGGACCTGGAGAGCAAGGGGGCGACCAGCCCTGGACTGACTGTGATCTCTGTGTGCTCTTAAGGGAAATTGCACTTTACTGTGTGCATTTATTATCCTTTCCTCCTATATGAGACACCACTCCCTGGTGTTAGTGGTAAGGATTGAGGCTCCTTGATTGCTGGACCTGGACACTGGCATCACAAAGGGTCAGTGTACTTTAGTACTGTCATATCATACTGACTGTGGCATTGTAGAGCTTAATACACCTACAAGGGACACTGTCCTTCAGTACTGTCATATTGTACCAACCATGGTACTGTTCTGCTTAAAGTACCTACAAAGGTCACTGTCCTTCAGTACTGTCATATTGTACCAGCTGTGGCAATGTACTGCTTAATGTACCTACAAGGGTCACTGTCCTTCAGTACTGCCATATTGTACCAACTGTAGTATTGTACTGCTTAATGTACCTATAAGGGTCAGTGTCATTCAGTACTGTCATATTGTACCAGCTATGGCATTATACTGTTTAATGCACCTACAAGGGTCACTGTCCTTCTGTACTGTCATATTGTACCAGCTGTGGTATTATACTGCTTAATGTACCTACAAGGGTCACTGTCCTTCTGTACTGTCATATTGTGCCAACTGTGGCATATTATGCTAAATGTACCTATAAGGGTCACTGGCCTTAATTTCATATTGTACCAGCTGTGACAATGTACTTCTTAATGTACCTACAAGGGTCACTGTCCTTCAGTACTGTCATATTGTACCAACTGTGGCATTGTACTGCTTAATATACCTGTAAGGGTCAGTGTCCTTCAGTACTGTCATATTGTACCAGCTGTGGCATTATACTGTTTAATGTACCTACAGGGGTCACTGTCCTTCTGTACTGTCATACTGTACCAGTTGTGGCATTATACTGCTTAATGTACCTACAAAGTCACTGTCCTTCTGTACTATCATATTGTACGAGCTGTGGAGTTGTACTGCTAAATGTACCTACAAGGGTCACTGTCCTTCTGTACTGTCGTACTTTACCAACTATGGCATCGTATTGCTTAAAGTACACAAAAGGGTCACTGTTCTTTTGTACTGTCATATTGTATCAACTGTGGCATTGTACTAAGGGTCACTGTCCTTCAGTACTGTCATATTGTACCAACTGTGGAATTATACTGCTTAATGTACCTATAAAGGGTCACTGTCCTTCAGTACTGTTATATTGTAACAAATGTGGCATTGTACTGCTTAATTTAGCTACAAGGGTCTCTGTCCTTCAGTACTGTCATATTGTACCAACTGTGGCAATGTACTGCTTAATGTACCTACAAGGGTCACTGTCCTTCAGTACTGTTGTATTGTAGCAACTGTGGCATTATACTGTTTAATACATGAACAAGGGTCACTGTCCTTCAGTACTGTCATATTGTACCAACCATGGTACTGTTCTGCTTAAAGTCCCTACAAAGGTCACTGTCCTTCAGTATCGTGATATTGTACCAGCTGTGGCAATGTACTGCTTAATGCACGGGTTCCCACACTGTGCACCGCGGCACCCTGGGGAGCCACCTCTTCCTTACAGGGAGCCACAAAGCTTAGCAGCTGATTGCAGGTAAGGGAATGCCTGTATGAGTGTGTGTGTGTCTGTCTGCATGTGTGAGTGAATGCATGCTTGAAAGCAAAAGAGTCTGTGTGTGTGAGAGATCGGGAGAGCAATGTGTGAGTGAATGCAGGAAGAATGAAAAAGTGGCTGTGTGTGTGTGTGTGTGTGTGTGTGTGTGTGTGTGTGTGTGTGTGTGTGTGTGTGTGTGCGTGTGTGTATATGTGTGTGTGTGTGTGTGTGTGTGTGTGTGTGTGTGTATATGTGTGTGTGTGTGTGTGTGTGTGTGTGTGTGTGTGTGTGTGTGTGTGTGTGTGTGTGTGTGTGTGTGTGTGTGTGTGTGTGTTTGTGTGTGTGAGTGTGTGAGATAGGGAGAGTGAGAGCGATGTGTGAGTGAATTCAGGAATGAATGAAGAAGTGGCTGTTTGAGTGTATGAGAGATCGGGAGAGTGAGAGCGATGTGTGAGTGAATGCAGGAATGAATGAAGAACTGTGTGTGTGTGGGTGTCTGTGAGATTGGAAGAGTGAGAGCAATGTGTGAATAAATGCAGGTATGAATGAGGAAGTGGCTGTGTGTGTGTATGTGTGAGATCGGGAGAATGAGAACAAAATGTGAATGAATGCCGATATGAATGAGGAAGTGACTGTGTGTGTGTGTGTGTGTGTGTGTGTGTGTGTGTGTGTGTGTGTGTGTGTGTGTGTGTGTGTGTGTCTGTTTGTGAATGAATGTCCAGATTTTTGCTTCATATTTTTGATGTGTTCCTCCTAAAATCTGTACTTTTCTGGCAAATAGTTGAGGATTGAAGTAATTAAATAATGACTAACATTTGAGTTTAAGATTCCACATCCTTCAGAGAGTTCATGCTAATGGAAAACCTATTATTCTATCAACTTTCTAAGTTTGTAAGAGCAATATTTAAAATCTGTCCGTATCCCCCCCCCATAATTTTAGGCTTTGTCCAGATTTTTTGCTCTAAAAATCTCAACAAAGCCTAACATTATGGGGGGACAAAAAGGGACAGATGTGAAATATTGCTCTTACAAACTTAGAAAGTTGATAGAATAATAGGTTTTGCATTGGCATGAATTCTCTGAAGGATATGGAGCCTTAAACTCAAATGTTTGTCATTATGTAATGACTCCAATCCTCAACTATTTGCCAGAAAAGTACAGATTTTATGAGGAACACACCAAAAATATGAGGCAAAGATCTGGACATTCTGCTAAAATCTGTACAGTTGAGAGGTGTGAATCACATACACACACACAGCCACTTCCTCATTCATACATGCATTCCCTCACATATCCCCCTCACTCTTCTGATCTCACACATACACACACAGCCCCTTCCTCATTCATACCTGCATTCATTCACACACACACACACAGCCACTTCCTTATTCATACTTGCATTCATTCATACACACACACACACACACACACACACACACACACACACACACACACACACACACAGCCACTTCCTCATTTATACCAGCATTCATTCACATACACACACACACACACACAGACACACACACACACACACACACACACACACACACACACACACACACACACACACACACACACACACACACACAGCCACTTCCTCATTCATTCCTGCATTCACTCACATATGCCTCGCACTCTTTTGATCTCACACATACACACACACAGTCACTTCCTCATTCATACCTGCATTCATTCACACATTGATCTCAGTCTCCCGATCACACACATGCACACACACAGCCACTTCCTCATTCATACCTGCATTCATTCACACACACACACACACACACACACACACACACACACACACACACACACACACACACACACACACACACACAGCCACTTCCTCATTCATACCTGCATTCACTCACACATCGCTCTCACTCTTCCGATCTCACACACACACTCAGCCACTTCTTCATTCATTCCTGCATTCACTCACACTCACCATGAAATAATAAGCTTAACTGCAAAATAAATCCCGAATTGTTCGCAGTTTATTTTGCAGCTAAGCTTAGTAGTTCGCAGAACCCCTGTGAGGAAGCCATGGCACTCCAGGGTGCCACAGCGCACATTTTGGGAACCCCTGAAATATGCACTTTATGAGCGCCACAGGGGCTGGGAGCCTTGGGAAAACCTGGATTCAGCAAGGGAGCTGAGAAAAAAAAAAAGTTTGGGAACCACAAGCTTAATGTACTTACATGGGGTCACTGTCCTTCAGTACTGTTGTATTGTACCAACTGTGGCATTGTACTGCTTAATGTACCTATAAGGGTCAGTGTCCTTCAGTACTGTCATATTGTACCAGCTGTGGCATTATACTGTTTAATATACCTACAAGGGTCACTGTCCTTCTGTACTGTCATATTGTACCAGCTGTGGCATTATACTGCTTAATGTACCTACAAGGGTCACTGTCCTTCTGTACTGTCATATTGTGCCAACTGTGGCATTGTACTGCTAAATGTACCTACAAGGGTCTCTGTACATTTGTAGTGTCATATTGTACCAACTGTGGCATTATACTGCTTAAAGTACATTAAAGGGTCAGTGTTTTTCTGTACTGTCATATTGTACCAACTGTGGCATTATACTAAGGGTCACTGTCCTT
Organism: Protopterus annectens; assembly: GCF_019279795.1. NCBI lineage: Eukaryota > Metazoa > Chordata > Ceratodontiformes > Protopteridae > Protopterus > Protopterus annectens. Next base: position 219,096,716 of record NC_056731.1, read on the forward strand.
CAGTACTGTCATATTGTACCAGCTGTGGCATTATACTGTTTAATACACCTACAAGGGTTGCTAGCTTATGTACTGTCATATTGTACCAACTGTGGCATTGTACTGCTTAATGTACCTACAAGGGTCACTGTCCTTCAGTACTGTCATATTGTACCAACTGTGGCATTGTACTGCTTAATGTACCTACAAGGGTCACTGTCCTTCAGTACTGTCATATTGTACCAACTGTGGCATTGTACTGCTTAATGTACCTACAGGGGTCACTGTCCTTCAGTACTGTCATATTGTACAGACTGTGGAATTGTACTGCTTAATGTACCTACAAGGGTCACTTTAAGCAATAATGTCACATTGTACCAGCCAAGTTACTGTACTGCTTAAAGTACCTACAAAGGTCACTGTCCTTCAGTACTGCCATATCATACCAACTGTGGCATTATACTGTTTAATGTACCTACAAGGGTCACTGTCCTTCTGTACAGTCATACTGTACCAGTGGTGGCATTATACTGCTTAATGTACCTAAAAGGTCACTGTCCTTCTGTGCTGTCATATTGTACCAACTTTGGCACTTTACTCCTAACTGTACCTACAAGGGTCAGTGTTCTTCTGTACTGTCATATTGTTCCAACTGTGGCATTATACTGCTTAAAGTACATAAAAGGTCACTGTTCTTTTGTACTGTCATAATGTACCAACTGAGGCAATATACTAAGGGTCACTGTCCTTCAGTACTTTCATATTGTACCAAATGTGGCATTATTCTTCTTAATGTACCTACAAGGTTCACTGTCCTTTAGTAATGTATATCATGCCACCTGTGACATTGTACTGCTTAATGTACCTATAAAGAGTCACTGTTCTTAAGTACTGTCATATTGTACCAGCTGTGGCATTTACTGCTTAATGTACCTACAAGGGTCACTGACTTTCAGTATTGTCATATTGTACCAGCTGTGGCATTGTACTGCTTAATATACCTACAAGAGTCACTGTCCTTCAGTACTCATATTATACCAGCTGTGGCATTGTACTGCTTAATGTACCTACTGGGGTCACTGTCCTTCAGTGCTGTCATATTGTACCAGCTGTCGCATTATACTCTTTAATGTACCAATGAGGGTCACTGTCCTTTTGTACTGTCATATTGTACCAACAGTGACATTGTACTGCTTGTACTGCTTAATATACCTACAAGGGTCACTGTGCTTCTGTACTGTCATATTGTACCAATTGTGGCATTATACTGCTTAATGTACCTACAAGGGTCACTGTCCTTCAGTACTGTCATATCATACCAACTGTGACATTGTACTGTTTAATGTACCTATAAAGGGTCAGTGTACTTTAGTACTGTCATATCATACTGACTGTGGCATTGTACAGCTTAATGTACCTACATGGGTCGCTGTCTTTCAGTACTGTCATATTGCCCAACTGTGGCATCATACTGCTTAATGTACCTAGAAGGGTCTCTGTCCTACAACAATGTTATATTGTACCAGCTGTGGCATTATACTGTTTAATGTACCTACAAAGGTCAGTGTCCTTCTGTATTGTCATATTGTACCAGATGTGGCATTATAGTGCTGTAGTATCTGTCATGGCTTAGTGGTAAATCACTGTGTGTGGTGTGCAGGGTCCTGGGTTCGACAATTGCAGAGGTTGTTTATTTTGGGTTGGGAGGGTGGCCTAATGGTTAAGGTGCTTGCCTTACAAGCACAAGTTGCAGGGTTTGAGTCTCACAAGGGATAATTGGCTAGGCTTAAAATGGCTCGCAAGGGCAGTTAGCTTAGTACGAACCTATAATCCCCTATAATTAATGTACCTAGAAGGGTCACTGTCTTTCTGTATTGTCATATTTTACCAGCTGTGGCATTGTACTGCTTAATTTACCTACAGAGTTCACTGTCCTTCTGTACTGTCATACTGCACAAACTTTGGCGTTATACTGCTTAAAGTACATAAAAGGGTCAGTGTTTTTCTGTACTGTGATATTATAACAACTGTGACATTGTATTGCTTAATTTACCTAAAGGGTTCACTGTCCTTCAGTACTGTCATACTGTGTAGATAATAGATCCAAACCGGAGTCACCACATGGAAGAGCCAAATGAATAATCAAAATACTATATTTTCTTTTTTGTTTTAGAATATTGGTCATTGCCGACTTAAGTACAACAAAAGCTAATTAAATTAGTGATTCATTATTGCCCTGTATTTTGATTTTCGCGCCAAAAGGCTGTGTATAAAAGTAGTTTGATTTTTTCATGATATTCACACCTGAAGAAGCGTAGTTTATCTACGTGAAAGCGCTTGTGTTTTTATGGAACAATAAAAGACGTTTTTATTCATTTGGCTCTTCCATGTGGTGACTCCGGTTTGGATCTGTTATCTACACTTGATTTACGTTTTCCTATACGGAGTCTTTGTCTAGTTGCTGCAGTTCGTTATACTTTTTTTTACTGTCATACTGTGCCAACTGTGGCATTATACTGCTGAATGTACCTATAAGGGTCATGGTCCTTCTGTACTATCAAATTGTAACAAGTGTGGTATTGTACTGCTACATATACATACAGGGGTCACTGTCCTTCAGTACTGTCATATTGTACCAGCTGTGGCATTATACTGCTTAATGTACCTACAAGGGTCACTGTCCTTCTGTACTGTCATATTGTACCAACTTTGGCGTTATACTGCTTAAAGTACATAAAAGGGTCAGTGTTTTTCTGTACTGTTATATTGTAACAACCGTGGCATTGTATTGCTTAATTTACCTAAAGGGTTCACTGTCCTTCAGTACTGTCATACTGTGCCAACTGTGGCATTATACTGCTGAATGTACCTACAAGGGTCATGGTCCTTCTGTAGTATCAAATTGTAACAACTGTGGTATTGTACTGCTACATATACATACAGGGGTCACTGTCCTTCAGTACTGTCATATTGTACCAGCTGTGGCATTATACTGCTTAATGTACCTACAAGGGTCACTGTCCTTCTGTACTGCCATACTGTACCAACTTTGGCGTTATACTGCTTAAAGTACATAAAAGGGTCAGTGTTTTTCTGTACTGTTATATTGTAACAACCGTGGCATTGTATTGCTTAATTTACCTAAAGGGTTCACTGTCCTTCAGTACTGTCATACTGTGCCAACTGTGGCATTATACTGCTGAATGTACCTACAGGGGTCACGGTCCTTCTGTACTATCAAATTGTAACAACTGTGGTATTGTGCTGCTAAATATACATACAGGGGTCACTGTCCTATTACACTAGCTGTGCCATTGTACTGTTTAATGTACCTACAAGGGTCACTGCCCTTCAGTACTGTCATATTATATCAACCATGGTACTGTACTCCTTAAATGCCTACAAGGGTCACTGTCCTTTAGTACTGTCATATTGTACCAGCTGTGGCATTGTACTGTTCTTCATACCTACAAAGTTCACTGTCCTGCAGTACTGTCATATTGTACCAACTGTGGCATTGTACTGCTTAATGTACTTAAAAGGGTCACTGCCCTTCTATATTGTCATATTGTACCAACTGTGGCATTGTACTAAGGGTCACTGTCCTTCAGTACTGTCATATCCTACCAACTGTGACATTGTACTGCTTAATGTACCTATAAAGGGTCACTGTCCTTCAGTACTGTCATATTGTACCAACTGTGGCATTGTACTGCTTAATGTACCTACAAGGGTAACTGTCTTCAGTACTGTCATATTGTGGCAACTGTGGCATTATACTGCCGACTTTATGTACAAATGTCACTGTCCTTCTGTACTGTCATATTGTACTGACTGTGGCATTATACTGCTTAATGTACCTACAAGGGTCACTGTCCTTCTGTACTGTCATATTGTACCAACTGTGGCATTATACTGCTTAATGTACCTACAAGGGTCACTGTCCTTTTGTACTGTCATATTGTACCAGCTGTTGCATTGTACTAAGGGTCACAGTCCTTCAGTACTGTCATATTGTTCAATCTGTGGCATTATACTTCGTAATGTACCTACAAGTGCCAGTGTCCTTCAGTACTGTCATATTGTACTAGCTGTAGCATTGTACTGTTTAATGTACCTGCAAGGTTCACTGTCCTTCAGTACTGTCATATTGTACCAACTGTGGCATTGTACTGCTTAATATACCTGCAAGGTTCACTGTTTTTTAGTACTGTCATATTGTACCATCTGTGGCATTGTACTGCTTATTATACCTACAAGGGTCACTGCCCTTCTGTACTGTCATATTGCTCCATCTGTGGCATTATACTGCTTAAAGTACATAAAAAGGTCAGTGTTCTTTTGTACTGTCATATTATACCAACTGTGGCAATATACTAAGGGTCACTGTCCTTCAGTACTTTCATATTGTACCAACTGTGACATTATTCTTCTTAATATACCTACAAGGTTCATTGTCCTTCAGTACTGTATATCATACCAACTGTGACATTGTACTGCTTAATGTACCTATAAAGAGTCACTGTCCCTCAGTACTGTCATATTGTACCAGCTGTGGCATTATACTGTTTAATGTACCTACAAGGGTCACTGTCTTTCAGTACTGTCATATTGTACCAGCTGTGGCATTGTACTGCTTAATGTACCTATAAGGGTCACTGTCCTTCAGTAATCATATTATACCAGATGTGGCATTGTACTGCTTAATGTACCTACAAGGGTCACTGTCCTTCTGTACTGTCATATTGTACCAACTGTCGCATTGTACTGCTTGTGCTGCTTAATGTACCTACTAGGGTCTCTGTGCTTCTGTACTGTCATATTGTATCAACTGTGGCAATGTACTGTTTAATGTACCTACAAGGGTCACTGTCCTTCAGTAGTGTCATATTGTACCAACTGTGACATTGTACTGTTTAATGTACCTATAAAGGGTCGGTTTAATTTAGTACTGTCATATCATACCTACTGTGACATTGTACTGCTTAATGTACCTATGAGGGTCACTGTCTTTCAGTGCTGTCATATTGTACCAACTGTTGCATCGTACTGCTTAATGTACCTAGAAGGGTCTCTGTTTTTCAGTAATGTCATATAGTACCAGCTGTGGCATTATACTGTTTAATATACATACAAAGGTCACGGTCCTTCTGTACTGTCATATTATACCAGATGTGGCATTATAGTACTTAATGTACCTAGAAGGGTCACTGTCCTTCTGTATTGTCATATTGTACCAGCTGTGGCATTATACTACTTAAAGTACATAAAAGGGTCAGTGTCTTTCTGTACTGTCATATTGTGCCAACTGTGGCATTGCACTGCTTAATTTACCTAGAGGGTTCACTGTCCTTCAGTTGTGTCATATTGTACCAACTGTGGCAGTATACTGCTTACTGTACCTACAAGGGTCACTGTCCTTCTGTACTATCATATTGTACCAACTGTGGCATTGTACTCCTACATGTACCTACAAGGGTCACAGTCCTTCTGTACTGCCATACTGTACCAACTGCGGCATTATACTGCTTAAAGTAGATAAAATGGTCAGTGTTTTTCCGTACTGTCATATTGTACCAACTGTGGTTTTGTACTGCTTAATTTACCAAAAGGGGTCACTATCCTTCAGTACTGTCATGTTGCACCAGCAGTGCCATTGTACTGTTTAATGTACCTACAAGGGTCACTGTCCTTCTGTATTGTCATATTGTACCACCTGTGGCATTGTACAGCTTATTGTACCTACAAGGTACTGTCATAATGTACCAGTTGTGGCATTATACTGCTAAAAGTACACACAAGGGTCACTTTTTTTCTGTACTGTCATATTGTACCAACTGTGGAATTGTTCTAAGGGTCACTGTCTTTCAGTACTGTCATATCATGCTAACTTTGACATTGTGCTGTTTAATGTACCTATAAATGGTTACTGTACTTCAGTACTGTCATATCATACCGACTGTGGCATTGTACTGATTAATGTTCCTACAAGGGTCTCCTTAAGTAGTACTGTGACATTGTATGAATCATGTTACTGTACTCCTTAAAGCACCTACAAGGGTCACTATCCTTCTGTACTGTCATATTGTATCAACTTTGGCATTATACTCCTTAAAGTAGGTAAAAAGGTCAGTGTTCTTTTGTACTGTCATATTGTACCAACTGTGGCAATATATTAAGGGTCACTGTCTTTCAGTACTTTCATACTCTACCAACTGTGGCATTATTCTGCTTAATGTACCTACAAGGGTCACTGTCCGTCAGTACTGTCATAGCGTAATAAATTGTGACATTGGACTGCTTAATGTACCTATAAAGAGTCACTGTCCTTAGGTACTGTCATATTGTACCAGCTGTGGCATTGTACTGCTTAATGTACCTACAAGATTCACTGTCTTTCAGTACTGTCATATTGTACCAGCTGTGGCATTGTACTGCTTAATGTACCTACAAGGGTCACTGTCCTTCAGTACTGTCATATTGTACCAGCTGTGGCATTGTACTGCTTAATGTACCTACAGGGGTCACTGTCCTTCAGTACTGTCATATTGTACCAACTGTGGCATTATACTGTTTAATGTACCTACAAGGGTCACTGTCCTTCTGTACTGTCATATTGTACCAACTGTGGCATTGTACTGCTTGTACTGCTTAATGTAACTACAAGGGTCACTGTCCTTCTCTGCTGTCATATTGGACCAACCGTGGCATTATACTGCTTAAAGTACATACAAGGGTGACTTTTCTTCTGTACTGTCATATTCTACCAACTCTAGGATTGTATTAAGGGTCACTGTCTTTCAGTATTGTCATATTGTGTCTACTGTGGCATTATACTGTTTAATATAGAAATAAAGGGTTTCTGTCCTTCTGTACTGTCATATTGTACCAACCATGGTACTGTACTCCTTAAATACCTACAAGGGTCACTGTTCTTTAATACTGTCATATTGTACCAGGTGTGGCATTGTATCATTTAATGTACCTACAAGGGTCACTGTCCTGCAGTACTGTCATGTTGTACCTACTGTGGCATTATACTGTTTAATGTACATAAAAGGGTCACTGTTCTTTTGTACTGTCATATTGTACCAACTGTGGAATTATACTGCCTACTGTATGTACAAATGTCACTGTCCTTCTGCACTGTTATATTGTACCAGCTGTGGCATTATACTGCTTAATGTACCTACAAGGGTCACTGTCCTTCTGTACTGTCATATTGTACCAACTGTGGCATTGTACTGCTTAATGTACCTACAAGGGTCACTGTCCTTCTGTACTGTCATATTGTACCAGCTGTGGCATTGTACTAAGGGTCACTGTCCTTCAGTACTGTCATATTGTACCAACCATGGTACTGTACTCCTTAAAGTACCTACAAGGGTCACTGTCCTTCAGTTCTGTCATATTGTACCAGTTGTGGGATTGCACTGCTTAAAGTACCTTCAATGGTCACTGTGCTTCAGTACTGTTGTATTGTATTGTACCATCTATGACATTGTACTGCTTAATGTACCTACAAGGGGCACTGTCCTTCCGTACTGTCATATTGTACCAACCATGGTGCTGTACTGCTTAATGTACCTTCAAGGGTCACTGTCCTTCAGTACTGTCATATTGTACCAACTGTTGCATTGTACTGATTAGAGTATCTACAATGGTCACTGTCATTCTGTACTGTTATATTGTACCAACTGTGGCATTATACTGCTTAAAGTACCTACAAGGGTCACTATCCTTCTATACTGTCATATTGTACCAGCTGTGGCATTGTACTTCTTAATGTACTTACAAATGTCACTGTCCTTAACTGTGTCATTATACTGCTTAATTTACCTACAAGGGTCACTGTCCTTAAGTGCAGTCAATTTGTACCAGCGTTGGCATTATACTGCTTAATGTACCTACAAGGGTCTCTGCCTTCTGTACTGTCATATTGTACCAACTCTGTTATTGTAGTAAGGGTCACTGTCCTTCAGTACTGTCATATTGTATCAACTGTGGCATTGTACTGCTTAATGCACCTACAAGGGTCACTGCCCTTCTGTACTGTCATATTGTACCAACTCTGTTATTGTAGTAAGGGTCACTGTCCTTCAGTACTGTCATATTGTGTCAACTGTGGCATTGTACTTTTAATGTACTTATAAGACTCCCTATCCTTCAGTACTGTCATATAGTACCAGCTGTGGCATTGTGCTGCTTAAAGAACCTGCAATGGTCACTGTCCTTCAGTACTGTCATATTGTACCAGCTGTGGCATTGTACTGCTTAATGTACCTACAATGGCCACTGTCCTTCTGTACTATTATATAGAAAACTACAGCACCACTCTCCATGCTGAACCTGTGTACTATATAGATAACCACAGCACCACTCTCCATGTTGAACCTGTGTAATATAAAGATAATCACAGCATCACTCTCCCCACTGAATCTCTGTACTATATAAATAATCACAGCACCACTCTCCATGCTGTACCTGTGTACTATGTAGATAACCACAGCACTACTCTCCATGCTGTACCTGTGTACTATATAGATAACGCACATCACCACTCTCCCCGCCAAATCTGTTTACTATATAGATAATGAAAGCACCAGTTTCCCTGCTGTACCTGTCTACTATATGGATACCCACATCACCACTCTCCTTGCTGAACCTGTGTACTTTATAGATAACAAAAGCACCACTCTCCATGCTGAACCTGTGTACTATACAGATCACCACAGCACCACTCTCCATGCTGAATCTGTGCACTATATAGATAACCACATCACTACTCTCCATGCTGAACCTGTGAACTATATAGATAACCATAGCACCACTCTACATGCTGAACCTTTGTACTATGTAGGTAACCATAGCTCCACTCTCAATGCTGAACTGTGTACTATATAGATAACTACAGCACCACTCTCCATGCTGAACCTGTGCACTATATAGATAACCACATCACCACTCTCCATGCTGAACCTGTTTACTATGTAGGTAACCAAAGCACCACTCTCCATGCTGAACCTGTGCACAACCACAGCACCACTCTCCATACTGAACCTGTGTACTATGTACGTAACCACAGCACCACTCTCAATGCTTAACTGTGTACTTTATAGATAACCACAGCACCACTCTCCATGCTGAACCTGTGTACTATATAGATAACCACAGCACCACTCGCCATGTTGAACCTGTATACTATATAGATAACAACAGCACCATTATCCATGCTGAACCTGTGTACTATATAGATAACCACAGCACCACTCTCCATGCTGAACCTGTGTACTATATAGATAACCACAGCACAACGTTCCATGCTGAACCTTTTTACTATGTAGGTAACCAAAGCACCACTCTCCATGCTGAACCTGTGCACAACCACAGCACCACTCTCCATGCTGAACCTGTGTACTATGTAGGCAACCACAGCACCACTCTCAATGCTGAACTGTGTACTATATAGATAACCACAGCACCACTCTCCATGCTGAACCTTTGTACTATATAGATAACCACAGCACCACTCTCCATGATGAATCTGTGTACTATAGAGATAACCACAGCACCACTCTCCATGCTGAACCTGTGTACTATATAGATAACCACAGCACCACTCTCCATGCTGAAGCTGTTTACTATAGAGATAACCACAGCACCACTCTCCATGGTGAACCTGTGTACTATATAGATAACCACAGCACCCTTTTCCATGCTGAACCTGTGTACTATATAGATAACCACAGCATCACTCTCAATGCTGAACCATGTACTATATAGATAACCACAGCACCACTCTCCATGCTGAACCTTTGTACTATATAGATAACCACAGCACCACTCTCCATGCTGAACCTGTGTACTATATAGATAACCACAGCACCACTCTTCATGCTGAACCTGTGTACTATATAGATAAACACAGCACAATGCTGCATGCTGAACCTGTTTACTATGTAGGGAACCAAAGCACCACTCTCCATGCTGAACCTGTGCACAATCACAGCACTACTCTCCATGCTGAACCTGTGTACTATGTAGGTAACCATAGCACCACTCTCAATGTTGAACCATGTACTGTATAGATAACCACAGCACCACTCTCCATGCTGAACCTTTGTACTATATAAATAACCACAGCACAACTCTCCAGGCTGAACCTGTGTACTATATAGATAACCACAGCACCACTCCCCATGCTGAACCTGTGTACTATATAGATAACTACAACACAACATTCCATGCTGAACCTGTTTACTATGTAGGTAACCAAAGCACCACTCTCCATACTGAACCTGTGTACTATAGAGATAACCAAAGCACCACTTTCCATGCTGAACCTGTATACTATATAGATAACCACAGCACCACTCTCCATGCTGAACCTGTGTACTATATAGATAACCGCAGCACCGCTCTTCATGTTGAACTGTTGCATTATGTACATAAGCACAGCAACAGTCTTCATTCTCCAATACAGGGTGTCTGGGTGCAACAAGAACCCTGCTCTACCTCTGTACCATAGGTGCAACACCATAGAAGATAGTCAGTCTTTCTGCCAGTCCTACAATAAGAATTTATGTCTGAGTGAAATACTACCTTCTCGATCTTTCAATAACCACCTGTTCCATAAGTCATTACTTTTTAATAGATGGAAAGGAGAATTCGATAATAAAAATGACTTGCATTTAATAAAAATCTGGGAAGATTTTTACAACAGGTAAGAATACTTGGATAATGACTTTTCACCCTAATTATATCTCTGGCAACATTTTAAGTAGGAATTTCAAAATATGGTGAAACATTTTTTGGATTTCAGCCAGGAGATTGTGCACAATAAAGGCAATGATTTATTGTATGTCAGTATTTGTTATATTAATGCCCATAGCTTGACAGATTATATAGAAAAACTTGCAGCACTCAAATGTGGATCTAATTACTCTGTTATAACTGCTACAGAATCTGGTCAGTGTGGAGTATATTTGTTATTGCATATTCAAAAATTGAATGTCTTAGAAATCACAATGGGGGTTGATGCTGTCATTTTTGTTCAGACTACAATTCAAACCAGACTTCTGTCACCCAATAGTTAGATGAAAACCATCATGGTGGAACTGTCAAGGTTCTTTAGTTCAGATAGTCTAAGGATGTTGACTTATTATAAAAGCATCAAAAATCCTCTAATCAGTTAGAATTTATTGAAAGGTTGGAAGCCAACTTAGAGTTGGGTTGGAGAATCTATTTTAGGTGACTTGAGTGTCCCGCATGTTGATTGGCCAATGGCATATAATATACAGTTGCAGAAGAGGAATTTTATGATCTGTTGTCTATGAGAATTTTTTTCCAATTGATAGAGTTCCAAACAAGATTAAATAACACTGTTGATGTCTTACTGTCTAATATTCCTAATATTTTTTAAAAAATCAGTTTAAATCCATTAGGAAATTCAGACCATTTGGCTTTTCATTTTTCCGTATGGTACTATATGGTTAAACCAAAACTTAAAATAGTTAGATATGATAGATTAAAATGTTAACCATATTGTAATTCTGAATTTTAACAAAATGGACTGGAAATCAACTGCTGGAAGTAGCCCATCCATAGGGTTGGAACTCTGAAAACGTGTGTCAAACAGTAGTGGATGATTGTAAAACAGCTTGTGTCCAGGGTCATAAGTGTGTTAATCCACCTTGGAGAGAAAAATCCCTTACAAGACTTTTGAGAGCAAAAGAAGAAATTTTACATCCAAACCTGTTAAACAAGAGCTCATAGAAACATTAGCTCACAGGTTTACTTTTGTACCAGCAACAAGAGCCGGTATATCTAGGACACTTGTTGACTTAAAAATGTACCTACTTAAATTAAACTTAAAATTGTTGTTAGGTGATAACTCCTTGACATGTAATGAATTCAGGACTTCAAGTCTATTTAATTCTCCATTACATGTGACACTGAGCACCTTTTAGAAATGATGTGAAATGGACATTAGAAACGCTTTACAGAAAACTACCCATAAACACCGTCACAACAATTTAAGAAATTCTGGGTTACATGACTTATTGGAATTAAAGCTTACTAGTACCAGGGTCATGCGGCCTGATAAAGGGGGTGGTTTAATTTTTATGGAAGAAGAAGAATACATTCATAGAATGAAAGTTATTCCTAATAGTGAAGCTTATAACAAAGTGTCAGTTAATGAATTGAATGGTGCATACCAACAGGTCAGAATTGCCATTAATGACTTATTTTTAGAAGGCTGCATTAATCCGAATATATACAACTATTTAACTATTATAGCCCCATTAACCCCTGCTATCTTTGGGATCCCCAAGATGCACAAATATCCTTGAGAACCCCCCATTAAGGCTCATAATGGATGGTAGAAACAGTATAACATATGCCTGTGCCAAATTTGTTGATAGTAAACTCCAACAAATATACCACAGGATAACTAATCCTTGAAGAACCAGACACCAGGCAGAGTAAGGTAATAAGCTCTTTCGTTCCCTTTATTCACACTCAAGAAAAATGGAACTTCATCAGATACAAAAACCTTACCCACTTCCCCTCTTTTTATACAGCTCATTTAAACAGTTTGCAACAATCAGCACACTTTGTAATCAATTAAATTCTATATTCCCTCATATTTATAAAAACACATGTACTTTCTTCATTATTTAAAAAGTGCTTTTCTATAAAAATTATTTTTCTATACCTTGTTTGTTTTCCAAGTTATTAAAAAATGATGTCTTTATAATCTACCCATGTTTAAAATTTTTCTTGTTGGGGATATTACTTCCGTAAAATGTGTGCATAATATTTACATGTTAAACAATGTATAACATTTCTATCTAATCTCTTCTGCCTTTAAGTATAATAAACTTCTTAAAGAAATTCTGTCATTGATTCCAGGGAAAACAGTGGCATTTAACAAAACCTGCCAATATGTTTCCCTGTACTCCAAAAAACAGGGCCAGTTACCCCCTCTCCTGTCTACCCACCTTTTCTAGTACACAAAAAGAAACTTTTTAAAATCTTTACATACTGTGCTATGTCTAAACAGGGTGTTGGTTTTGTCCTGTCTCTTTATCGCATATACATGCTGGTATATTCTTTTTTAGTTTATTTTCCATTTTTTCCTACATAATATGCACAGCGTGACTGACACAGAGCTACATACACTACTCCTTTCATATTACAATTGTAGTTCCCTGTTACTGGAATTATTCTTTTATGGCCTTCTATCACTATATTCCTATATATACCTACACCCCCTACATCTGTTACACTTCTTCATATTTCCTAGTGGGATCCTATCCTTGTCTTTCTTCCTTTCAAAAAGGTTCTTGATATTAGGTCCCCTTCTAAACACTATCTTTGGTTTGTTACCCAATTTTTCTGTTAATCTATATGCCCCAAAAACACAATTCCAGTTCTTTTCCACCATTTTACATATTTCTACACTGTCCTTGTCATATGTTAATATACAGCAAGTAGTTTCACCTTCTGTTTTCTTCACACCTATTGGACTCTCTAGGTTTTTCAATAATGGAGGGTACTAGTCATTTCTCTTACTTACTACATAACTCTCCTGTCCCTCAAGTACACTAGTAGGATAAAGGACCAAATGATTAGAATATCAAGTTTAACAACAGATGATAGCAGGTTCAGAGAACAATTGGAAGAATTAAAGGCCATGCTCAGAGTAAGGAGTTATCCTACTAGTGTACTAGTGAGGACCAGATCCATTATGGTTGCACGCCTGGTTGGTGTATTGACTGTCTGGTCCAGGGAGTTTGTGTTTACAAAATCCAGGAATCTTTGTGCATGTACATTTGTTGTCATATAGGATTTGCAGTTAATAGTTTCTTGGGTGGCGAAAGCCAGGGAACCTTGCTGGATAGGCTTACACAGGCCCTTGGGATGATAGCCTAGTACCTACCTATAAATAGTGAGGTAATTAAAGTCACCCATGAATATGGTATTGGGTTGGATGGTTAGTGTTTCTAATAAGTTTAAATATATGGTATGGGTTTCCTGGGTCATAGAGGGGGACCTATAGCTTGCAAGGAAATGGTATTGGATTTTTATGGTGATTTGAACATGGAGCAGCTCAAGTGTATTGTCTTATTTGACTAGCCTTGAAGTATATTTATCTTTGATGTAAATAGAGACACCTCCGCCTTTAGTCCCTGCCTGTGAAGTAGCTGGCCTAACTATGTGAAAGGCATTATAACCTAGCACTGTTGGTGTGATCTCTGCAGCCTTAAACCATATCTCAATGACCGGGCAGACGTCAGCATTCTCTAGGGTAAAGAGAGCTTCTACGGAGTGGCGGTTTTTGTTTAGACTCCTAGAATTGACCAGTAATGCCTTTAGATTTGCTTGGTTTTGATTTGCTATGTCGAAGTACTTTCAGTTTGGCATTGCCTAAAAAAGGCACTATGGGGGAAGACAATGTTTTAGCTAATATTTGAAAGCCTAGAGGGGAGAGGTGCAGACCATCCCTGCCAAAGCAGCATGGTCTGTTGACCATTTCCTTCCATTCCATGCTGAAAAATATTGCACCCGCTTAGGATGACACCAGAAACTAAGCCAATTATTAAAGTCAATCATCTTTTGTTCGTATCCTGACATGACCCTTGGAGAAGGTAAAATACTGCTCAATGCTAGGCTCATAGCAGTCTGAGACACATATTCCAAGAGCTACATGACGTCTCTCTTCATATAGTCTAGGGAGGTACATCTCAGGTCATTTACTTCCACATGGAGTATGACTGAGTCATAATGGTAATTGTTGTCCAATGACCTGAGTGCTTGCTTAATGTGAAAGAGTCTAGCCCCTGATAAACAACTGACTTTGATTTTCTCCTTACTCATAATATTGCACAAAAAAGAGACCAGCACCCGGAAGGCAAGAGCAAGGAAATTTTAATAAGAACCAGACCAGTTTCAGCAAAGTGCTTTCATCAGTGGTTAAACAATAATGGCATTGCAAATGCTGTTATTTATAGTGAATCCAACAAAGTAGTCCTGACATCACTTCCTGTGGGAAAAATTATTAGATAAACAATAATAATAAAAAAGGTGTTGGAAAAACAACTGATCAAATAGTAAAAAGCATAATATACATCATATAAAAATGTGTTGTCCATAAATCAGAAAAGAAATGTTACAATTTGTTATTTAGACCCGGTGGAAAAAGACCACCTAATTTCACAATCCATCTCTTTTCTTTATTATCTAATAAATTATGCCATCCAGTTTTGAAAGATCTGTTTCCTGAAATTTTGTCAATAACAGTGAAGGAAAATTTGGCTGTTTTGTGGATTAAACAATGTCTATATAAAGCATTAGTGGGTCTGGCATTCCTGATGTCCCCTAAATGTTCAGACATACAAATTCTAAATTGTCTGGAGGTTTGTCCTATATAAAAAGCTTGGAATGAACATGTGGCCAGATATATAACCCAATCCGTACCACAATTGGCAAAACAATTGATATTATACAGTTGTCCCGTATTTTTACTGGTGAAGTTTTTTGTCTTAAAAATATATCGGCAAAAAGATCAGTGACCACAGGGGTAACATCCAACCAGTTTCTCCCCTGATAATGTAGTTTGTTGTAAATGAGTGTCATGGTGTGTGATTTTTTTTGTAGTGAGAGAAATAAGACCCAAGAGTTTTTCCCTTACGATAGGGAAAAAGGCATCTATCCCCTAACCAGTCATCCAACCGTGTATTGGTTTTAAGTATATTCCAATGTTGATCAATAACATCCATGAGTTGACCCATATTTCTGACAAAGGTGGTAACCAACCTAAGTTTATCCTGGTTAGAGCTGCTAACTTTGGATTTATATGTCAAAAGATTATCCCTAGATATATTTTTGGCCCATTGTAAGGCTGAATTTAAATTGTGTTTGTCGTAACCCCTCTGCAAAAATCTATTGGAGAGGTCATTCTGGCAATGAGCAAGGTCCTGCTGTGATGAACATATTCTCTTAATTCTCATGAACTGTGATTTGGGAATATTTTTGATAATGTGCTTAGGGTGAAGACTGGAGGCGTGTAATAAACTATTGTATTGAGGATATTTCCTGTGAACTGTAGTACGCAAAGTATTATCTGGTTCCCTTTGTAGGTGAACATCCAAAAAATCAATCTCGTGCAGGCTGTGGTTTACAGTGAATTCAACACCCCATATGTTGCCATTGAGGTATTCTATAAATTCCATGAGATACTCACTACCCCCTCTCCATACAAGCCAACAATCATCTAGGTAGCGTCTCCATATATCCACCTCAGGCAAATACAAATTGTGTAGTTCATTATAAATAATATGTTCTTCAACACACCCCATGAATAGATCTGCATATATTGGTGCAAATGATGCTCCCATGGCAGTGCCCTGAATCTGCCAATAACATTGGTTTTGAAAATAAAAAAACGTTCTTGGTAAGAACGTGTTCTGCCATGCATATTAGTAAGGTGTTGAAGCCCGGATCATAGAGGTTGATTCTGTTAAGCCAATATTTCAATGCTGTCAAACCTGCCCAGTGTGGGATGCATGTGTATAATGATTTAACATGGGATGCATGTGTATAATGATTTAACATGGGATGCACGTGTATAATGATTTAACATGGGATGCATGTGTATAATGATTTAACATGGGATGCACGTGTATAATGATTTAACATGGGATGCATGTGTATAATGATTTAACATGGGATGCATGTGTATAATGATTTAACATGGGATGCATGTGTATAATGATTTAACATGGGATGCATGTGTATAATGATTGAACATCTAAAGTGCACATCAGCCAGTGTGATCCTAATTGGCATTCCCAAACAATCTGTAAAAACTCAGTGGTGTCTTGCAATCTGGCCCTAACATAAGGTAATAACGGTTTCAAATATTGTGTCAAAAAGACAGACAGGGGCTCAGTAAGTGAGCCCGTACCTGAAACAATTGGTCTTCCTGGTGGTGTATTGTAAGACTTGTGGATCTTGGGCAATAAATACAGGTATTGTTTGACAGGATCATTAACTGTCAGCTGAGATCTGGTTTTGTCACTGATAATATCTTCTTCTACTGCTAATTGTAAAAAAGCATCAGTTTCCTTTTTGAAATTAGGAGTAGGGTCAGTAGGCATGTTTAAATAATGCTGAGTGTTAGAAACTTGTCTAATTCCCTCTGCCTAGTAATAACTGGAATCCATGACTACTATTGCCCCTCCTTTATCTGCTGGAAGAATGGTGATATCAGTATTGCCCCTAAGATCCATCAGCACCTGTTGCTCAATTCTATTCAGATTGTGTCTGAGTGTATGCCAAGATCCTAATCAGTGATGTAAATCCTTAATGACAGCGTGTTGGAAAATGGAAACGTTTATCCATGGGTGGACTAAAATTGGATTTCAGGAATCTGAATTCAGTAGATCTTTGAGCCTGTTCCTGCTGATCAAAAAATAGTTTAAGATTAATTTTTCTACAAAAGGCCAATATATCTGAAACAAAAATACTCTCATCTACAAAGAAACCTGGTATAAAACCCAGACCTTTTTTAACAAAGTTTCCTCAGTAGATGTTAAAACATGGCTAGAAATATTATGCACATTAGAACAATCAGTATTCATTTGACAATGGATTGAAAGAGCTCCTCTATAGTTCTGACTTCTGTGTTTCCATCCCCCCCCGTGTCTCCTGTTCCTAAAGGGTGCCCTAAGCTGCGACCTCTTTTGGAAACTGGTGAATCACTGATGTTGGTGGACTCAGTATCTGTGGTGGAGGATTCCTCTCCCGAGCTTGTACTCAAAGATGTGCCCTTTTTTAAAATAGATCTGGGCCTCTTCTTACGTGTATGGGTAGAATTTTTGGTACCCTCTGCAAACCTGACACTTTTTTGTGATTCAAAAGGTTTTCCCCTCTCATAATCATCCATGTCCCTAGTAAATTTGTGTAGTTTTTTATCTTTTAAACCATTTTCAAAGATGGTCAGTTCCCTAGATAGTCTGCTCAAAAGCCCCTTAAAGTTAGATGAATCCTCATATTTCTTTAATTCTTCACAAACCTGTTGTGCATCACAGATATTGACCTGTATAGTTCTATCATAATAAGAAGATAGTATATTAACGAACGCCATTGAAGCATTTTGTTGAGCCAAATTCCAATCCCTTAGTAATATCTCATCTGGTTTACTGACTAGTGGTTGTAATTTTGTTCTTAGACCTCTGGGGGTGATATTTTGATGTTGATAGGCCTTAAAAAGCCTAGAATGCCAAATGTTAGTTTTTAATATTTTGACTTTTTTACCTAATTGTGTAAACAGCAAACTGAAACCGTCAACTGGATCTGATTTTCCATTCACAGTGGATCCATTTTTAGATTGGATTCCAAAAATTTGAATATCGTCTTTGTCAGCACATAAACCCTGGAGTAATTGGTTGATATCCATGACTATAGGTTGCCAATGTGCTGTGGTCAAATGTGATGTAAAAGTGCCAGATTCAAAAATGAGCAAAGTCTAATCCAATGCTTATTGAGTCAGACTGTCAGGAAAAAGACACAGATAACTAATAACAAGTATCAAAACCTAGAAATGGGGGCCTATGTGAATCACTAGAAAGTGTCAGGAGAGCACAGGTGGAACACCTCTCTACTCCAAACAATGGGGCTTACCCCTTAATCAACTATAAAATGGCTAATAAGAAGTACATTCAGATAACCAGACTGTACAATGTTATGAACAACTGCATATGTTGTTTTATATAAATAAAAACTGTTGTTAGTATTAATAATCCACCGGCTATAAAGCTCATGAACTGTTGGGATCCTATGGTGTAAATAACCTGTGGATACTTGGTGGTGCTGTACCCAAGTATAAATACCCATTGAAAAAGACCACAATTGCTACCAATAGAGTGCCTTAATAATAATAACTATGGTTAAAAAAAACATTCAGACCCTAAAACAATAATAGGTCTAATCCAAGGCTCCTCCAGAAATATTAATAGCTGACACTAATAACAATATAGCATGTTCCAACAGTACATGATATAAAGCACTATTACTCTTGAAGTTATCAGCAATTGTCCATAATATTAATATATAAATTGTTAAGAAATCAAGGAACAGTTCAAAGTCACCAGTAATTGTTTCAGAAAACAAGCACACTGTGATCAGCACACAAATCCTGCCACATCTGTTAAGGGTTCAAAAAAGGCAAAGTCAATGGAATAGACACTGAGACAAAAAGTCCTGTAGAACCCATCACTGAAAATATGCTGGATAGTTATGCACATTGAGACCCATACCAGTAAAAATACAGAATAACATATACGCTCATAATTATATGATAAGCATATATCAATATAATGGTATAGTACAAACAGAGTCAATTTCCTGGTCTAAGTAATAAAACAAACCCACAATAAGTACTGGGCCGATGAAAAAAAGGCCAAATATGCTAAATGTTTGAAGTAAATACCCAATTGTAGCCAAACGTCCATCCAAGGCAGCTGGATTGGCCAAATAAGCCCAAAAGTATTAACAAAATAGCAACCTCCAGATTGCGCAAGATCGATGTAACCAGCCCAAATCCACAAAATATCCAAAAGGACGAATAATACCAATAATCAGTAAAAGCGGCCCTGTCAATGTATTATGTTCCTGAACGTCGATAAATCCAAGGCGATCCCTTCACTGTCAAAAAGTCTACCAATAAACCAAAAGAAAACACACTCTCAATAGGATGGTCCCAAAAATGTAATAATCCAACAAAACGATATACTTGACTGTAGAACACACCGTAGAATACAAAAAAAGGGAGATGAATCCTCCCCTGTCGACTTCCAATGCAACCAAGTTCGAGCCTTCAAACGCCAACAGCCAGCAAAATTAATCATTCAGAAAGTCCAGGCTAGCAAGTATGGCTGATGCACGGACCAAACAAACATGATATTGCACAAAAAAGAGACCAGCACCCGGAAGGCAAGAGCAAGGAAATTTTAATAAGAACCAGACCGGTTTCAGCAAAGTGCTTTCATCAGTGGTTAAACAATAATGGCATTGCAAATGCTGTTATTTATAGTGAATCCAACAAAGCAGTCCTGACATCACTTCCTGTGGGAAAAATTATTAGATAAACAATAATAATAGAAAAGGTGTTGGAAAAACAACTGATCAAATAGTAAAAAGCATAATATACATTATATAAAAATGTGTTGTCCATAAATCAGAAAAGAAATGTTACAATTTGTCATTTAGACCCGGTGGAAAAAGACCACCTAATTTCACAATCCATCTCTTTTCTTTATTATTTAATAAATTATGCCATCCAGTTTTGAAAGATCTGTTTCCTGAAATTTTGTCAATAACAGTGAAGGAAAATTTGGCTGTTTTGTGGATTAAACAATGTCTATATAAAGCATTAGTGGGTCTGGCATTCCTGATGTCCCCTAAATGTTCAGACATACAAATTCTAAATTGTCTGGAGGTTTGTCCTATATAAAAAGCTTGGCATGAACATGTGGCCATTTCTCCTTACTCAGCCTGGTGAGAGGGACATCATTGTGTCTCATGATGGAGTCGCCAATGACTAGAATGTTGGATTGTGTTGTGGCTTGCCTTATGGGCTTAGAGGTAGAGGCTCCATGAGATATAGCTCTACGTGTTGATGTGGGTGTTGTTTTGAAAGAGTGCATTTGGGGCTGCTGAGGGAATGTGATATTTGTACTTCTTCTCTTTGGTCTTTGTGGTTTAGGAAGGTTACATGTAAGTGCTTCAGTATATGTGGGTTGATATGTCTGCTTTGAATTGTGTGTGATGGGTGCAGCTTGTGTACAACTGACAACTTTATTGACATTAGGAGTACTTTTATGTGAGAGCTTTGCCTCCAGTGACATTGTGTAAATACATCTCTCACATAACATATCAGTTTGTTTGAGAATTAACTGGTTGTCAGTAAACATTAGGCAATTTCTACATTGCCTCAAGATGCCTATATCCAACAAGCCGGTAAAGGAGACAGTAGGAAAGTTCATATCCATGGCAATAGAGCCTTTTTTATTGATTAGACAGTTGGAGTATGAATATCAATCACTGTCAGGAGTGTCTGGTTTGCAATTAAGGGGACAGTGCTTGTCACTGCAAACTAGTTGTCTTGTGTAGAACTAGATACTGGAGACATTTCAGTTGTGCTTTTACAAGAAAAATGCCACTCAAGGTGTCTGAGTCTGTACAGAGCACTGCAAAACACTTGAGGGGAAACTAATACGTAGACCCTGAAAATTTAAGGGTGACGTATTTAGGCAGATATTCTGAAGTTAGAAACAAATCAAGCAGTACTTACTGAAAACAAATAATTAGCTTGCCAAGAATGATGAAAAGAGGGGAGTCGTATGAATGGCTACTGCCTAGCTACTACTAATGCTGGTCTCACCACAGCTCCACTTTGTTGGGATACAATGCTCCTTTGCTTCTTCTCTCACCAGAAGCAAAATGTTAGCACCCATCCCAAGATGAAAAGCAGGCCACAGCCTGTTTGGTGATCCACAGTCTTGTCACAGATGATGTAAGGGTCTGTAGGCTCGTAGCCTTTTCCTGGTAGGTGCCCTGAATAGCAACCAGACCAAACAGGAATGCTAAGCACAGACACTCACTGTCCTACCAGAAGCAGTCAGGAATCAGTGCACTCTGCTCCTACTCTCACCAGGATCAGAATATAGGCACAGATTCCAAGCAGTCTCCTATAAAGCAGTTATTAGGCTTTCTGGTGGTCAGCAGTCTTCAGGAAATAATGTCACTGTACTCCTCTCACTAGGAGAAAACAGAAGCACTAATTCCAAGATGACTACTGAGAGACAGAATGTGGCTCTCCAATAACTGGTGGTCTTGAAATAGATGTTTAAAAATAAGATGAAAACAAATGGTTTATCATAAACACTGCAGTGTACACTAAGAAGTTAGATATGAAAGTGGGTAACTTAAGTTTTAGCTGTCTGAGTGTAGAGCCACTATTTAAAAAAAAACAAGATAGATTGAAAAGGGGTGCCCACTTTTGTACTCTGGTACTATGAAATACAGTGGGATGGCCAAGAAATTTAAATAGTTGAAGAGGAGTGATTTCACAAAATCATAATATTGTGCTTACTCACACCAGCCAGTGAAAGGAGAGAGGGAAGACAATATATGGTCAAATTAACATAAGGGGTAGGCAACTAGAAAGACAGTGGTGTTTAAGAAAACAACAGTAACAGAATGGAAGGGTGGGAAAAATCTGTCTGACTCACAAGAGCCACAATTGTGGTCTCTTTTTCAAGTTTTAATATGCATTTAAAAGCAGAATACAAGTAAAACACAGTGTAAAGAAAATAAATCACACTATACAAAATAGAAAAAGGAAATAAAGTAACGCAAAGAACAAGAAATCAAAAGCAAACTAACTTTTCCCTCACAGCAAGCTGTGGCAGAGTTTGGGTGAGCTTTTCCAGAGGATGTTGAATTTAACTAGGCCATCATTCAGTTTTAGTAGAAAAGTCATGATGTGATGAGGGTCTTATTGATGGTAAGTTGGACATGGTGGAGTTTCAGGTTATTATCTTGTCTAGCTAGTCTGGTGGTGAAGTTTTTTTTTTATTACCAATTTGGACACACTGCCATATTTAGTGCTCTCATCTTGTGCAACGGGTGGAATGTCTGGAGGGCACTTAAATCCTGCAGTGATGGAGTGCTATCAATGGTCTTGATCCAGGTCTCTGTGATGATGAATATGTCAATAAAGTAAGGGGTTCATAGGCTCAAAGGTTGGTACTAGGCTATCGGCCCTAAGGCCTATGCAAGCCTAGCCATAACAATTCCCTGGATATTTCTTCCCACAATATTTACTTCTCTGGGCCCATGTCTAGCAGGGTGACTGACATGATCCCCGGGGTGAATTTCCTATCTCCCATCCAATCATCAAGGTTCCTTTTGAAGAGGGCCAATGAGGCACTCTGCTTGACATGTATGGGCAGTCTATTCCAGAGTATGGGGAGTCTCTGGGTCAGGAACCTATCCCTCCAGCATGTTCTGTTCATTGTGATGATAAGGTTTAGATCCATGGAGCGTGTGTCTCTGAGGGATTGGAATTTCTTTAAGTGGAGCATGTCCAACAGCTCAGGGTTTGACATGGCCTTGTATGTTAAGCAGAGATCGCCTCTGAGTAGACGATATGCCACAGAGTATAGCTGGAGTTTTTTTAGACGGTCAGCATATGGCATCTGCTTTAGGCCTGTGATTCTTTTATTGAGGTATTTCTGTGGCCTTTCCAGGGTAGGGTAAGAAGTGTTTTTGTTAAGTCTCTTTGCACTGAGCAGCAATACCTTTATCTTATCCATTTTCTATTTTGTTATGTTGGAAGTTTTTTAGGACTGATGTTGCCTTAGAAAGGCACTATGCCTTGGTTTTAGTGAATATACAAAGGCTTTGGAGAAAAATGTACAGGCCATCCCGAGACTGATATGTACTGGAACCCATTTGAATGACACCAGAAGCTAATCCAGTTGATGAAGTTAATAATCTTTTGTTCAGATTTCAGCATCATTCTTGCTGATAGTAAAATGCTGTTCATGGCTAAATGCTTACCTACCATAGACACATATTCTGAGCACTCCATTATGCCCCTCTTTAGTCCAGGGAGGTACATTTCAAATCATTTATATCCATATGTACTATGACAGTGTCATATGCGTACTTGTACAGAGACTTGAGTGCTTACATGATGTGGTGAATCCTGGGACCTGACAGCAACTGTCCATGACTCTCTCCTTAAACAACCTGGTGAGTGGTGCATCAGTGTGTCTTACAATGGAGTCTCCTATGACTAGGATGTTGGAATGTGTGGATTTTGCCTTATGGACTTTTGAACTGAGACATTGTGACTTTTAGATGCATGCATGTTTCAAGGTGGATGATGTCTGTGTTGTATGTTTGTGAGGTTATTGAGGGTATGTGTTTCTTGAGTTACATTTAGGTGGCATTTGTGCTTTAGACTGAAACTGTAAAGAGCCTCAGCATATGTAGGCCTATGTATTTAGTCTGATTTGATCTGATCTGTGCAAATCATTAACTTAAGCTAGATTAGGTAGTACTAGGCACACAGTCCAGGAGACAGTTAAGATAATTAAGGGGCCTAGCTGAAATTCCCAATATCTCCAGAACACTATCTGGTGAAGTGACTTGTTCAAGGTCACATGGTAAGCAAATGTAGGATGATGCAATCAAACCCTGTGCCACATGAAGTAGATCAATTAACAACTCATAGCTTTAATCCTTTGTGCTAACTGCCAGACTGTTGCATGATTCTGCCATCTAGTAAAATTAAGAAGTGGAGAACAAAAACTGTAGATGTTTAGGTGTCCTTTTAACAGTGTGCTACATGTTAAGAATGGCTGTGTTGTGACATATGTCTATACACAGAGCTAGGTAGAGGAAGATGAACTCTTTATACCATCATACTGTGTAATGAGTTAAAATAAGTGTTGTGTAAATGCGTGTGAGTATGTGTTTATAGTTTAAGTAATGCAGATGGATTATAGAAAATAAATAAGTGCTGAAAAGTCTGGAAGTGTATACATGAGAAAGGGAAAAGAGAAATATGCTTTAGAGCATCAGGTGGTATTTGAGATGCCTGTAAATTGGTACATAGAGTGCTAACTTAGGGAGTCTTATGAGTGTCAGCTTATAAAATGCCTTTGTCGTGCTGAAAGAATGAGAAGTTATGTGGAGTTGGAGTACATTTTGTGCTAGGTTTTATGCACTAGGACAAAATGAGGTAGCAGGTACTGTAAGAAGAATGTAGCCAGTTAAAGTAGTTACATTAATACAAACTCGATATCAAGTGTAAGGGTAGGGTAGCAGGTCTACTCTAAGATGCTCCTATATTGTCAAGCTCCTCCCTTTGACATGGAGGGTGAGTCCAGCACCCTTTATGAATAGGCCTCATTTCTGCCTTCGCTCTGTGTGATGTCATCCTTTAGGACCTACCTAAACATACCTCTCAACCGCACAAATTTTCGCAGAATGTTCAGATTTCTGCATTATATATTTGATCTGCTCCTTTTAAAATTTGTGATTTTCTAGAAAATCACTGGGATGATCTGAGGATTGAAGATACTAAATAATGACATACATTTGTGTTTCAGACTTCACAGCCTTCAGAGCCTTCAGAACAATGTATGCTAAGACAAATTATGTTATTCTAGCAACTTTCTAAGTTTATAAAAGCAATATTTAAAATTGGTCCCTATTTTGGGGCCTTTATTTTCCCAATCTGTAAGGTTTTGTTCAGATATTTTGCACTAAGAGGTTGAGAGGTATACCCAAAGCTCAAGACCATAAGTGGGGATGGGAACTTTGATTCACTGATCCTGTCACTCAGACATCACCACCGTAATCCAGATCAGCACCTGTAGTACTGCTGCCGCACCCATCATAATGGTCAGTCTCCTAAGTGCTTCTACCCTCACTCATGGACAAGACCTCATGATAGTTATATTTATCCATTTGATGTAGCTGCACCTCTTCAGATGCATAGAGGAATCTACTCCTTTACAGGAGATAAACATTTTCTCTGTCCACTATAACTTAAAAGCAAGCGACAACAGTGCATACTGTAAGTGACAGTTATTTCAGGATTAGAGGTTATTATTTGCAAATAAAAAAGAAAAAAGCTGCAAACCTTGCATCTTCAGACTGGTTTATCACCAAACCTTGGCTGCAGTTTGCTATCCTGTCCATGAAAATCAGGAACTGGAGGAGGGACAAGACTTTCTGTTTTGGTCATGAGCTGTTCTTATTTGAATGTATTCAACTTAATGATGAGAATGTGGACAGAGCTGGTGCAGGTGAGAAGGAAAGTGTGGTAAGGCAAGGGTCAGCATTACATGGCAGGTGACATGGCATATCTCATAGGGGATGGGTCACGGTAGCAGGCAGTGTTGGGCGGTATGGATAGCTGTGCTGAAAGCCTCTGATAGAGGAGTACTCTGACACACCTGGCAGCATCTGTATAACACAGAAGCAGTGACTTGTGTGAGGACAGGTTACATAAAGATGCAATAGAATGTGTACCTTAGACTTGGTATGGGTAGTGACATAAAGGAGATGGACTCTATGTGCAGTCTCAGAGACAGCAAGATGGATTACTCTAATTCAGAGGAGGGAACTTCTAGTAACCATTATGTAGTCACACCAGGTGTACAGTGACACATTAACACATACATCTCCTCTCAGAAAGGACATACATATAAATGGCTGCATTTATTATTGTGGAAAGGTGTCAAAGGGCAAAATCTATTGATGCTATTTACTAGAGAACAGAGACTACTGCTATGGCTAGGCAGTAACTGTGACACTGCCAGATAGGGAGGAGCATTAGAGTTTGACCAGGCACCATTACTGACTTAACCCTGCAAAAATGATGTGCACTGATGTCCAAATTTATCTTTGGCAATGGAGTGTACAATTAGCTGAAATCTCATGCAATAGTATGCAAAACATAGTATATCCTGTCATGCAAATATTGTCCACACAGAGATCCCCAACAATGATGGTGAAACTTAACATTAGTAAGAGCACAGAGTATGTTACTGAAAAGAACTTCCAACCAGCCATCTTTCCTTTATAGTAGGAGCATTCCTGACCCTCACTACCCTACAGAACCTGCAGGATATGGCACATTCTCAACTATTTGTGATGAATGGCACATTTCCCACTCACAGGAGGGTTTTTCATCAACTTTACTCAAGCCACAGATTTTGAGCAAATGATAGGCTATCTGTGATGCACTTTGATATTATTTTGTAAACAGTAGAGATAGAGCAACTGTCCCCACATTACCACAACAACATTATGAGTAATGAAAGAGTCATGCTCAGCAGTGCGAAGGACTCCATTCCATACTGTAGCTGCCATAAGTGTATATTCCACCTGCCGTAGTGCATAATGACATAGATATAGCACTATGGCTTGAGCAAGGACTATAAAACCAACACTGCCTTAATTCTTGGAGTAAGTTGGAGTAAGAGAGCTGTTTGAAATCATCTGCTTCCTCCTGCAATACATCCATGGAGAATTTACCCAGTCGATGGACACACTGTCTCATTATGCTGTACTACTCTTGAAGCACTTTGAGGAGAACTATGTTTCTGGTTATCCATGACGTATGGGGACCTGGCATCACAGAAACTGAAAGCACCACTCAGTATTTTCACTGTTCTTTTGGTCCTTGTACCCAGTGACCATTGGAGGAGTGCCATGCACACAGAGCACAGTCGTTTATGTACATTGATGAACTGGGGCACAGTGGCTGTTATAACAGTGCTGCACACCTTGCAGCAAAAACAGAACAGTGCTAATGACTCATATAATGCACTTCTACTCAGACAGCCATGGTACCCATGTGGAAAAAGATGATGACATGAAATTATGTACGTCAACCATAATGTCACACTGAAACTTATACACCTCCCTGGATTACCTAAATGTGACTTCAAAACACTTATAGTTCTAATGTGTATCATACCTACTCAGCTGCCTGTTGGTCCTATTGTCATTTGGGCTGTTTTGTGAAGAGAGTAGGAAACATGACACTTACTTTCCTTTGTCCTCATGGTCTTGTCATTTCTGTGCCCATGTTAGACACATGACCACTGACATAGAACATTGGCTGGATACCGCTATCAGCACCACTGTAGCCTGTTTATTGAAATCTCCTTGTCATGTCTTGGTGGTACGTTTTGGCCTCCCATGCTGGCTTCCCACCTATGGTAGTCCCACCTCTGGTACTGCCCATTGTTCCTGCACTCCTTCCATTGCTATTCCACACAAGTACCATCTCACACTACCCACTTACCCTGATGAATGTCATGTGACTGTGTCCCTCTAGATTGAGATGTGTGTCCACCTCCCATCATTCTACATATTCATGCAGTACAGATTCATTCTGTGCGCTCAGTCCACACACACAAAGGGATATTACCAATTAAATTATGACATCGTCTCGCTTTCCTACCACTACCACAACACTGCATATACAAGGTGTATGCCTCTCACCCAGATTTAGCCCTGTACACTTTACGTATGTGTTCGATATACTATTGCAGGCCAGTGTTGTGCTATCATTGCTGTCACCTGCAGCTCATATTCAGGGACGTCCCTCTTGTTCCCACAGAACCTTGCTGTGTCACTTCTGTGCCTTGTGTGGCATATTTACTGGGAAGTGTGTCACACTTCCATGGCAGCACTTATGTTTTTAGGCAACATGCAATCAGATAATGCAGCATCATACAGTGCCACTAACTGCATGTGATGTACACCTGCATACATGATATGCCTACTCAGTGTCATGGCCTGCATATCTGTGGTTGTCCACAGTTTTGCCAGTGTCCATATTTGAAAATGTGCAATAGTTGTGTGGTACAGTATGCCCTGCCTATGCCTACCTTGGTGGATGTGCACATACACTCATCCAGGTGCACTTCTTATACACATGCATACTGACCACACAGTTACCTCACCTATACACATAAAAAATACTCCTACACATGCACTGTACTCCATACATTTCTATTTTTGTGGTTTCAATATTCCGCAATGCTTTTCTCTTGTTCTCTTTTGTCCACTTCCAATTTTGGACTTTTGGTTTCCTCCTTCTCTAAAGTTTCACCCCTTTATTTACATCCCTTTGAAGCTTTACAGTAACCTGCCCCACCCTCCTTGCATTCACATGGCCAGCCATTCACATCCACTGTCTTTCACATTTGACTCCTTCCCTTTCATCCCTTTTGAAATTTCACATTTGCAGGCACTTCCCTCCATGATTTTATGGCACTTGGCAGTCACATTCTCTGCCTTTCACATTTGAATGGTTAGTTGTACAAAACTGTTTCAGATGGTTTTACATAGCAAACCATTAAAATATCAAATATCCCCTTTTGTCAATCATTTTTACATGTTTTTGACAGGTGCGCTAATGGGTACTGCATTAATTACAGCAGCCCTATGCGCGCTCATGTGTGTGTGTGTGTGTGTGTTTGTGTGTGTGTGTGTGTGTGTGTGTGTGTATGTGCCCGTGCCTGCATATACGTGTGTGTATGTGTGTGTATGTATGTGTGTGTGTGTGTGTGTGTGTGTGTGTGTGTGTGTATGTGTTTGTATATATGTGTATTTACATATCTGCCCATATACATCATTGTATCTTTATTGGTGCATATATATATGTGTAGCTGCCCATGTGCATGTGGGTGCATCTGTGTATCTACCTGCCTTAACTCATGTGGCATATGTACACAATGTTATGCATGCAAATGGTTAGAACAACTGGGAGGAAGTAAAATTATGGGGCTTGCTGATTTGATGTCTTTCAGTAAACCAGAGTGGACCGCTCAGAAAGCTGTAAGACATGTAAATAAGTGAAGTACAAACTAACCGCCAGTTAGTTCTTGATTTTATATTTTTCTTGCTCCTATCCTCAAATTCCTGTTACTGTTGTGGAACATTAGAGCACCTTTTTCTTGCAATTCTGTATATCAGATTTTTGGCATAGACAGCTCACATTGCTTCAATGTACAGCTTTCTCGCCTGCCCATCTTTATAAATTGTCTGGCTGCTTTTGAAACTAAGCAGTAAAACACTTCATTCTAAGGAAGAAATAACTAGCTACATGTAATTTTAAATCACTTATTGAAGGCAACACTTATGGTCATTCCAATTTTACATCTCATACTCCAATCCTGTCAAAATTGTAAAATAAATAACTGTTTACTTAATATAGATCTATTTATCTAGCCAGCTGATAGTATGCTGTGTTCTGTTTCAAACAACCTTAGGATAAACTTTCTAGCTTCAATACATTCCATAAGCATTTTATACTTTCCCATGTTTCAGAGAAAGGCTGTACTGTTGATAGGTGTAGAATTTCTCAACAACAAGAAAAATAGCTGGTTTAGGAATAATAGAACATCTGTTGTTCAACAGAATGACAGCTAATGAAAAGCCTTTGCTATTTTTTTATGAATGAGGGAAGCTTACAAATGTAGACTGGTTGTCAGGCAATGTAGAAGATTTACAGTATATGCACTTTATTATCTAATAAAGGTTTCCTGAAGTTCTTTAAAATGTCTGCAATGTACTGCATTTGTACCATAATTGTTTTTGATAATTTGAACTTGTGGAAACCTGTAAATTCCCAAAGGCAAAACAGAAATTCAAGCCTCTGTTTTCCCTAATGGCTGATAATGGATTTTTGGAACTGTTAATGCCTGATCTCTAATCCCCTAATTTGATTGTTTTTAATTTGTGTGGTCAGGTCTGGATTTGTGACAATGCCATCTGAGTGTGTATGGTTCACATTATGTTTGCAGAAACCTGGATGCAAGCCAGTTCTATGGTGTATCTGCTTGCAGTTATGTCATGGTGCACCGACAAGCTAAATGCACTAAACATTTCAATAGTCATTTATTAAAGTCAAGGGCAACCTAGAACCATTTTTGAATAAATAGTTACTAAAATCTATATGCAAAATTCCAAATTACTGACATTTACATAAATAACAAATCATGATTTAAAGCAAAAACTAGATAATAACAGGCTTTTCTTGCCTTACATTAATAATGATATGAACATGCTGACAAGGTGAAGAAATGAGTAATAGTTCTCTTATATCCACTTATTCCTTGAAAAGCAAAAATATTTTAGTTAGAAAAAGGTATGAACATTGATTTATTTGACATTTCATCACTTTCTTGCATAAAATTTGCTTTTTAAAGCTACCTGCTCAGTGCAACAGGTCTGGCATTCCACATGAGCTCATTTGTTCAGCTGAAGGCAGCAGCTGTGATAATATTGTGCATTCTCACCTTTCTGAATCACTGGCACATAAGGATTTGAATTGACAAAAGTAATGTAAAATGATATAACCACATCACCTGATTTTCTGGTAACTTCCTCTTGCCTTTTGAATCAACGTTTATTTTGATTATAGTCTACCTAGCAGGCTGCAGATACAATGTCATTGGGCCTGATCCCAAAAGACTTGCTCACAGTGTA
Source organism: Protopterus annectens (assembly GCF_019279795.1). NCBI lineage: Eukaryota > Metazoa > Chordata > Ceratodontiformes > Protopteridae > Protopterus > Protopterus annectens. The sequence continues at coordinate 219,127,793 of NC_056731.1, forward strand.
AGTGACTTACTCTGGTATAAATCTGCTTTATAGATAGGATTTACACCAGAGTAAGTCACTTTTGCCAAGAGTGAATCTTTTGCAATCTGGACCTCTGTTTCTCTGTTCTTATCTGCTGATGTCACTGAATTAACTGTTTTCTTCTTCTACATTACATGCAAAGCACAGCAGTGTTTAAAGACTCCGAATACAAATATTAATAGCTTGGTCAACCATTACTTCTGATTGGGCCTTCCAAATATTTTTATAATTTTAAAGCATTCTGTGCCCTGGTCACCATAGTGTCTTACTTGGTCGTATGCATGTTATTAGAGATTGCAGCTTTTAGGCTGCTCCACAACAGAAGCTGCTGTGGAATTAATCTGTAATGCTGCAAAATATAGCTGTCTATTCAAGTCAGTAAGCTGGCCACTCTAAAGCAGTTTAAACTGACATCAAAGATTTGGCACTGAAAGTGGTCTTGCATGACCTGTTTTCATTAGCCACTGCAGTAAATGTCACTCATCTTTTAAGCATTCATATATAGAATTCTTGCTAAACCCTTGAGTATAGTTATATAGGAGCATATTAGATAACACAGAAAGATGTTCAATTAGGTACCTCTAGTTTCAAATTGAAACTGAGATTTGCCATGGTGCAGTAGAGGATGTGACAATGAGTGACTAAAAAAAGTATTAATGTAATGGATGAGCACCAATATGGTTATCTCCCATTTGGATCCTTAATGTGGAGCAAAGGGGGCAGCTGCACCAGGCACAAGCTGTCAGTGGTTACCATCAGTAGGTGCCGCTGGTGTGGGAGTGCAGTATTAGCACTCTGATCACAGCTTCGTAACAAAATGCTGATGCTGCAATTGTAGTCACAGATGAAGCTCTGAAGTGCTCAGTATGTGGTGATTTAACTCTGTCAAGACATTTGTTACATTTTCAGCAAGAAGCTTGTTACTGTTTTAGACCAGAGCAGAAGAGTGTTATTTTTTTTTTCAATTTCTTCTTTGAGAAGAACACTCTTTAATTTAAATTTGAGTGGGGGTACTAGTTTGGAGAACTGCACACGATGCCAGATGATCCAGCAAAAGTTCTGCTCCCAGTATTCTGGCTACTTCAGAGGCAGTGCACCACAGGAGTGGGGTAGTAACTAAAATGTTGCAGGTGGTTAAAATATTATGGCACACAGCTAATACAATGCTGTCCCTATTATACTATCGACTTAATGAGGACCAGAAAAATGAAGCCTGATATTATGAAAAATAATCAACAAAATCCCACAAATGTGAAATACAAAGTCTTTAAAACAAATAACAAATGTAAAACAAGATCTCCAAAGAGCACTGGAAGTTGTTGTAACTGAAGGCTGAAATAAAAAGCAAAACAAAACAAATCATCAACAATTCAAAACCTTTATTCACATTGTAGCTGCTTTTATTCTAACAAAGGATCCAACAATATAGTTTCTGTGGAAATCATGTGACATAGCACATGGTCAATGACTCAAGCCTTTTTATTTTCAGAAACACTTTAAAGTTCTCTTGGTCATTAAGCACAGAGAACTAGCAAATGTCCAATTTTAATTGCCACAAGTACTCTTTCCATTCTAATTCTTCTTCATCATCAGATCTATACAAATCATTTCTTACTTCATCAATTACTGAAACTAAACAACATTTCTTAAAATTACTAGATGTACTAGAGTGTTTTTTCATGTACATTACCCAAGTCACAAACTGCCATTGCATGCATGTGTTTATAAATATTGTGATGCAATTCTCTAATAGTTCTTCCTGTATAGAATGCAGCACACTTTGTACATTGGGCAGCATACATGACATACTTTGATTTGCAACTAAAAGCACCTGGAATATTGATCTTCCAACCTTCCATAAATAATTCCTTGTCTCTAATGTTAATAAATTTAAAGACATTTTAAAATATCAACAAAGCTGGTGCATTCACCTGTAAATAAATGGGGTTTCCTTGTCAATGAGAATTCCTTTGGGAATCCACTTAGTATTGACTTTTCACAGGGGTACTGTTTCGGGAAACTTAGTGACATTGTTAAAAATCACTAGAATGTATTGGTAGCCATTATAAGATTTTACCAATGGACATAAGAAATCCATGCCTATCCACTCAAATAGAACTTCACTAATAGGGACAGGTATCAGAGGACTTCTGAGCCATGTATATGTTGTAATGTTGACATTCTGGGAAAGCTATATGGAAGTTCTCAATGACTTTCATTAGATCAGGACAATAAAATCTAGCTTATATTCTAACTTTTTCTTTGTAAACCTCTAAGGGCCCTAATAAAATATGGCTAATTTCATTAAAAGTGTTCTGAATGTTTTGCAAGTAATAGTATAGTATTTCTTCTTTGTCTTTGTATACCATGTAGAGCAAGTAATTTTTCTCTGATTCTCTGTAATGTACTGATCTCCTTCTGCATTTTCTTAATATTTTTTTTGCATATATCCAAGTCTTCCAAGTTAGGAGCACTTTTATCAGTACACTGACGTGAAGTAAATGATTTAGCTTCTAAACCCATGAATACATGTACTGGTGTTTCTTTTCATCCTATTCTTTCCTCTGGAAAACAAAACTACTCATGAAAGTGATGCCAATGACTTACGTATGCTTTTGGTTTTGGTAATTACTTTACTTTTACATCAGTAATGTCAGACTACCCTTCTGTTCTGAAATTGCAGAGGGAAACCCTGCACCCTTTATACATTCCCTTTCTTCTCTTAGTGAGTTTATCACTGTGGATCTCTCCGTCTTTGTCTCCAGATAGACATCATTCATTACTGTCATAATATTGGAAACTTCTGATAAGGTTCCATATCATGTACTATGGTGCCTACTGTTTTAACTTCTGCACTTGCTAACATAATATTTTGGTAAGCCTTAGTAACAGATTTCTGATAACACTCAGCTTCTTATATCCCTTCTAAAACCAGGTTCTGTTTTTTGATGCATCTACCGTTATCCTTTTCTGTTTATCACGACTGTCTATTTTTAACAGTGTGTCAGGCTGCTGATGCCCCACACACATTTTTACTAGTGGTATATTTTGGCCACAGCACATCTTGCTATACTTCCTACCCACATGAAGGGGACCATGAGAAATATGGCATCCTGTTCTAACTTAGTTAACAGCATCACGGGATGTAGTGCTCTCTCCAAAGAGTTTGAATTTCTATATGTGTTATAAACTACTCCTTCTTGTCTCCATGGACATATATTACTTCTACTTTCCTCTTGTCATGTGTTTTATGTTTGCAGTCATATAGTTCCTTAATAAGAGTGAGCATGATCCCAATACACTACCTTATTCAAGTGTGCTAACTGCTCCGGTTTCCTCCCACATCCCAAAGACATGCTGTAGGTGGATTGGACACTCTAAATTGGCCCTAGGTGTGAGTGTGTGCATGTGTGTGCCTTCTGTGTAAGGTTGGATGCCGGGCTGGCAACTCGACACCGTAAAACTCCACTGCCAATCATGAGCGGACAGGTGATCCACTGTGGCGACCCCTAACCGGGAAAAGCTGAAAGAAGAAGAAGAAGGAGATTCAAGTGTACTAACTGTAAACCTGCTCCTTTCCTTATAAGCAACCCTACACATTGCCTTCTGAGAAAACCTTTTCCTGATAGTACAGCTACACAAGACACTCACACACACTATACACACACAAACACACATGCACAACATTAAACATATCCCTTTCCTAGCCCTTACTCTAATCTTAATTCATGAATGTTCAGATATACACTTCCACCATGAATACTGAAATGTTTGGTATTAACAAATGTTTCATCAGTAGCACACACACCCACTTACCCTAACCATAAACACAACCCCCCTGTGTCACATATACATTTGTCATACCTCCAATCAACAAATCTGGCATTCAATAACAAATGCTTTTTGTAAAAAAGACAAATAGTTAATTTTGTCAGTAAAGGGAATGTTTGACCAAATTAAGTGCCATTAGTGGCTAAGTGAAATTGCTAGTAATGATGTGTTACGCAGATGACACTGATATAATAGTATGAAGAATTTATGTTTTTGTCAAAGGATGGTTGCATTAAATATAAGTACAGGAAAAATAATGTAAAGAAATAAAGAAAATAGGTGGTATATACTTTACCAGGCATGATGCTGAAGAGTTAGATATTAAATGTGGAGACAGATTATACAAAAGTCATGGAATTATTTAGGAAAAGATGTAAAGTACTAAATTGTTGCATGGAAATCATATAGGTTATCTTTTCAGAAAAAAGTATACTTAATACATTTGGTAATATTAGGAAAGCTAGACTACTTAGCTAGAGTATTTATGTTTCCAGGAAGGCCTGAAAAGGATCTGTTAGGCATTGTTTTTCACACAGCTTGCTTGTAAAAAGAGGTACAGTGTGGAATAGAAAAAAGAGAGGGCATTAAGTTTAATAAATCCAGTATTTTTTAGCTTATTGCATCTATTATGAGGATTGAATGTTATACAAAAAATGAACATGATATTGTAACTAAAATATTAAGTGTAAAATATGAAAATATTTTCAAATTGATACAATCCAGGAAATGTATGAGAGGAAACAAACTGAAGGAGGATCTGTTGAATATTTGACTAAAAGGAAAGAACGAAAACGTCATGTAACAGAACTGAAATAAAGTAGGAAAATTTGGTATGAAAACATTAAGGATAAATCTTACAGAACTGAGTCTTGGCAGGCAAACAAAAGTGAAATTTGAAAAGGTTATAATAAGCAAGGACAAAGTGGGCATACTAAAGAATGTGAAGATTTTTGTGAATACTGATAATTAATAAACCTCTAGTAAAGCCAGCCATGAGGTAAATCAATTATCTGACATATTATGTGATGTGTATAACAAGGAAGAAACAGCTGAGCATATTTTTTGTAGTTTGTGAAAGAATGAAAACATCTGGATAGGGATGGGAGATAAATTAAATATTAAAAACTAATATGCAGATGATTTTATATGTTACAGTCTATGAGGAATTGTTTGCATGTATTTGGCATATCTGGGTGGCTAGATGCAATTAGGTATAACAAAAGTGTAATAAATATGGAATATGAAGAAAGGCAGTAAAGTTGTTTGTAGGAAAGGATGGGGAGAATAAGGAATGCAAGGTATTATAACAGTTGTGTTTGATACTGAATTTTTTTTATAAATATAAAAAAAGGAGAAGGAAGATTTTTAATTATGGGATTGTGTTGCTAAGTTTTGTATGATGTTACTTTGATTGTTTAAATAAACCTCCCTGAGGCAGATTCAATAAACCCTACATAGTCCACTAAGACTGTGACACGCACGCGATAGCACACTGGTTTGTACTCAGAAAGCGGCTCTACATGGTATGTAGAGCTACACAACCACAGTAAACACCATGGCATGCTAATTGCAACATAAGCAGCTGAATTTTATCCTAATCAACCAATCCAAGCTGCAAGAGCTATTTAACAAGCTATAAAGAACCAGTGTAGACTCAGTGTTAGTTTCTCTGTGAATTCCAAAACCATTTGGAATGTAGCCACAGAAAGAAGTCGACACAGAAAGAATGTTAGCCGGTGCTGTTGATTTAATTCATGTGTATGTGCAACAGGCTGAAGTCTATGCTGCTGCTAATAGACAATGACCAAAAAGGAGACGAGTTCTCAGACCCCATTTAACTTATCACAATCTGCATGATGTGGAAATTGTAGAGCACTACAGGGTGGATAGACATACTACAGGATCTCTGCAACCTCTGTCATCCTTAACTCAGACCTAGGACAAACTGAGGGGCACCAATACCAGTGGAGACAAATGTATGTGTATCACTTGCAATTTTAGCTACAGGTACCTTTCAGAGACTAATAGGGGATATGTTGGGGGTGTTACAGGCATCATCATCCAGGATATTTTACCAATTCCTGAATGCTATGTTCCAACATGCCAGTGACCACGTATGTTTTCCCTGTACTCCAGAGGACAGGGACACACATATGCAAAAGTTCTACCCTGTTGCATACTACCCTGAAGTACTGGGTGCCATAGATTGTACTCATATAGAAATCAAGGCACCAACTAGGGAACAGGGAAGGGTCTACATAAATAGAAACAGCTCCCACTCCATTAACTGCCATGTTGCGTGTAACACCAAGGGAATCATCTTGAATGTGTGTGCTGGCAACCCAGGCATTTACCATGACTCACATATCTGGCACACCTCTCAGCTGCATCCAATGTTCACTAGGGATGATATCACACAGGGTCATTTACTGGGAGATGCAGGTTATGCATTGGAATTGTGGCTGATGCTGGCCATCAGAAATGCACAAACAGCCACTGAAGAATGTCATAATGAGGCACATGCTTAAACCAGAAATATCACAGAGCATGCACTTGGGCTGCTGAAGTTGCAGTTCCAATGCCTGGATACATCTGGGGAGCCCTGCAGTACAATCCACGTACATGTACTGAAATCTTCACCATTTGTGCCATGCTTCAGAAGATCATCCTGAGAAAACAGCTTCATCAGGATCAACAAGGGGAAGGGGCACACATTCTACCACCAATGGCAAGGTCACCACAGCCACACACAGGTGAGGAGTCAGAGGGGAAACCAGAAACTGCTGTGGGAGTAGGCAGATGTAGGAGTGCTCAATATGCCCTTGCATTGGTTAAGAGGCAATACATAGTACACTCATATCCCACCTAAAAGCTAAACCCTTCATCCTAGCACATTCATATAGTAACATTTATGCCAGGCAATGCTCAAAAGCTTTACTTATCCATGTAATGGCTGTGTACTCCTAGCATCAGACAGAGTCAGCCCTGAACTAAAACTGTAGTAACTGCTGGATTTACAAGGTAAGTGTGGAACCTGGAGTGTTAAAAGAGAACTTTGTAATAATGCCAATGAATGGCATATCCCTGCATGTTGTTACTTAGTAATGTAAGTATGTAAAAGGTGGGTGATTTGTACAGCAATGACTTCAACATGTGATAGCAGAGACTTATGTGAATACATGTGTTCTCTATCAAGTAATATGCTTCAAAGATCAAAGTTTCACACATTCATACCTCTCAAAATTACTGATAGTCACTGAATGTCCTCAGTTTTGCCTCATACTTTTGTACTGGAAAATCATTAAAGAGAGAAGCTAGAACTAGATAAAACACATTTCATTTTCAGACTTCATAATCCTTAAAAGATTCTTAAAATTACTGATGCAAAAACTGATTTGATTCTATCAACTGTTCAACTTTGAAAGACCAAAATGTGTATCATTAGTAAAACAACATCACAAGCACATATATACTAAGCATTAAGTCAGCTATGCACCCTGAGCATCAGACAAAAAGCTTAGGTATCCCTGAATCCAAAAGAGAGAAAACAAGGATATGGCACAGTTATCATCACTTGCACAGGGTGTTTTTTTTGTGTGTGCGTGCGTGTGTGTGTGTGTGTGTGTGTGTGTGTGTGTGTGTGTGTGTGTGTGTGTGTGTGTGTGTGTGTGTGTGTGTGTGTGTGTGTGTGTGTGTGTGTGTGTGGAGAGAGGGCAGGAAGCCTAGACTGACACAAAAGGTAAGTGAGTGCATGTGAGTATGAAAGAGAAACAGGCAGACATTTGCATAAAGTAACAAATGGCCACTGAGACAGAATGAGCTTTAAGCCTCCCTGCTGAACCATGTAACTGTTGTGTGTGTGTGTGTGTGTGTGTGTGTGTGTGTGTGTGTGTGTGTGTGTGTGTGTGTGTGTGTTTGTGTGTGTCTGTATGGGTCCTCCGGGTGAAATTGGTGTGTGAGTGTCTGCAAGAACACAGCCAAGCTCTGTGACAGCTCTACATCTTGGTATGTCGGTCAGGTGTGAGCTGTGTTTGGTAGACTTGGCAGTTCATTGTTGTCATACCCAACCATGAGAACTGTCTCTTTAAGCTGTTGCACTGGCACTCCCATACCAACAGTCAGATGCACTGCTGTTACCTGAACATGACTGATGTCTGCTGGATGAGGTCTACTCAAAAGGACACCCAAGACTACGAAGCCATGGCCTGCTACACTCCAAAGTGGATACCGTCCTCCTCCCAGCAGATCTTCCATCACAGACACTGCCCATTCCAACATGTCATTCATCTGATCCATTGAATCGGCAACATGCTGAAGGCAGTCACACATGTCAGCCTGTGCCATATCTACAACCCTAAGCATTTCTCTGGAGGACCTACTGGAATGTGTCTGCACCTCCATGATGGCCCTAGACATAAGTCAAATGGCATGGGAACACACATGTGTATCAGTTGAAAGATGGACAGCAGGCCTCCTCTGAACACTTCCGACAACCCTCCTCCTTCATGGCACCTCACCTTCACTTTGGCAATGGACAGAATCAACAGACACTGAAGCTGCAGTAATTACACTATCCTGATCGACTGTCTCACCCTTCACCTGTCCAATGACTGAGGCCTCACTGGAATGGGTTGGCGTAGGTTTACTGGCTGTGTCCAATGGAATTACAAGGAATGGCTAAATGTCAACCTCAGTTTCAGATTCAACCTCTGCACCCCCCTGACTGTGCCTATATTTGGTCACCATCATTACCAGAGTCTGCTGATACTTTGACATCAGGTGGTAAAAATCCTCTACTTCCACTGTCAGGACCATCTGTGATAATAAACAACTAACACAGGAAATAAACAACAAACACAGGAAAGAAATACTAGAAAAGCTCACCAGACTCTGCTACACTTTGCTGTGAAAGAAAGGTTAGTTTGATTTTTGTTTGTTGTATTTTGTATTACTTTATTGCCTTTTTATATTTTGAATACTGTGATTTGTTTTCTTTGCCTTGTGTTTTACTTGTATTCTGCTTTTAACTGCATATTAAAACTTCAAAAGAGACCACAGATCTGTCTCTTGTGAGTCAGGCAGAAATTAGAGCTGATCAATTAAGGACTCATACATAACATAGAAGAGGTCATTTAAGGTTAATCATTTGTGAACTGAGGGGTAGAGCTAGGAACTAAACCTTCTATTTAAGGGGTAAAATAAAACATTTCAGAGCTTTACTAGAAAAGCCCCCCAGACTCTGCTACACTTTTCCATGAAGGAAAGGTTAGTTTGCTTTTTATTTGTTGTATTTTGTATTACTTTATTGTCTTTTTATATTTTGAATACTATGATTTGTTTTCTTTACCTTGTGTTTTACTTGTATGCTGCTTTTAACTGCATATTAAAACTTCAAAAGAGACCACAGCTCTGTCTCTTTTGAGTCAGACAGAAATTAGAACTGATCAATTAAGGACTCATACATAAGATAGAAGAGGTTACTTAAGGTTAATCATTTGTGAACTGAGGGGGTGGAGCTAGGAACTAAACCTTCTATTTAAGGGGTAAAATAAAACATTTCAGAGCTTTAGTAGAAAAGCCCCCTAGACTCTGCTACACTTTGCTGTGAAGGAAAGGTTAGTTTGCTTTTTATTTGTTGTATTTTGTATTATTTATTGCCTTATTATATTTTGAATACTGTGATTTGTTTTCTTTACCTTGTGTTTTACTTGTATTCTGCTTTTAACTGCATATTAAAACTTCAAAACAGACCACAGCTCTGTCTCTTGTGAGTCAGGCAGAACATTTTTCCCCACCCACCTGGTTACTGTCATGTTCTTAAGTACCACTGTCTTTCTGGTTGCCTGCCTCTTATGTTAATTTGACCATATATCTCATTTCCTCTTTGCTTTCACTGGATTGTGTGAGTAAGCACAAAATTATCATCTTGTGAAATTACTCCCCTTCAACTATTTCAATTTATTGGCCATCCTACTGTATTCCATAGTACCAGAATACAAAAGTGACCACCCCCTTTCAATCTATTTTGCTGTTTTAAAAATAGTGACTCTCCACTAAAACTTAACTTTTTAGACAGGTAAAACTTAAGTTACCTACTTTCACATCTAACTTATCTAGTGCACACTGCAGTGCTTAGGATAAACCATTTTTTTTCATCTTATCTTTAAGCATCCCTGTGACTAGCACTTGCTCTAATACCTTCTGGAAGGCACTCTGAAGCTTTAAACTGATACAAGCACTCAACTCTCTTTGTTAATAAGGAGAAATTAATCGTAGGCACTTAACAGCCTATAACTACAAAGTACCTTGCTAAGGGAAGGGAAAACAGCTCCTGTACTTTACAAAAAAGCACCAAACCAGGCATGTCCAAGGGTCAGCTTCTAGTGATTTCTCCTGTCAACCTGGTGAATCTGAGCATACTGGGGCAATGCAGCAATTGCCTCATGTACACATACAGCCCTCTCCTCCTACCACCCAACACTACAACCTGTGAGAGATGCACTTACATAGCCAAACTGGAAGCAAAGCTCTCTCCACCCAAGATTGTGCTAAACAGTCAAGAGGAGAAGGTTAACACCCACACTACACCTCAAGTTAAACATAGCCCTTCTAAACCCATACCACCAACAGGCACACATAGCAACATTATATCCACATATGCGGAGGCCCTTAACAGTAACCTGCCCAAGCAAGAAGGACCTCTGAAGCTGAAATGCAGACAAACACCAATCACAACCAAAGTGTCACATAGTTCACAACACCAGTGTGCCACCCAGCAACAGGCCCTAAGGCAAGACAACATACCTATCTCTTTAGTCATAGGTTACTCTATTGTCAGGCACACTGATATCCCACTCACCAGGCTGAACAAGGAGAAAATTACAGTCAGCTGCCTGTCGGGTGCCAGGATCTGCCACATAACGCATGGATTCAAGTCACTCCACAACAAGTACAAATATGACTCTGTCATTGTCCATGTTGGAGTGAATGACTTGAGACATACCTCCCTGGACTACATGAAAAGAGACATGGAAGAGCTCTTGGATCATGTGACTCAGGCAGGTATGACCCTAGCCCTGAGTAGCATCCTGCCTTTGCCCAGAATGATACCACAATATATAGACAAAATGATTGACTTCAACAATTGGCTATGCTTCTGGTGTCATTCAAAGGGGATCCAGTATCTGTCTGCCTGGGACGACATGATTGACAGACCACGATGCTTTGCCAGAGATGGTCTGCACCTGTCACCCCTGGGACTCAGGTTACTGGCTAAGGGTCTTGCCACCCCTATAGTGCCTTTTTTAGGCACGGTTCAAAGGACAAAACCACCACTGTAACAGATACAAGCATGCAAATTCTGAAGATAATGCTACTCAATGCTAGGAGTCTAAACCTCAAAATTCACTCTCCCAAGGCACTCCTAAAAATGGAGAACATCGATATCTGTGCAGTAACTGAGACCTGGTTCAAGGCTCCAGAGGGCACCCCTGCAATAACAGGCTACAACTCTTACCACACTTTTCGGCCACCAAACCAGGACCGAAACACTAAAGGTGGAGGAGTATCCATAGTCACCAAGGATATTCACACCACCAGGCTAGTTGCCCATCACAATGCATCTGAAATTCTCCACGTGCAACTAGCACTAGGTAAGACTGCAATCCAAATTGTAGATTGCTACAGATCCCCTACGATGCCCCAAGATTCTCACTGCATCTTTCTAAACATACTGGAAAATACTAAGATACAACCAAACAACCTAATACTGGGTGATTTCAACTACCCTGCCATTAACTGGTAAAACTACTCATGTATCAACACCTTTGCCAAACGGTTCTTGGAATTTATAAATTCCAATGCCCTGGATCAACTAATCCATATTCCCACCAGGGTCTCCAATATCCTAGACCTGGTCATTACCAACATGGGAAATCGAAGCTCCACACCTATGGTCACCCCCTCATTGGTCAGGTCTGACCATAAGCTAATCACCCTTAACATCCACATCCCCCCCCCCCCCCCCGTAAGGAAACCTCCCTAAAAAAATTCTCCAAAGCCAAATTCATGCTACTCAAGTCAGAAGTGACAAACGTCATGACACCCATGCAGATGGGAACTGAAGGTTCGACTGCTGAATCTTATACTAAGGCACTGTACAAGCACATCCACTCATGCATGAATTGTGCCATCCCAAATAGAACCAAGATGCTCTCCTCCAAAAAAGGAAGCCAATCTGGTGGTCCCCTGCCATAAACAAACTTTACAAAAAAAGGAAGAAACTGTTGCAGAAAAGAAGAAAATTCCAGGATGCAAAAAACTCTCTTACCAGCCTCAGTAAGAAGTTGAGATCCCTCATAAAATCCTCCAAAGCTAGTTATGAAAATAAAATTGCCAAAGATTCCAAAGACAATCACAAGGCATTCTATAACTATGTCAAGAATCTAAATGGCAATGGTCAGATCTGCTCTGAGCTCCAACAGAATGGCATTAAATATACTGATCCCAAGGATATTGCCAATATCCTGGCAGACCAATTCAGTGCCAACTTCACCCCCTCTCACCCCCTAAATGGCCCATCTCAATACCGGAATATTGCCAAATTCTGGTAATAACAGCCACACAGGTAAAAAAGCACTCTCCAATGCTAAGAATACAGCATCCATGGGACCAGATGACATCCTGGGCTGTGTATTACATGAACTACAAAATGAACTGGAACCTCACCTAAGTGTCATGTTTAATCATAGCCTCACCTCAGGCTTCATGCCCATTGAGTGGCACACAGGTACAGTTATCCCACTCCACAAGGGGGGGGGGTCCACCTTGGATCCGAGAACTACCACCCGAACAGTCTGATGAGCCTGATCTGCAAGGCTGTGGAATGTATTATCATGGAACTTTTAAACAAAGACATTGGCAACCTTCAAACACTGGACCCCACCCAGTTTGGGTTCGTGAAGGGACGATCTTGTCTCCTGAACCTGATTGACTTCTTTGAATCAGTCTCCAGAGCTGTGGGTGAGGGTAAGGTGGTCCACACAGCCTATCTGGACCTCGCCAAGGCCTTTAACACCATCCCCTACTCTGGAATCATAGATAGACTTACTAAGCTGGGCATTAATCCCTACGTCATTTGATGGGTTGCCAACTGGCTTACTGACAGAACCCACACTGTAAAAGTAGCTGACTCCAGATCCAGCTCCAGACAAGTGACAAGTGGAGTACCTCAGCGTTCAGTCCTGGGACAGCTGTTGTTTGGCATCTACTTCTCTGAAGTACAGGCCAACACTAAGGGACTCTGGCTAACAAAGTTCACAGATGACTGCAATTTGGGAGCCATTACTGAATCCTCAAATGATGTGGATACTTTACAAAAGGGCCTTACAGAAACAGATGCTTGGTGCCAAAGCCATGGGCTCAAGCTCAATGCCAAGAAATGTATAGTTATCTCCTTTGGGAAAAAACATCTACTCATGAATTACCACATAGGTGGTAGTACACTAAACACCAAAAGTGTGATAAGAGACTTAGGGACACAGCTGGACAGTGGTCTCACCTTCGATAACCACATTGCAACAACAGTCAGGAAATCCTTCTATGTGGCACACCGCATCACTAAGGGCTTTTCATCCAGGAAAAAAGGAGGTCATTGTCCCACTGTACTCATCCCTCATTAGATCCATTATAGAATAAAATGCCCCATTTGGTATGTACCTCTCAAGACATCTGCAACAACTGGAAAGGCTGCAGAAATACCTCACTAAAAGAATCACAGACCTAAAGCAAATGCCCTACGCTGACTGCCTTAAAAAACTCCAGCTATACTCTGCCACATATCTACTCAGAGGCGTTCTCTGCTTAACATACAAAGCCATGTCAAACATGCTACACTTAAAGAAATTGCAATCCCTCAGAGCCACATGGTCTAGGGATCTAAACCTTGTCATCACAAAAAACAAAACATGCTGGAGGGATAGGTTATTGACCCAGAGACTCCCCAGACTCTGGAATAGACTGCCAATACATGTCATGCAGAGTGCCTCTTTGACCCTCTTCAGAAGGAACCTTGAGAACTGGATGGGAGGAAGGAAATTCACCCCAGGGATCATGTCAGTCACCCTACTAGACAGGGGTCCATGGAAGTAAATAGTGTGGGAAGAAATAGCCAGGGAATTGTTATGGCTAGGCTTGTATAGGCCCTAGGATCAGTTGCCTAATAACAACCTAACATATGAACCTACTATAGTCCAATATATGCTGTGACACCCCTGCACTGGACCAGTAATCAAGGAGCCTCAATCCTCACCACTGGCAAAAGTGGGGAATGTACACACTGGGAGGATGACAAATGCACACAGTAAATTGCAGTTTCCCTTAAGAGCACACAAAGATCACAGTCAGCCTGGAGCTAGTTTCTCCCTCTTTCTCCAGATCCCCAGTAAGACGCCCCACTGGCACAGCTGTAGGGCTGAAATCTCAGATGAGTGGCCAAGCCAAAACCTCCAGCACCCTCTCTGTCCAACCAGTGCTTTGTGTCCCTGCCCAAGTAGCTGACACACACACTTAGATATTTTATTTATATACAGACATACACACACCTGATAAAGGCTGACACAGGTTTACTAGCTATGCCCTCTTCTGCTGAGACTTTAAGTTAGTTCTATCTGCCACCAGCCAACTCTTTATCAGCTACTTTAAGGCCTTTAACAAAGGGTGTCCAATCCTGCTGTGTAATTTACAAATATTCCAAATGGTAGTCTGACCAAGAGCAATTTTTTTTAGGAGTGGCTTGTACAGTTTCATCAAACAGATATGCAAGTACTCTGAGACCTTAAATATGTCTCACAGATATCAGCCACAAAGCTAGGTTTAAATATATTTAATAATAAATAAATAGTAAAAGAACAAGACAATACTCAGTAAACAATCAGTTACATAAGAGTTTGAAATCACAGGAAATATTTAAAACAACGTTGCAGGACAGTCTCAAATAAATAAAGAAAATATCTAGGCTATACTTTACTATATTCCTATCTGAATCTAAAAGAGTTAGTATACCCTAAAAACTTAACTTACAGCAAGCCAAGTGCAAAAGGTGGTGATAAGTGGATGTTTCTAGGTCAAAGACAAGATATAAAATGCACAGTCTCTCTCTCTGAGAGAGTTCTTAAATTAATATCAAATATTACTGCTGGGTTAGCTTGGATGACATCACTTTTTGTCACACAACTTTAGTTCCCATGCTAAACCCCCAGTGTAGCATTTGACATCTCCTTGTGAAAAATACATATCTCTCAGATGTTTTCAGATCCTGGAAGTCATACAATAATAAAACACTTCTACATTTCAAACCTAGTAATTACTTCTCTTTCAAGACAGTAATAAAAGACTTCTAGCTGTAGACATTGTGTCTGCTACTGCACTGAAATTGAGAGGTAACATTTGTAGCACAATCATAAAACAACTTAATTTCAACTATTTTCTTGAAGTTTTGCAAGTTAACTCTGTATGTTCTAGTTTCTGCTTTTAAAACATTTACATTTGCATAGGTATATAGTTTATATACATTTCTGTTCTTTTCCAGTAGGGTACACTGTAGATACATCCTTGAAGCTCAGTGCTGTACAAACCCTGTTCAACACATACTTCTGTACCTGTAGTTTAATATACACCTAACCTATAGTTCTACTACATTTATAAGATCATGTTGATATTCGCAAATGACATATGATTATTTACAAAATTCCAGATAGCTGAGCTGGCAGTATTGCCCTATGTCACATATGCTAACAAACTAAAAATGGTGCCACTATTACAGACAGTACAGGAATACACAACAATCCTGATACCCACATCACACATATGGGTAAAGTAAATATTTCTTTGAACTGCTCATCAGTACTGACATACAAATGTTTGCCTTACCATACGCAGATGATTCTAGGGTCCTTATGAAGGATTATCCTGGAAGAAGTTAAGTAAAAGGTAAGGACACCATCATAACAATTAACAGTAATACAGGAGGTTAAAATTTTTTCCTGTTTTATGTCCATTAACAATACCTTTAACAAGAACCTGGATGACACATCCACCCAAAGCCCATGTGTAATCAACTGGAATGTGATGTTAACTATATCAGTCTACAACTACTCCCCCAAAATAAATTTAATCTTAAACAGAACTTAAGTGTTGCTGTCAATATTTTACTATACAATAGCATTTAACAATTGAGATAGCTGAGACTACCTGGAAGCTCCTCCTGGGAAATACTTGTCCTCTCTGAAACAGCAGCACCGACATCAATCACATGCTGTTGTGCACTTTACAGTGAGCTCCATGCATCCCTGACAGTGAACAGGAAATCATTTGGTGTCATTGGTGGCTTTGGAGCAGGCCCTCCCCGGTAGCCATCTGTTCATGGGACACTGCCGCTGCTCATCTCCAGGCAGATGAAATTGTTTCAGTAGCCCTGTAATGCACCTGATCATATGTCCAACACTGTCCACCTGAGTTTACATCAGCCACTATCTACTGCCAAATTTGCATTCTGCCAAACATATCCCAATGAACCCTTTCAAGCAGAAAGGCACCATATCGCCTAAATGCTTTGATGATCTCTTTATTCTCAGGCTCACTGAAAGAGTATTTGCAGAGATTGGGATGCCTGGGTGCCATAGTCCTAGGTGATATAAAACACAAAATAAGGATAGTACACATAAGTATCACATAAATACAAGTCCTGCTTAGATATAACACATAAAAGGTAGTTTTTCAATATTACCCACTGGATAAACAAAAAACAGTCAACATATTCAAATATAAAAAAGTATTTATGTAGTTATAACATATTACAATCACACACAAAGCAAGTCTGGATCCAAAACAAGGAGAGTAAGACTAGCAAAGCAAACCTCTGTACAAACAATTTTGTTTATGGCAACACAGAAATGGAACTTGGCTCCTCCACCCTCAAAACAAAAGGCAAATGGCACATTTTGCTAAAAGAAAAAAATCAGTGAATTGCTAAAAGTGCTATCAAATAAACATGCCCAAAAACACGTGCACACATTTATCACAGAACATTTAATTTTATGCAATTGCCAGTTGCGTCTACCTGTGGCCAGCACTCCCCTAGAGGTGTCTATGGGCCATTCAAGAAGGCTAATACCCCTATGTCATTGACAAAGTAGGACATTTACATTTCACTGAAATAACAATAGAGGAGTATAAAGAGAAAAACAGCTGCAATATTAGCACTTGTGATCACAGTTAATAATGCTGTGCATATGAGAAAGTAAAATGTCCTGACAAACATGCCTATGTCATCAGTAAATGTCTAAGAAGTGCATACAGATAAAAGTAACATTTGATATATATAAAATATTTTTCTTAGTGACTTGAGCATATCCAGTGTATAACTGAAACATGCAATCATACCTCATTACTTGTAGCAGTCTTCTGTGCAAATAAATCCCAAAGTAATATCTTCTTCTGTGTTATCCACATAAACAAGCCTCCTCACCTTCAGGTTTCCTAGGTACATGGTTCCCTTTTTATAGTGTAGATTCAGGGCTGTGAGCACGGTGAAGATGCAAATGAGATGTGAACTGATTAAAATTGCTGAATCCCAAATACTTGGATCTGTGTAGCAGATATAATCATAGATCAGAGACTCTGTCAGTGTTTGTTGCTAATGGATTGCAACTATTCATGATTACTGGTAGGCAGAAGGAAAAGACAACAGCAAATCAGACTCCCTTACCTCCAGTCAGTGTTTCAGCCAGGTTAGATTTGCAAAGTGTAGAAGTAATTGTATCAAGGTTTTAAATGTAAGTAAGCAACACACATTTCACCATTTCTGTTCAGCAACATCTAACCTCCCTTTCATTTCTTGACAACTGCATATTATTGCCATTTAACATCCTCACACATTTTAAGGACAATGATACAGAATGCTTTACAGACTGCATGTCTTGGATTATTGGTCAGATAAGAGAAGACTAAGCAACAAACACAGAGAGAAAAGACAGAGTTGCATTTCTGCAAGCAATAGTCATAAATGGTTGTGTAATCAGTCAGTGCACTACATCTGAAATTAATACATATACAAACAACTCAGAAGTGTATAACTGTCATATGTTTTGTTAATTCTATGGATGATATTGCTTGTATAAACAATAATTTTAATTCTCTGCTGCAAAGCTGTTTCTGTGGCAAAGAGGGCAAAAACACCTTTACTGTGTTTTGAAGGTTCGTTTGAGTGACAGTTCAAATTCAGACCTGTGTAAAAATATTTTGTGTACCAACATAATGTTTTGCAGTGTTGTTTATTTAATATATTTATTTTCTTCCTTTCTCCTAGTTTTCCTTTTTTATTGTTTTTAATGCCAGTATTTGCACAGTGCATTACTTAGAGCAAACAGGAGAAATGGAGAAACACAATAAATGCCATGTGTAGCTTTGCTTATCTCATTTGTGGAATGCTTAGCAGTGTGCAAACTTGGACTAGTGGCCCACACAGGAAGCAGACAGAACTCCTGCATACAGGGTGTAGGCATTCTAAATGTCAAAAAGGATACATTGTTGCAGTTTTTTCTTTCTATTGTGCAACACAGCTAAGCGATGTTGCGTGGTGGTTAGCAAGCTTCCCCAACACCTGCAGCCATCAAACACCTGTAGAGAGGAAGCAGTCAACAGCTTCAAAATGGATACATTGTATCAGCTGTTTGTTGGGCACCCCACAAACATGGTAAGTGGTGTTGTATGGCGGTTAACACAGAAGTTAATAATGAATAGGGAATATCCAACTATTTAACTATTCCTGTGGCAGCAGGTGTAAGTGTAGGGCTGTACTGCGGATGGTCCTGGGTTCTAATACAGGAAGTGCAACATATTCTTTTCTATTGTCACAGTTCAGCTTATACTAATGAAGAGGAAAATATTCAAGTGTTATTTCAATATTCCTGTGGCAACAGGTGTAAGTGTAGGGTTGCCATTCACATGGTCCTGTATTCTAATACAGGAAATTCTAGACATTTTTACTGTTGTTCCATTTCACATTATATTAAATATCACTTATAACAATTTATACATAGTTATAAATAGTGGAGCTGATATGAATTATATGCATGAAGGATAGAACACCCTCACTGTGTTTTGAAGATTCAGATGTATGACTGAGGGTATACTTTCTACTATGTTTCTGTAAGTATAATTCTGCTATCTGGACTTGGCTGGCCTTCCCACTTAAATAAGACACGTACACAAATGAATGTATATACAAGGACCTTGTCAGGTCACACACATACTTGGTTAACACCTCTGAATTTGTATTTATAAATAATTCCTGACTATGTCTGAAAAACACTTTATCTGTAGCAAAGATTGACTATCACTGCTTTGGAAGAAAATGTTTTGTTCCTTATGCATAAGTTTGAATATCACACTGTAAAAATCAATTTTAGCAGTGTATAAAGCCAAACAAACATGTGTCAGGTCATAAAATTTATGCTCCCAGTGCATGTCTGCAAAGTTAAATCACCTAACAGTTATAGCAGCACAGACCTCTCAAACTAAAGTCAATTGTCAGATTAACCTTTCAATTTCCAAACCTGCTCTCCTCTCTGGTTGGCACTGTTGCTCTCTCGCAAATATGGTTAGCATTGTGTCTCGGGTTTACACATAACATTAAATGTGATAACAGGAATTGTTGAGAAATCCTTATTTGCTATTACAGTGCTTTGGGATTAGATATACCTGACAGTCCAACTTCATGCTAGATGGGAAGATGCCCAATTTAGGGGGGAGAGGTGGGGTGTTCAGGCGTCCAGAATATTTATTGGACTCCTGGTAAAATGCCACAGCCAAAGACTTTTGAGGGAGACTATTCTGGCTCCCAGTACAAGTCTAAGGCTTGGAATAGTCTGAAGGCTGTATCCAGTGTGACTGGCATACCACACACTGAAGAGCAGTGCAGGCACAACTTCAATGAGCTAGAAAAGGTGCATGAGGGATACACTCAACCAATGGTTGGATGAGTTCCAAGCTAGCAACACCCCACAGTTGGGTATGTATGCTGATAAAGAGAATTTATAATACATAGAAAGCTACATATAGGCAAGAGTGGTATGCTTAATGTTCCTCTGTTCTTTTCCTTTCTTTTCTTTTTACAGCTAATTCTGAAATAGATGTGAATAGGCAGGCTCATGCTAAGTGTCTAGAGAGACCGAGGGAAGTAAGTGGTATGTATGCAGCACGAGAGAAGTATTATTGTAGCTTTAAAATTTAAAGAAAAAAAATGTTCTTTTCTATACAGAAGTAGCAAAGTAAGCATATATATCCTAACTGTAAAAACAAGTATGCATGCATCAGTCTGTAGCACAAACCGACTTTAGGAGTCAAGTGTAAGACTGTAGTCAGAGGTCATGGATTCAAATACCATGAGTAACAAGTACAAATATACCACCATTCTTTAATAATATTACAGAAATTAAACTCTACACAAGTGGTATAAATGGCCTGCTAACTTTAATCTGTATAGTTGTACTAAGCATATGTGCAATATCTGCACATTGCAAGGATTACTTTGAACAATCTGTAATTATAGTTTGTAGTTGTTAGGAAGTTTACTTACATGTAAAACTTCAGATAGAGTAGATGTATTATTGTCATAATGCATTGTATGTCACATATGATGGTACTAATTTTATTCCTTTGTTTTCTCTCGCCCCAACCCTTATCTTTTTTTTATTTTCTATTACATGTCATCAAAATGTCTCCATGTCATCTATCTGTAACACATCATTAAATGATTCACAGCACAGGGAGGTAGGCCAACCCCTGTGGCTCAGCCTGCCCCCACTCTATTGGTTCAGGCACCAATGCCCAGCACATCTGGGACCCAACCTGGCAGTATTGCCTCTGCTGCCCCTGCACTACCTGCACTCTCATTTAGCACTACCTTGGCAACTGGTACTGTGTTAACCTCTGGGAGTACTGATGGAAGTGGCGATTTTATAACCCAGCAGGAGATGCCAAGGTTGGTGTGTAGGGTAGTGCACAGCACCATTGGTGTACACAGTCCATAGGAGGAAGAGGAGATGTCAACCACTCCAGCAGCCAGTGGAGTAAGGGGACGGTGATGACAGTCATGCAGGTGAGGACTAGATTCTCACTATCCCCTTGTTTAATGGGCATGGGCTTGGGTTGTCCCCTCCCTCACCTCAATCATGGTGTCCCCAACCTTTTGTGTCCCTCACTGTTCCTGTGTCTTGTCTTGGTTGTCCTGTTTGTTTGCATTTCCTTCCTCACCTACACAATGTAGCTGACCCAGAAATACCAACATCCCTTACCCAGCATTCCTTTCTTACTGACGTAAAAAAAAAAACGAGCACCTGTTCCACCAAAAAATATTATCTCATTCATAACCCTCCATTTCAAACGTGTTTTCCTGATTTGGTCCAATTGGCAATACAGTATGATTACGTTGTTGTCACTCCTCTTTGTGGAGGTGACAGTCCAAATTCAGCTAATATTCTGTATATATTTTCATTTTACACTGTTGAAGAAATGGATAGCTATGGTTCTTTGCTACCTCCCTCCTGCACATTCTTATATTGTTTTCACTTTGTTCTTTCCCCTACTTACCCTCCATTTCACCACTTTCCTATCTACCCCATTTTAACACACATAATCTGGGCAGAAAATAGAATCACACACAACACACATAAGTAACAAAACAAATTGGAGCCCTTCACTTTTTGGCCTCTGTGTTTGCAGTGAACAGCTCTTCTGTGGTGCAGTTACCTCCTTGCAATGCTGCTTAAACATGCTGCGCTAGATCAACACACAGTAACACACGGTGAGTGCAGTATAAAGAATAATTTAATTGTATTATCATAACTTATTTAAAAGTATTACATACACCTGGATTCAAACCCTATATCATCTGGGCTCCAAATGAAATGTGTCAATGCATTTGCACCTGTTGCCTCAGAGTCAGCTAAGCAGCAGGTGTGTTTCATACACCTCAGAAATTTAGCAATGAGGCTCACCCTTGCACACTGCTTAACAACTTGCAAACAGGGAAAGAGGTAGAAATGTGTATTTCCCATGTGCAAACACTTTGCCAACCATCGTGCAAACCCGCTAATCAGCAGTGCACGATGCAAAGTAGACAATAGCATGTATTACTTTTGTTTATTGTCCATTTAGTCTTCATGCAATGAAACTGCATGTGGAAACACAAACAAAATGAAGGCACTATCTAAGAAAATAACACATATTTACTATGCAGTCATCTGTTACCCTTCCCCATGCTCTGCAACCTTGGTCTCTCAGTACTTGTTCACAACTACATTAACTACACTGCAGAGATAAATAACAAATGTTCTTATATACCATGCACATTTTTATAATGATAATACACATTCAGACTTTCCAGTACTTGTAGTAATGTGGACACCTGTTTGCATATAGTTTGTAAAGTTGTCTCTTAAAGGATATCTGCATATTTAAAACACAACCACCAAATACTATACATTGCACACTCATCAATCTGGTAACATGGAGAACTTTAATATCTTGACAGTTGGACATGACTAGCTATCCATTTTATATGGGTTCTGTACTCACTGCAGTTAACTGGGAGGTGTGTGTATGCCTATCTAGTCAGAAGAGCATAAGTGTGTATCCTGAAGTAACCACTTCAATCCCATGGATTGACAATATTTTGACACTTCCACATGCCTATGCATCCATTTCATGCATGCCTCCACCACCTTCTCTCCAACATGCACTGCTGATGTCATCCACTATAAATTGTCCTACAGTCAGACTTGTGCCATGGCTTTTGTGTAAAATACAGAAGTCTGTGTACTTAGGTAGGTGTTCTGTTCTCACTGCAATCAACAGGGAGGTGTATGTGTGTGTGCGTGTGTGTGTCTGTCTAGTCAGAAGAGCATACATGTGTATCTTGCAGTTACCACTCTAATCCCATGGAGTGCCAATATTCTGATACTTGCACATGCCTACTCATCCATTTCATGCAGGCCTCCTGACATCTTCTCTCCAACATCCACTGCTGATGTCATCCACTATATGTTGTCCTGGAGCTTTGTAAAAGTCACACTTGTGCTGTGGAACTTGCATAAAGTACTGAGTTCTCTAGTTTGTGTCCTTCATTAAGTAGGGGTTCTTATCTCACTGCAGTCAACCAGTGTGTGTGTGTGTGTGTGTGTGTGTGTGTGTGTGTGTGTGTGTGTGTGTGTGTGTGTGTGTGCGTGTGTGTACTTGCTTGACATTAGACAGAGCATTTTGAACCAGCCTGTAGGGCACTGCTATTACCATCGTCCTCTTAGCAGACTCTGCTGATTTCTGGATGTGCAGTATTTCCATCAGGGCAGGGTCACAAACTGGCCTACAGGTCATGCACAAGTCACCGTATCCTATATGATACAGAGTACAATGACAGGGCTTTCAGTCTGTCCACATACATCATTGCATGGCATGGTTTGTAGGCCCTGTATTTTCTTAGTGAGAAACCCATGTGGTCTTTCCAGCTGCTGCAGGTGTCTGGCGAGGTACATGCAAAAGGGAGCATCATACTCTATTAGCGCTCTGATGAGAGTTGAATACAGTACTGTTAAAACATCCTCAGATCTGGATATGATGGCTTGACTTATAAGGTGCGCTACATAGCCTTTCTATACCACTGTGGAAACATGGTGGTCGAAGTTCAGATTGCTATCCACATGTGTTTCCAGGTCTTGAACTACTGGGTTTGAGCATGGGGGGTGGTGTTGTCAATGGTGGAACTGGCAGGGAATTGATCTTTGCAGAAGACAAACATAATGACACACTTTTGCATTTATCTGTAGACAGTGTGGCTTTGGCAGCAATCATTTGTCCATTTTAGCCCCTCCTGTAATATGTTAACATCACTTGTAGACTAAATGATTGCACCCAATATGCAATGATCAGCAAACTTGTTAAGCCAAAGGCTGTATACCTTAGCCTGGACTGTTGAGAAATAGATTCCAAACAGTAAAAGGCCCAGCACAGATCCTTGGGGTAAGCCAGTGGTGACAGCTCTACTGGTAGAGGTTGATTTACCAACTTTCACAGTATGTGTTCTGTCAGTGAGCCAACTGGTCAACCATCTAGTGACTTAAGGGTTAATCCCTAGCTGGGAGAGTTTCTCAGTGATACCTGATTGGTGATTGTGTCCGAACCCTAGCCAAGATCAAGATAGACAGTATGCACTGTCATACCTTCATCCAGGCCTATCACACAGAATTAATGGGTTGTGATAAAATCACAGATCACCTATAGCATGACTCAGAACATACACCTACCTGACACGGTTGGATACACACTTCAACGCACCTTCCAGATGGAATATGTTCCCGCAGAAGGGTATACATCAACATGCATCTATCTGTGTGGGGGGGGCAGCAGTTGATGCTTGCATGTAGAGACACATCCTTTGTGTCCTCATTTGTGAGGTAGATCAACATGTAATCATGGACATTTTCTAACTGGACACTGGTAATATCCCAGCTGTGTGCAAAAGACATGTGTCAGTTGTTAATGCTACATCATGTATGTTACATCTGATAGATGTCATCAAAGAGGTCATCAAGGGCATGCATGATGACAACACTGTCATCCTGTGGTACTTGACAAGCCTGAGGCATTTGACAGAAATCCACACTGTGAGGTATTCACTCAGCACTGTCAGATGTGTCAATAAACACTTATATCACCAAGTGGGTGGACCAGTGGATCACATACATGGCATCTAAATATGTTGAGATGTATGAAGTGGCCTATACCTCGAGTCCAGTGGTCAGGTCTATACATCAGGTCTGTGTGCTAGGCCCTTTCCTGTCCATTAAAGTCACTGATGTCAAGAATTATATACACATCCTATGCCCAAACAGCTGTCTGGACGACTATAGATTGTGGGAAATCATTGACTTCAACTGTGATGTTAGTATAATACAGACAGTGTCAACACACATCAAAGATTGCAGCCACAGCCATTACAACACATGAAATGAAACAACAAAATGGAAGGATTTGTTATATTATGAAAACAAATGCACAACCCCATGAAAATGTAGACATTACACCCCTATAAGCAGACCAAGTGGTATATGACTTGTGTCCTAGGGTAGATATTTTGTGGAATGTCCAGCAACATTTGGTCACAGTGTTGACTACTCTTTTGTATGTAACAACTACTGGGTATGTGGGGGACATCCACATCAAAGGCCATAAAACCTCCATTGTTCATAGCCTTCATCACAACAATAACTGAGTACAATGCACCTTTCTTCATGTACCTCCCTATACATCTTCCTGTGATGTATAACTGAAGTGTATCACCTTTGCCACATTGAGCTTTCACACATCTTATTGGCCATACCTAGGTGTTCTTTTTGTTGCATAAACATTACTGTCTGATGGTGCAGAACCCCCATACCAGATGCATGTGTGATACCTGTTCCAGTGATGCATACAGTACATACTGACAACATTGATGGCATGGGTTAAATTCATGACAGTGTGGATTGTGACATGTATATGCCATGCACACCAGTCAGCTAGCCTGTATTAATCATGAAGTCACATACAGGTATATCAGTGTCCTTCCTAGCACATCCAGCAGATGTTACAGTGTCAGGTCAGTGTGCTTGATTATCCTCATAGATTGCTGACATGTCATAATAGATGTACAAGTGTATTTATGCAGAACCAACAATGATCACTCAGAATCACACATTGACATGGGATTACTGCTGGTATTATTCTGATATTGTCCATGATTGTGTGTGCTTCTCTTTACTGTTGTCCGTGAGCCTGTAACTGTGTCCCACTTATTGGAGACCTCTGCTGACATTACAGTCATATTCAGACAAATTAGCTTGCACAGTTTCATAATATGCACCAGAATCAGATTGTATATAACATCACTGATAGATGTCCTCTCCATTGTTCATGTCAGGACAATCACATAACATACATTTTCACTGTGCAGTCCATACTGTACCATGTCAATATGTGATTAGTGTTCCTGCTACAACTGTCTTCCATTTACATGCCCTCATCTGATGTACATTATGATGTTTCACCTGTCCTTTTTCCCTGTGTTCATTCCTACAATTCATCTGTCTCCCTATTGAATACACACACTTCCTCTGACTGTTTATTATTTTAAATGGCAGTCCATATACCATTACAGATCATTTACACAACCATTGTTTAGAATGCCTGGAATGGTATCCCATATACTCTGCACTATATACACTGTCATGTGATGTGTTTGGACCATATACATTGCTGTATTATTAACCCTAGTAATCATTGTAGCATTCCGCACAGTCCCACAGACCTAATTTGCCCATAGGTAAACAGGTCTGTATGTCTGCTGCTATCCATGTTGCTTTGCACGATTTCCTGGCAGGCAACACTGTTGCCAGCCACAAAACTATGCTTGTTTATTTTGTGGCATCAATATATAATTTATGCTGCTGCTCACTGTGCAAACATAAACTTTGCATGAATTCTACATGGAGTTTATTAAATCCCAGCACCTGTTTATTTTAGAGTGGGAACTGTCATGCTTCTTACTAGGGAACTTCCTCTACTGTATTTGCTTGAAGGAACTGTCATGATTACCTACAAGAAAATAGAGAGAGAAGGAGTGACTGAGCTTTAGGTCAGGGTCAAGCTAGGGGAACATAGTTGTGTGGAATGATTACTGAATAATGATGTGAGTACAATGGAGATTATAATGGTGAACACTGACAGTAGGGGAAATATGTGGAATGAATGTGAAAAGTGAAATACTGAAAGAGCTTTCATTTCCAAGGAGCGAGAGGAGAGAAGAATGGGAAGTAAATAATATAGGACTGAACATTGGTGCATCACAAGGCAGCAAATGAAAAGTATGGTGTGCATCAAGGAAAGCTGAGTCATGCAGAGGGTAACTGCTTTGACTGAAAAGAAAGTAGAAAATGTGTCATTGAATGAAAGAGTCTTACGGTGTGAATGTTAAATAAAAACAACAGTGCTATCAACAGGTATTTTATTTAGGACAGAATAATCAATCCTTTAAGTTTTGTACATTTGTTCCCTTATTTTGTCTGGAAGTGAGCATTTCTTTGATGTAGCTTTTGAATCTTTTGAACTTAAGCAAGCATGTTTGACCTAAATTATCATTATAAAACAAGTACACCCATGGAACAAATATGTATTCACTGGGACTTTAAATTTCATGAAAAAGACACTGTTGGTTTATTTCAGAACACATATTTCAGTTAAAATTATGCAATCATGTATTTTTAAAATCTTTGTAGATATTTTCACTGTCTATAAAAATGTATAATGATACAACACTGTGGAATGGAGCATGGGAGGTTTGAGTCACATTGCTGGAAACCATAAGGCATATGTATATATTTTATATGTTATTAATACTAAAGGAATAAGAGGAATAGTGCATTACAGTCAATCCAAGATATGCTATTACTGTGTTGCTTGTTCACATTCTGTAAGTAACTGCACTCATTGTGGAGAAACAACAAATGACAAGGAGTTATAAGATAACTTGTATGAACACTTAAGCAAAAAAATGGCACTTCTTTTTTTATTGTAGGGGACAAGAGAATTGTGGGAAGTAGCATGAAAACACAGCAGAGGGGACGTGCCTGTGTATATTTGGGACAATCATTATGCACACTGGAAATGATCGAACAAATCTTTTACAAAGCAATACAAAATAGGGGGACGAGTCTACAGAAGAGACAAGAAGTGAGGTGAGGGTTCAAGAAGCAAATATAAAGTAAAACAACATTGAACAGAATAATAGATTGGAGTTATTGCAAAGTGATGAACATGATGAAAATAAGACAGAGGGAACACCGCCTATAGGATGCAGAGTTAGAGACTGAAACAACAGAACTAAGGGAAAATGATGCTAAAAAGGAAATGGTATAAATTTTGTGTATCTTTAAAAAGAATAAAGAATTTTGAAAGGAGGTTTACTGTGCTAAAGTGGTTTAAAATTCTGAGCAAGATAAAAGATGCTTGTTAGATGTTAGATTATTAACAGGAGGACAAAGGCAGCAAGTCAGACAACAATGGGAAAGAGCTATAGGGTGGAGTACTGGAGAAGAAACCTGCATAGAAATTTCAGTCATGATGATATACTCATTAACAATGGTTGTTTCAGTTATTGCATTGGTCCCAGGAAGAATGCCTGTTACAGATGTGTATATTAAAGAAATAATTATTAGACTAACAATGATCAAGGCAAGTACAAATAGAAAAATATAAGGGAAATGTATGAAGAAATTAAGAAATTTAGAGAAGTTAATATGTGTATAATAATTACACGAGACTTTAACTGTGATTTAATGACAAAAAGAAAAAAAGATGTGAGGAAATGTTAAGTTAAATATGGAAGCGATTAAGGATTTTCATTTGCAAATAGAAAATGAAAGAGAATGTACTTGTAAAAAAGGAAAAATAAGAACAAAATTAATATTGTAATAGATTGCAATGAGCTAAAGG
Organism: Protopterus annectens; assembly: GCF_019279795.1. Classification (NCBI taxonomy): domain Eukaryota; kingdom Metazoa; phylum Chordata; order Ceratodontiformes; family Protopteridae; genus Protopterus; species Protopterus annectens. The sequence goes on from NC_056731.1 coordinate 219,156,227, forward strand.
AAGTAGAAGGAAGGGATGTCATTGTTGGATTTTCAAACCATGTAACAAAAAGGTCAGCTTTTTGTGAAAGAATATATAATGAAGGAAGGAAAAGGAGTTAAAACAGTTGGCAGGTATTTGTAACCGAAACACAAACAAACTACATACATTGAAGAAACAGAAAGAAATGGAACCAACCAAACTGCTACAAAGACTCAGTGCTTTTGTACTAAAATTACAAAGACTTCATCAGAGTGGTTTATCTGCCATGATAGGGGACTATAAATGCAGATGACAGGTATTTGTTGTAATTTTGAACTGAATGGTGGGTAACCTATAAGAAGTACTACAAGTTAACATATAAAAAGGTAGAGAAAGAATGGTATTTGTGCAAAAGGGAACTATATAAGAAAGTCTGTAAAAGTTTTAAAAAAAGCAGAACAATTGGATTTGGAACAATTTAGGAAACAGAAACACATTTATGAAATGAAAAATTAAGTATAAACAATCCTTTGACTAGGTAAAAATATTTGGTCAAGAGAAGGGAATAAATAAAGGCATTTTTGGGAAGAACTATTAAAACAATGAGAGTGTAATCTTGGAATTAGAGCATTAAGATTAGAAAGCTGTGTGGAAGAAAGAAAAAATAATGGGAATAGTAGAAAAATTACAGAAAAAGTGTATAGAGAAGGAAAGGAAGGTAAGAAACAAACATGGATTGCTAAAGAGATAAGTAAGGCATTAAATAAATGATTGCAGGATAAACATATTTTAGAACTAAAGATATAATATATATATATATATATATATATATATATATATATATATATATATATATATATATAGGCTACAATACAGAGTACTGATTTTATAAAGCAATTAGTTATGAAGAAAGAGAATGTTTATTGGATGCTCTTAATAAATGGATTGAGAAAAGAAGAAATATGTGAAAGATTGATAAAAGTATTGTGTAAAAAGAATAATAAGAAAAAAATGAAAAATTGGAGCTCAGTGACTTTAGGAAATGTGGATTATAATTATGAGTATTATGCAAGGCAGATTTGAAAAGGGGGTAGAAGAATTGGCAGGAAAAGGAGTATGTAGTCTAAAAGGAATGAATATGAAAGAAACTATTATTATAATAAAGCAAGTAATAAGTGGAATACAAGAAAGAGTAGTAAACAGGAAAATAGTATGATTATTTGATGAAGGCATATGATAGAGTTAGACATGATATAACATGGAAACTGGGATAATATGGAATAGTAGAAAATATAATATGTTTTGTTAAGACAGTGTATGAAAATTAATTTATAAAACATTTGAATAATTGGCGGATATGAAACAAAATAAAGGTTCTTAGAAGTGTGAAACAATGTGCCCAATGAGCATGATATTGTTTGGATTAGTTATAAATTGAGAGATGGGAAAATAGAAATGAAATCTTTAAAGCAAAGGTAGAGTATTTAGCTAAGGACCAATTACCTGGAGTATTAGGCTATGCAGATGACTTCATACTTGTAGTCAACAGTAAGAATTTCCTTGTGGATTTTCCTAGGAAAAGTGGGAAGAAAATACAGAAGTATAAAAGTAAAATATATGGTGATAGAGTCAACATAGGAGTGCATTTTAGTATGAAATAAATGAAAGTTTAAGGACTAACGTTTAGAATTAATGCAAAAAGCAATGGGAGGAAACATGGAGGAATTACTAGAGATAGCTAAGACTTTTTTTAAAGAAAGCTTATTTATTACACTATTTTTTTAGGAAAATGGAATTATTTGGTAGGTATGTATGTGTTCATCATTCAGATGGAAAACAATTTTGGAAGTTTATTTTTCAGTCAGGTGAAGAGTCACAACAAATCCCAATAATAAAGAATAAATAGAAAAGTAAGAAGTAGGAGTTTAAATCTGATGAATTATTTTTTTGTGAAGATCCTTGCATATGCTTTTGACTTTAATATTATCCAAATGAATAAAAAGACAGTATTAAGTGACAGTTTGAGGAGATATGTATGGGTATTGCAAAAAAATAAAGAATAGAAAAGAAGCAAATGGTATAAAGACATAATAAAGACATTTCCCAGATTGAGCTATGGTAATATATTGGGAAATGTTAAGGAAAGTAAAAAAAATAAGGAAGAGATTTAAAAAAGTAAAATCCTGTAAGAATTTTGGTGAAGGTTGGTGCTAAACAGATTACTGTTAAAATGAATAATGAAGTATAAGCAAAATTAAGAGAGAAATGTGCAGGATGTAATAGGAAAGAACCTGTGGAGCATTCAGTTTTGGAATGTAGAAAAATGAGATAAAAGTAGACATTTATGGCAGAAGAATGTGATCAAAGAAGTAAATAAGGAAAATATACTGCTTGGAAATTATAAAGTGATACAGGATGAGAAAATAGACAATGCTGATAGAAGAATTGTTTAATATAGTTGGTTCATTTTTTAGATAAAATGCACGGAAGTACATATTAAGAAATGGGAAATTGCAGAAATACTGAAATAAATCACATTTTGGCTGTGAGTAAAAGGGAGAGTGATTAAAAGACAAAGAGAAAATGTATTACAAAATATGTACATGCAAAATACGAGTACACTTAAATACGTTTTATGAAATGTAATAAAAATATTTATATGTTCATAATAAAGACACCTACTCTTGTTGATAACTCTGTGGAATAATTTATATCCATTTGAGTTACCACCAATTCAGACAGATGGAAACATTTCTGTAAATGTATATAACATTCCTAAGAAATTCTAATAGCCTTTGTAGGAAACACTTTTTATTTATCTGTGACACATAAGACATGAAGCAATACAATCTGACAGTGTTATTAATATTTAATGAAAGCTCTATTTCCCTATTTGACACACCCTACTCTAAAATAAATAAAATACAAACACTAACTGGTGTATAAGTACCTTAATATTGGAAACTAATGTTCCCATGTTTAAATAGGAAATTCCCCTAAATTAAACTATATACTCTCTAAACCCTCAGATTATCAAACACCTTCAGTTTCTCCAACTAGTCTCACACCAGGAAAAATTGTTGTAAAGAACAAAATAATTTTCAGCGTTTATTTCAGATAAATCATTATTCAGATTTTTGTCCAAATTGTTATAGACATAAACTATGTACTCCTTTTTTGCTTATTGAATGTATTTTGATATATAAATATTGTGAAGGCGATTAATTATTATGGTGAAGAACAGGTTACAAAAGAGATGAAAAAACTCTTGCATCTAAAATTCAGTCATAGTCCTTTAGTTTGTATGATTTCCTTTAATACAGAATACATCATAAAACATACTTTCTATCATTTAATAAGTTTATTATCTCTCATAACAAATTAGTTTTTACATTTCAGCAAACTATATATTATTCTTAGAAAATTGTTCTCTTTCTAATCTTCGTCAAATCTTCATTATATCCTCATTGTCATATTTATATCATTATGATCAGAATCATCATCACCACCATTATCTTCATGACATCTCAATAATCATCTTCATCACATCTTCATTGTCATCTGCTTTGTTTTCATTGTAACTCTTTGTCCATTGTCATCATCTTCATTTTATTTAATTTTTCATATTCATCATTTTCATCATCTTCATTGCATCTTCTTAGTTATCATCTACACCATTCTATCTTTGTCATTTTATATTCATTTTCTTCATCATCATCATCATCATCATCATCATCATCATCATCATCTTCTTCTCTTTCTTCATCATCATTATTTGCATAACACTGTCATCTTCATCAGATTATTATTTTCCCAGATACCCAGGTTACTCTAAAAGTTTTCATTCTAGCATTCGTCCATTCAATGTATGAGACATGCAAAATCACTTTACTGCAAGGCTATCAATAGGGTGATTCACACATTCCAAGTTTCCTTTCTAAAAGTAATCATCCCATGGTAGAAATCTATTAATTACAACATTTTAACTGTGTTATTACACTACATACCAAGTACTGTAAACTGTTCCATTTTACTTTTACTTGAATGTAACTGCATTTTCTAATTTATTGCTTTATTCTCTGACTGACTGTCTGACTGTTTACATGACTGATTGTGATGCATTCCATATCACAATAAGTGTTGAAATCTGTTGCAAGCTAGAGAAGTATGCCTTCCCATTATAAACTGCTTCTCCAAAGCAATTCTGTCATTAAAAGCTGGTAACAGATGACACAATCAGGAAGTAACTGGAACGTTGCTCATCATGCAGTAAATACAGATAAAGCACTGGTAAATTTAATTCACTGCAGTAACTAAACTACATATTTTAGAAACAGAAAAAAAAATTTTACATGATGACATCATGATTATAGTGCAAAGAAGTAATTGCTTATTTTTATTAATTTTAAAAGTCTAATCTCATTCTGTGTGTAACCTTAAGAAAATCTTTGCCAATATTATTTTTAAAATTGTAGGCATGTTGAAGTTCAAGATTGCTTAATTAAAGTGTTAAACTCTAAACACTTTGCATGGAATCATAATTAGTAACGTTCATTAAAAGAAGCCCTGAATTTAAAGTGAAAATCAGTAAAATAAGGTAATTTGGGGTACTAAAATATAATCTAAATTTGGGACTTAAGGGTCTCAGGAAAGGGAATTTGCAGACCTATAGCTAAAGACTACCTGAATTCCACACTACAGGGGCAAGTAAGGATAATGTAAGTGCATTCTAAGAACCACTATCAGCCCTTATCAATTAATTGGAGCTGATGGCTTAGATTGCAGGATACCAGAAATCTTTAAGTTAGTCATGAGCCAGAACACAGATTTTTTTTTTATTTTATATGTATTTGTTTTCTGGGGTAGAGTACTGGTCTCTATGGGAGTCCCCTTCAAAACATCTAAAACCCATAACATCTAATTTCATAACATTGAAACCAGAACATTTAAAACCCAAAACATCTGAAACCCATAACATTGAATTTCATAACATCTAACAGTACAAAGCACATGAAAATAACATTCCCTCCACATATAATGACATTTAATGACACCAAACTACCAAACACATTTTACTATGTTTCTGCAGTGGGGCTTGATACAGTGGGGTTAGGAAATTAACTTTTTTCCCACTGTAGTGCACTCTTGGAGTTGGTATATTTAATTTACGGGGGGGGGGTGCAGGGGGGCTTGCCCCCCCTACAGAAACGTAGTAAAAAGTGTGTTTGGTAGTTTGGTGTTGTTATATGTGGAGGGGGTGTTATTTTCATGTGATTTGTAGTGTTAGATGTTATTTAATTTGGTGTTATGGGTTTTAGATGTTTTGGGTTTTAGATGTTCTGGTCTCAATGTTATGAAATTAGATGTTATGGGTTTTAGATGTTTTGAAGGGGACCCCCATAGAGACCAGAATACATGTCATGCGGTCAAGAGCTCTCTGTTAGCCTTGTAGTAAAGCTTTGAGTATGGATTGCTACTTGTTGTCTAAAACACATTTTTTACAGACCATTCCTGACTGTACTTCACGAGGGATATATATTCTGCAGTTAATACCACTGTGTTGAAGGTGGTTGTTACTATAACTGTAGACTCTGCAGCACAAGGCTGGCATGATTATGCCCAGTGGAACCTGAAGGAGGCATTCTAGGTCACTGGCAGAAGACTGAGGTACATGGTACTGCAGTAATTCAGTATGGATGAAGTAGCATGAGAGTGACCATGGCCAGATCATGATGTGGTATAAGATTGCTAATCTGAGTGTTGTACTGCTATCCTCTTTGTAGTGTATTGTAGCATATAGTTTTAAGAAGATAAGGAGCTGTTGGAAGGATTCTGAACAGCCAACGGCAACCTCTGTTATGCCTCTTTACTTTGTCACTATGATATAATTTTAAAAATATCTTATAAGTTGTCAAGACAAAAGAAGTATAAGGTATCTTATTTTTGAGTCACATAAATTTTCAGTGAGTGCAGAAATGCCATTTTCCACTATGAATTCTGACTATTGGATCATACCCATGCACATTATCAGTTTGTTGTTTGTCTTTTCAGGGTTAGGGGTCGCCACAGCAGAACTCCAGTCCGCTAATGATTGGCTGTTGATTTTTATGGTGCCAAGTTGCCAGCCCGATGCCCAACCTTCAGCAAAGGCATGCCCATTCACGCATGTCTTTCGGAGGCCACTCGACCGTGTGGAGGACATGCAGACTCCACACAGAAGGCACTCCAGCCGAGAATCGAACAGGTGAACCTCTTGCTGGAGGCAACAATGCTACCACTGTACCACAGCGGCTTTCATCTAAGGAGTCAAAAAGCCTCATATAGGTACCTAGTTTTACATCAACATTCTCTCTACTAAAAATTTTGTTTTATAACTCTTTTTTGATCTTTTGCTAAACCGTTCCAGTAGTTTCTTTTCTATTTTGCATTAGCACATACCTCTACATGTTTTAAGATGAATTCATACAACTACTAATGTTCCTGAAACTGAAAGGTAATGTTTCAGAACATTAGAAAGTTTTAATCCAAGGTCATGAGCTATTATTCACTGTGAGTATATTTGTATAACAGCAAGAAAAAGTTCAACGTGCAGCTTCTTACAACTCACAAGAAGTGAAGCCACTGCTATTGACTGTTATATAAGCTATTTATGCACTCTTCTGACTCATGTTTTCCATAGACCCATGATACTGAATGCCCACCCAGCAAACCAGTAGTGCTCTTGAGTAAACTTCCTTTACCACATACCATCTGTTGCTCATTTTCCTGGAGCACATCATAGCTTGCAGTCCTATGTCACATTCCAGAAGTGTTTTACTTGTATCCAGTGCCATCGATGGAAACTTAAGTACTTTGATTGCTAAATCACACTTGCTATTTTCAGTAATCCCTTTTTTTTTCCTGCTTTTATGTATTCATTTCACTGAATTTTTTCTCACTGTTACTGTCTTGAAATTACTTTCAGCAAGGGATTTCCAGGTAGTTGTTCAAGTGGTTTGTGTTAATAATGTGGGCCTCTTCTACTGTGTTTTTTACATCAAGAGGACTGGATTTATTCATCTTATGGCAGTAAGTGCTTGCCTGGTCTATTTGAGTTGGGAAAGAAACAAAAGGACTGATAGCTTAGTCATTTAATTGGCCAGAGAGCTCATTATTTATTTTTCTGTTTTTCTTTTCTGTGCTGCTATAAATTTTGCATGTTTGCATGGGTTAGTAGTGCCCTGTGCAGTAGCAAACACCTAGAAAGCAAATTTCTTCTCAAGAATGAGCCATAAAACCGTAACCAGTATAGTAGCAATACAGTGCAAACACCTTGTGCACCAACAAGCTTAGAGCAACTGTTTGGGCTTTGAGTGGCAATACCTGTAGATTTAGTAGAGTTCAATATCATGTAAACATTGAAGTTAGTAGAATTTAATACTTTTTAGCTTAATCTGCCCCAATAAAGCACCCTTATGAGTCTCCACCAACAAAGCACCCTCAATAGCCTTTTATCCCAAATACACCACCCCCTTGTAGCTCACAAATCAAAGGATTAGACAGGATGGATATGCAATTTTCTAACTTCTCTGTAGCCAGCTTGGTGGGTAGTGGGAAATTGAGACAATGTAGCAATAGTCTCGTGTTTACTGACAACTACGTAATCCATAAATAATCAGATACAGTATGCCAGAGGTACAATTACACATCAAAACTGGAGGCTAAACTCTCACATTCAAGTCCATATCAGGTTGTTGAAACCACACACAGGCACACACACGCACACACACACGCACACACACGCACACACACACACGCACACACACACACACACACACACACACACACACACACACACACACACACACACACACCTCACATAGTACACAACATACACAAAGACTAACATATGCCGAGGCACTTAAAATCAACCTTCGTAAACAACAAAGATCACCTAGACCATGTGCTGTCAAAGCTATGCCTCTGCAAGCACAAAGGCATTCAGGAAAAAAAAACAGCTACCACCACACATACTGTCACTCTCAGTGGTGTCCCAAACACTAAGCTCCTAATTCAAGCAAACAAACTTCCCCAGACTCTTCTCACAGGGGACTCCATTGTAAGATATACTGATGTCCCTCTAACCAGGCTGAATAAGGAGATAACTGTTAACTGCTTATCTGGAGCCAGGACCTGCCAAATCACAAAAGCACTCAAATCAGTACACCACAAGTACCAGTATGATTCCATCATATTCCATGTAGGTGTAAATGACCTGAGATGCACCTCTCTGGACTATAGGAAGAGAGAAATTATGGACCTTTCAGACTGCGTGTCTGAGGCTGGTATGAGCCTAGCATTGAGCATGTTAACCATCACCAAGGATTATGCCAGAATATGAGCAAAAAATTATTGATTTTAACAACTGGCTGTCTTTCTGGTGTCATTCTAAGGGGATCCAATATTTTTAGCTTTGGAGGACATGGTCAGTAGACCTCATTGCTTTGCCAAGGATGGTCCGCACCTTCCCTCTCTAGGCTTTTGGATACTGGCTAAAGCTTTGTCCACCCCCATAGAGCCTTTTTTTAGGCAATACCAAATTGACAAACCTACTGGCATAGCATAATCAACTCAGTGGAACCTTAAGGTGTTAGTGCTCAATGACAGGAGCCTACATAAAAAAATTGCACTCCCTCCAAGCCTTTCTCACACTCAGGAATATAGACACCTGTGCAGTTACCAAGACATGGTTTAAAGTGGCAGAGCGTAACCCTGCAGTGCAAGGTTTCAGTGCCTTCTACAGTTTTAGATCAGTAGCTACACAATCAAGGGCTAAAGGTAAAGGTGTCTCAATATACATCAGTAACAAGCATACCTCTAGTGGGGTAAGACAGGAGGATATGCTGAAGCTCCTCCATGTGGTGATCACCATAGACAAAATCCCATTCCATATCCTAGCCAGCTATAGGTCACCGTCCATGTCCCAAGAAGCTCAAACTGCATACCTGGACCTAGTGGAGACACTTACAATCCAACCTGCACTGCACTTATGGAAGACTTTAATTAACCCTGTATAAATTGGGAATCCTACGTGGCATAAAATTTATAGACACAGAGATTCCTGGACTTCGTAATTGAAAACAAACTTGACCAATTAGTGCATTGTCCACACTTGCAGAACTAGGAATAAACCCCTTTATCATACACTGGATAGCTAGCTGGCTCACTGATAGGACCCAAGAAGTTAGAATTGCTGAGGCCACCTCCACAAAGAGGTTGGTCACCAGTGGAGTCCCCCAGGGCTCTGTGTTAGGTTCACTTCTCTTTGGTATCTATTTCTCAGATGTCAAAAGAAATTCCAAAGGACTTTGGCTAACCAAATTTGCAGATGAATGCAAACTGGGATCAGTCATTAAATCCCCTCCCAAGATGAGACACCATTCAGGAAGGTTTAATACAGACAAACGCCTGGTGCAAAAGCCATGGCTTAAAGCTCAGTACCAAGAAATGAATTATAGTACCTTTTGGGAAGTCTGCCACCCTGGGCAACTACATCATCAATAAACACCCTTAAAAGTTGATTCACTAGTCAGGGATCTGGGAACTCACATAGATAGTAACCTAACCTTCAACCAACATGTGTCCAAGAGAGTAAGAAACTCCTTCTATGTTACTCAACTTATAAGCAAAGGTATGGCATCTAGGTTCAGAGAGGTCATCATACCACTGTACTTGGCCCTCATCTGGCCCATCGAGAGTATGATGCCCCCTTTGGTAGGTACATGACAAGACACATGCAGCAACTGCAATGTCCACAAACGTTCCTTACAAAAATTCAGGGAGTAAACACAATGTTCTATGCTCATTGCCTCAAAGTCCTGTCTCTTTACTTGGTATCATACAGACTTCTGAGAAGTGATCTTTGCCTGGCATACAAGGCATTCTGAATCCTGTTTTGATGAAACTTTTGGACATCCACAAAACAAACAGCATCAGAACTACTAGATTAAAAGACCAAAGTTTTGCTTGCAATGTAAATAGCATATGTTGGAGTGGCAGGTACTTTTCTCAGAGAATTCCTATTCTCTAGAACAGGCTCCCCAACTATATGAAGCAGAGCTCCTCCCTCTCCTTATTAAAAGCACAACTTGGACCAATGGATGGGTGATCAGAAGTTCACACATGGTCTGCCTCCTATGTCTCTGATGGACAGAGGCAGTCAGTAAATCTCCCCCTATAAATAACATATAAATCAAATTTGTTGGTCACATTTGGGATTCATGGCTTGACTTTTCAGGGCCTTAGTGGTCGTTAGCCTAATATGCACATATGTTTAATCTTGGAGAATAAGTAAGAAACAAGTTTAGCAGTTAAAACCGAGAAATTTAAGACATACTGTAGCTAAAGAACACTAGCATTTGTTAGACATCTTTTCTTAAAAAAAGAATCAGGCTATTTAAGAAATTATGGCTGCTTCTATGACTTCATTAAACAACACAACCAAAGACAGTGAACTTCAGTTACATAAGTCATAGACTGAGACAGAATTATTTGTGATATTAAAAATGAGCTTAATAAGAGTACACTGCTAAAAGAATTGCAAACGACCTTAGAGAACGTACCAGATATTTGTAGAGGAAGAGAAATTCTAGGTATGCAGCTGAAAGAGCTTGCAGAGGAAACTGGAATGTGCAACTTTAAAACTGTTGCTGAAAATTATGTCAAAATGAGACATAAGTATGGTAGCGTTACTATATATTGCTATGGCGACAACTGACATATGGGTGGTAAATATTATAATCACTGGGCTGGCACTATACTTATATGTATCACCTACTATCCAGCTATCCAACTGTTAGCACTTCACAAAATGGTTTACAAACCCTTAGTCTGTCCAGCTCTGCACAACATCACCAAACCTTACAACCCCAACAGAACCCTTGTGTCCGAAGATAAGACATGTCTCCCTATCTCCGAACCTTCTAAACTATCTGGACAAAGCCTGTACTCTCATTCTGCTGCAAAAGCATGGAACTCCCACTCCCTACAAGAAGCATTACTAACCTAGTAGCTTTCAAAACTTCCCTAAAACAGCACCTAAACAACTTTTGGCTATGCCCATGCTCTGTTCCTGGCTAATCTCTCCTCCACTCTCTCCCTCCCTCCCTCCTAGTATCCCTCTCCCATCTAACTGCCCCTCCCTCCCTCTTAATATCCCTCTCCCATCAAACTACCCCTCCCTCCCTCTTACTATCGCTCTCCTATCTAACTGCCCCTACCTCCCTCTTACTAGCCCTCTCCCATCAAACTGCCCCTCCCTCCCTCTTACTATCCCTCTCCCATCAAACTGCCCCCTCCCTCTTACTATCCCTCTCCCATCTAACTGCCCCTCCTTCCCTCTTACTATCCCTCTCCCATCAAACTGCCCCCTCCCTCTTACTATCCCTCTCCCATCTAACTGCCCCTTCTTCCCTCTTACTATCCCTCTAGCATCAAACTGCCCCTCCCTCTTACTATCCCTTTCCCATATCCTCCTCTTCTACTAACTCTACCTTAAAAAAATAAAAAAAACACTGACTTTACCAAGGATATCATAGAATGTACTGAGTTGATATCTTAAGGCTACGTCTAAATAATTTGTACTACATGTATATATAATGTCTACCTTCTATTATGTTAAAATATTGAGTCATCTGCCTCATCACAATGTTTCTATTATTTGTATTTCACTGTATTTCTCTTTTATTGTTGTTATTTCACTCCATTCACTGCTTATAATGTTTGTACATTAGAGTCTGTAATTGGAGCTTTTCTCCCCAGGTTTCCCTGAAAATGGGTTCTTTCTGGCCCAGTTGGACCATCCCGGTAAACAAATGTCAAATAAATAAATAAATATTTATGGGCAGAGGTATCATTGCTATACAGCTGTGTGAATAATTTATTAATATACTAGGTGAAATGGGATGGGCAGTGATAGTGCACTATAAGGTTTACTGGTACACTACGGCATGCAGAAAGTCAAGGCATTTTGTATAATCACTTTATACTGCACTGTAGTGTCTGAAGGTGATATCCCATACATTTGTAATCATCATTTAGTTTATTACCATTGCTTCCAGAAGACTCTGCAAGGTTTCTGAGGCTACTTGAAACTGTCTCCTAATGCAAGTTTACGAGCAGGTTACAAGAGGCATTGTTTGGCCACATTTCCCATTTATGCATATGGCAGGCTGCTACTTCACTATATTCCCTGTCAGCTTAATGCTGTCAGGGAATCCATTTGCATCTTCTTGTCATTCAGTGACAACACAAGACCTGGCTGAAGAGTTTAACACTGTGAGTGCACAAGAGAAGTCTGCAGAGAAGTTAGAAGTCAGCTAATTTTCAAGTTATGTTCACAAGTCTTAAGAACAGCAATCTGATATCCAGATGTCTTATATAGAAAAGTATTCAGCACATATGTAAATAAAATAACTTACAACAGAATAATGTGTATAATGAGAGCTAAGTTTGTTGACAGTGTATTCATATCACAAATATTACCGTAACACGCTAGGGTATAGTATTTGTACTCACTGTACAGTACTGATACTACCTCACTGGTTACTCACAGCATAATACTTTTTTTATAAAATGGGGGATGCAGTAATATAAAATTTTAAGAAGAGGCGTTGCAGTAAATATTTTGTGAAGTCAACACTGAGCCTCTGTTGTATGTGTATACTTTGACATTCTGATTTACTTTAATAAGTATCTTACAATCTCACCTTTAAATAACAGCACATCATCCAGTACAACTCTTATGTTATGTACCCCAGTAGCAAAGTCTAACTTGTTTTCACATATTAAACTACAAGGGAAGTGAAGGAGTCTCTGACGGCCTGACATCTGAGATGCAGCATTGGTGCCTTAGTTTTGGCAAAGATGAGGCTCCTCGACTGACCTTCATCCAATTAAAGACTTTTCCAGGCAGTACTTAAGGGCAATGATGCCTAACATATCTGAAAATTAAAATTACCACTTTATTGCATGGCATAATAATGACAGCTCTAATTGATCATTTTAATGATGTCTCCAAATTGTACAAATATACTGCTAATGATAATAGAGTCAAAATGTAGCCTTGCAGTGTTCCATGCTGCATGGGGTATGAGACAGAATAACTAATATCAGACACAACCTTCTGCGGTTTCACTTAGTAACATGAGGCAGCGACTTGAAAAGAGTAGCATATATGCCAGAGTGACCATACAGGTACTCACTCAAGATTGTATGATCCTGCTTAGGAAAGATCAAGAAGGACAAAGGTAGAAGTCATGCACTGGTATCTCACCACTAGGAGGGTAAACACAGTAATATTTCTTGGTGGTCCAGTGGAGCTGACTACTCCTATAGCCAATCAGAGCAGTCTTTTGCAGATATAAAGATGTCCCTCTTCATATGGATGACAGTTGATAAATTCTTTGTCTGCATTTGGACCAAGGTAGCACTAGTTTATGCTTATTTTGTTGTTTTTCTTTATTTGGGTACTCTCCCCATCTTTGTTAAGACATGGGGAACAACTTGTTTGTTTTTGATTTCCTGGTGGTCTGGTAAAGTTGACTGCACCTGTAGCCAGTTTCGTGTGGATTTAAAGATGTCCTTTTTCGAGCAGGCATGAGATGAGTGGTCATGAGCATCTTGCATCCATTATTTGAGGTAAAATTTAATTAACCTATATATTTTGGGATTACTAATGGCTATTATTTTGCTCTGTCTGACTTTGACTTCAGAAATTGTTGGCAGTAAGTAATACTGCCAAGGCAGTACTGATAATATTGTTGATTCAGGAAATTTTGTACATTGCTGTGCTTTATAATGAATAATTTAACTGCATAAGCACTGCAGGATTTATTATGATATGATTATTTAGTCAAGTGATCTATATGCAAATTATTTATGAAAAGGACTGATCCTACAATTGGAAAATGTGTTAATTGTATAAAGCTTCAAGAAATGAAAGTCATTTATTTAAAAAAACACTTTTATTGAATTATAACTTGTGATACAGGCAGACTTACATTATATAAAAGTAATAAAACCATATTAACAAGTTCACATTTACAAACATTATACATCCCGTATATTGTTCTATACAATATAATCAAACCAAAATTAAATAAATTGTAAAATTCTTGCCTTCTTTTAAACCTTATTCCTCTTTAATACTTTTTTTCTGTATGTATTGTTCCCACAATTTCCATTTTTTTCTATGTAATTTACTCCTACCGTTTTGTAAAGATTCCACTTCCTATTTTTTTTATCTCTTGTTACAATATTCACTACTTTAAGCATGGTTGGTTTAGACTTTAATTTTCTAGTAATTGTTTTTTGGCAGCCAACAGAATTAAACCTAACAAGGTCTTACTATAGGCCATACAAATCCTATATCCCAGCTCAAAAAATCATTGCCTCAGTTACACTCATTTGTTCAGTCAGTATTCCTGACAGAGTACACTGTAGGGAATTTTTAAAGTCTGTAAACTCATTAAACTCTGAGAACAAATTCTCCTAGGTACCTCTTTCTTCCCCATTACACCTCCAGCATTTGTCATCTACCTGAAGAAAAATTCTTTGGAGTCTGCTTGGGGTATAAAAGTACTTATGCAAATACTTCCAGGCAAAAATCCTAAATCTTCTAGATTTGGTTGTACATTTGGGAGACATTCATATGTCCTTCCATTATTTCTTTGTAAATTGCTTATCTAATCTATCTTCCCAATCTAGTCTGACCTCCTCCAATTGATTCCTATAGTTATAGTGCAATATTTTAAATGACCAAAATGATGTCTTTTTTAACAGCAGCTTCGGTTCTAGGAACTGAAAGTCATTATTGAGGGTAAAATTATTGACCATGATATTTTCTGTAATTGTACAAATGTGAAAGTTATTTATACTATTTTTAATTTTGTTATTAACTGGATTGATGAGCTAGAGGGTACTAGTGGTACAGCTAGCTCATTAAAGAATGATGTTGAGTCTGGTTTATTAGAGAGGGGGTTGACCAAGACATTGACTTAGATAGTTAAAATGCTGATAAACAGCATTAGCAACAATAGCTCCTTTATTTACCAAGATATGTTAGAAAAAACTTAAGAACTTGAAGGGACATAAAAAAGTTAATTGGGTGGCACAAAACTAAAGGGTGTTACTGATAAAGTCTCTTTATCAGACGATAGCTCACCTCCAGCATCCAATTATTTTCATTCCTCAGAGGACTGTATGATTCTTTCTGTATTAGACTCTCCACCATTAAATGAAACTTCTTTGTCAATACAAAATGGGAATATTTCTCCTCATTCTATGGATATGGTTAGTAATGTTGATCTTACCATCATTTGCAGTAATAACAAGTAAATACAGATGTTAGGGAAAAGTTAAGTGGTTGGTTCGATCAGTACTAATAATATTGAGTCTCAGCTCTTAACACATTCCATTTTGGATTTTTTTAACTTTTTCGCAGGTGATAACCTTGGTAGTGAAATGAGTTATATTAGTAAGGAGGGGAATAATATTAGCAGTCAAATGTATTATATTAATATTAGAGTACACAAGTTAAAAAGACAAGCTCTGGGTGGTAATACTGACTCCAATTCATTGGCGAAATTTATTGTTCAGAATTTAACCTCATTTAATAGCGACTTTGATAGTAATTTTCAAAAAAAAATCAGAAATATTAATTACTGTGGATTCAATAATAAAATATTATGATAGAAGCTTAAGTATTATTAATAAAGAAACGTTTTCTGTTTGTTCACTTTCCTGGGGTGATTCATAGATTCCACAAAGAAGAAGATTGGAACCACACACGGAATGTAAAATCCACAAGGCAGCCTTCACTTTATTTAAATGAATTCCATACTTTTTGAAACCAATAACACAAAGACTGTTCCTTTATCTTAAAAAATGCTGGTAAGTGCTTTCATCCCATTAATTAAAGAAATTAATCTGGCAAATAATGTTCTAATTAAAACTTTAAATAACCCTCGTACATTACGTAAAACATGTTACTCCACCTAATCAGCTGTCCCACATCAAATCGCATTTGTCCCAACAGACACCCCCCTTTTTTTCAAGAAAGATTTATAAAATCTACCAGAGCTGAATAAACTAAAATAAATAACATAATAAATAATGATAAATTTACTGTATTTTAAAATACATCCAACTGTCATCAGAAAGCTTTGACTATGTATATATTTTTGAATCCAGTATAAGCATTTGTCCAAACCATGGCACATTGTTTTTCAGACTACTCGTTCATATATAAGCCATAACAATTTCTTAAAATAACTAAATATTTCAAGATATATATCAAAATCATTTTAAGTCAGATTAAATAACACAAAAATCATTTGAAATTATGTAATAGAAAATGTAAGCATAAAAATATATATATTTTTAAAATATATTTAAATTATATGTGCAAATATCACTTTATTCTACTTGACCAGAAAGATGTAGCTCATATATATGTGTAAGTTTTCTGAGTCTATCTGTTTATTAGTTTTAAGACACTACTTAGGGACAATGTTCCATTCAGACCTGGCCAAGACTGTGCATTTAAACATAATTGCCAACTCAATTCCATTTTCTCTAACAGAACTGGCCAGGCCCCTGCTCTTTTATTAATCTGAATTGCTTCAAGTACCACAAATTTAAAAGAATGTCCATTAATGTTAGATACATGTTTCGCAAGTGCATTAAATTCAACTCGATCCCTGATATTACAGACATGTTCTCCTACTTGTTCTTTTAATCTACACTACGTTTTTCTGACATAAAAACAATCACATTGTGTGCATATAGCACAATACACCACTTTTTCAGAATAGCAACAATATTTTCCAGGGATCCTAACCTTATAATTGTTTATATAGACCTCACTTGTTTTTATTATATAGGAACAGTATTTGCACCATCTGCATTTAAACATGTAAATACTTTGTTTAGATACTGTTAGGGTCTCAAAGTAGTTTTTCAAATTATGTCCCCTCCTATATACACAAATGTTTTTTTGCCCACTATACCCCTAACATCAATATCATTTTCCAATAACACCCAGTTTTTAAAAAGGATCTTCTTGATAGAATAACTATCAGTAGAAAAAGTACTGATAAAACTTGCATTGAAATTCGGCTGATCAGTTTCATAGTGATGTTGTGGTCTATTATCCTGGGATGTATGCACACTTACATTGTGTGAAATAACTCCAATAGGTTCCTCCCCTTCGATGTTGTGTTGCACCTTCATTTCACCCAATAACACTTTAAAATGCTCATTCTTTCTTTTTATAATGACCTCATCCATAATCTCTTCAATTAAAGATAATGGATACCCCCTTTGTTGAAACATGTTTTTTATATGTTCACACTCTATAATGAAACTATCACACACTGTAACCATCCTTGCTGTCCTCACGAACTGTCCCTTAAGGACAGCCCTCTTTTGTGTGTAAGGATGATTACTATCATAGTGTAGGAAACTGTTGGCGTAAGTCTCCTTATGGAAAATTTTCACAATAAATCGATTCTGGTTGAGATCTTTCCTTATTAAGAAATCTAAGTATGAACTTTTATTAAAATCTAGACAGTGTATAAACTTAAGGAAGGTAGTTGTTTGATTTATATATTCTAAGAACTTGTAAACTTCTTCTCTAGGCCCTTCCCATGAAATAAAAATATCCAAAAATCGCAAATATATGTGACAAAATTGGAAGAACCAGGAATCAAACAGATAATGTTTTTCCCATTCAAGCATAAAGGTGTTAGCATAAAGGCCACCACATGCAGACCCCATGGCCACCCCTTCCACTTGGAGATAATACTCATCATCAAAAAGTATAAAGTCACATTTGAGAACCATTTCAAGTAATTGTTCATATACATTGATGTCAGATTGAACCAGACCTTTACTTGCAAGGTACTCACAGAACCATTCCATCCCCACCCCATGGGGAATGACAGAGTAAAGGTCTTTAACATCAATTGTTATGAACAAATAATGCTTTTGAAAATCTATATTATTCATCCTCTTAATAAAATCCCAGGAATCCTTACACAGATAGGGTTTCTTGGAAATATATTGTTTAAGTTTCATGTCCAAAACCTTTGCTATAGGGTGAGTGGTCAAGCCACGGGCATCCACTATGGGTCGCATTGGTGGTTGAGCTACAGCTTTATGAATCTTAGGCACACCAAATATAACTGGTGTCCTAGGATAGGTTACTGTTAAATAATTCAACTCATCTATGGTAATAGATCCTTTGATGAAGAGATCATATAACCACCCTTGAATTCTCTTATACATCATATTCATTTCATTCAGTGAACTACGACAATAAGTGTGAGAAGATAAAATCTCCATCATTTTACATGAATAATCATTGTAATTCAACACCACCATTTGCTCACCCTTATCAGGTTTTACAAACCGAATACCGTGTGTGTGTGTGTGTGTGTGTGTGTGTGTGTGTGTGTGTGTGTGTGTGTGTGTGTTAACAATTTCAATTCATTATTCAGATTTTTTTTAATTAAATTTCTTCCTCCTATTGTTCTCAGAAAACAACAAAACAACATACATATATCAAGTTCATACACCCTTTCAAATAATTCTAATACAGGATGTATGGGTGGATTATATGTACTAGACACACGGAAGGGGTTTATCACTTGAGTATAATTTTGGAACAAAACATTAAAATTCAAAAAGTTTTAAGTCAGTCAATGTTTCCCCCAGATTTATATTTCTATTAGGTATGAAAGTCAGTCCTTTTGCAAATAAGCCACATGGTTGAGAATCCAAATCAGAAAAATTATAAACCTTAAAGTCATTTGTGATATTTGTTATTATTTTAACAGTTGGTAAAAGATGGTAAATTCCTGGACTCTGTTCAAGAAGGGGCACCATCTCCCCCTCCATGCACCCTTGTTCCTGCCCCTGTTGGAATGGTTCCTGTTTCTCCCCTCTTGGCTGCTGGGCCGTTGGTTTCCGGGTTGATAATAGTTCGGTCTGTGTTGTTGCATTAACCTCTCTGACTGTCTCATTGGGGGATATTCGTCCTCCTCTAAAAACTTTCATCAATGTCTGATATTTCAGCTTATCCATGCACTATTTCCTGGGGGTCATTATTTCCCCCTGTCCCCATATTGCTAGAAAATCTCAGCCCCCAGCTCTGTGATTCTAGGGGTGGGGGATAGGCTGTATTTGTATGATATGCCTTTTCATCTCGCCCCAATTTTTTTATTTTTCTGTCCTTAATTAACTTGATTTTCTCATCAATTGTTCTAAAGGTCCTATTATACTCAAAACCATTATTAGAAAATAGTGGATCCTGAGTGATAGTCATGTCAAGCTCACTAGCTTGCTTTCTTAAAGTTTCAATAGTTTTCTTATTGTCATTGATTACTAGTTGCATGCATTCCAACCCAAACTTATTAAACAAGCCCAAAAGTTCTTTGTGTAACGGGGAATATTTTGGGTACCTATCAGCATTTCGAATGCTGAAAATGCCAAATTTAATTTAATCGAACTGAAATGTTTGAAATCTCAGAAGAGCGAACTGACGGAACATTGATTTCTTTCCCAGGAAAAGAAATCTGTGGGCCATCGGAGTTTGCTATTTCCTCCACTGTGGTGTGGTCTCAAAGTTGGTATATTTAAGTAGGGTGTGTGTGGGGGGCACAGCCCCCCCTTTGGGGGGTGTGGGGGGCAAAGCCCCCACTTCTGTCAGTGTTTAAATTATTGAAAAAAAATTTTTTTTTTTTTTTTGCACGGAACACCAATTTCTTTCCCTGGGAAAGAAATCGATGTTACATCTGTTCGCTGTTTTGAGATTTCAAAAACTTCAGTTCGATTAAATTGCATTTGGCATTTTCAGCATTTGATATGCTGATGTAGACCCAATTTTTTATTAGGCCTGTGGGATAATGCCAGACCTCCAGGCCTTTAGGGACGATTTTCATTTTAATACACTCAGTGAAATACATGTTGTCCATTTGTAATTTTTAAAATTTTGATCAACACATAGTCTAATTCAAAAAGTTTGTCTGAAAAAGAATTGTCCGTACCTGTATTAATGTTGTTTTCCCCATTAAGGCTTGTATGGGCCTGGAGCCAATCGGAAAGTAAATACCGACGCTGTTCACTTGTTCTTAATACATTCTGTGAATGAACATTGTTGGTAATATTCCGTTGCTCATCAGGAAATGCTGGTCTAGTAAGATATTGTGCCACATGGTTTGACCTGGTCAAATATGTTTGACTATTATGGTGCAAAGTCAAGGACCCAGGTAGCTCACTTTGCGCTCTGATAATAGGGTGTGTTGAGAGTTGAGACAGATGGGACAAAGAAATATGTTCCAAGCGATCAATATGATCATTTAGTCTTTGAATAAGAATGGTTAATTCCCCCATTTTATCGTTTTGGGTTGTTTCTATTTCTGTCAGTGTTGGTTCCATGAAATGCTCCAATAACAAACCCAGTTCACAAACAAGCCACGGTAACAAACAAAATCCATAAAGAAGAACATTGGAACCACACATGGAATGTAAAATCCACAAGGCAGCCTTCACTTTATTTAAACAAATTCCATACTTTTTGAAACCAACACAAAGACTGTTCCTTTATCTTAAAAATGTTGGTAAGTGCTTTCATCCCATTAATTAAAGAACTTCATCTGACAAATAACAATGTTCTAATTAAAACTTTAAATAACCCTTGTACATTACGGAAAACATATTATTATTACATAATTAATATTAATTACTGTGTCTTCAATGATAAAATATGATAGAAGCTTAATATTATTAATAAAGAAAAGTTTTCTGTTTATTCACTTTTCTAGGGTGATTGATAGATTAATCAAGTGTAAAACAAAATATAGGCTTGTTATTATACATGCAGGTAGTAATGATCTGAACAGTGCACCATTATATCATATGAAGCAATCAGTTTTGGAGATCATAGAGAAATTAGATTGTAACTTTGTATATTTAGTGAAATTCTTCCTTCTGCAAAATGGATTGATTACATGTATACCAAACCCCATTTGTTTAACACTTGTATTAGACAAATATGTACAGTTTGTAGTTTTAGAATTATTTCCATGTGAGTGGAGTTTGTCCATAACTTAAGATTGTTTTCACTAGATGTATTGGATTTAGGTCACTATGGGTCTGAATTTTTACAAGGAAAACTTAGTGACTAATAGTTTAATAGGTTCATACTAAGCTAACTGCCCTTGTGGGCCATTTTAAGCCTAGCCAGTTACCCCATGTGAGAATTGAATCCTGTACCTTGTGTCTGTAAGGTAAACACCATAACCATTATGCCAACCTCTCACTTTTTTTTAGTTTACCATTGGTATGCTACATTTCTGGAAAAAGACCTCATAATATTATAGATTCTAGTGATAAAATGACCCATGTTAAAACAGATTATATTTAATATGACTTAAAAATCTGGTAATAATTACTTAAGTATAGAATACTATTGGTTTTGTTCTTCCTGCTTTTAAGAAATTTGAATGTTTACACATGTCCTTGAGAGGAGGTGGCTCACTTATATTTGTTAGAGATAGTATTCTTTCTGATTTAGTTTTGTCTGATATATTTAATGAATCATTAATGATTGATTAATACCCAGAAATACTATCAGAATCTGAATATGTTATTGTAGGACTAATATGCACAACACTAAGCATAATAAATTTCTTGATACTCTTGAGGCACAGTTAACCCATTATCAGTTAATGTTACTGGGGTGGTTTTAATTACAAAATTCTTGGAAATTGTCATCTATTACCTTTATACATAAGAAGGGAAAGATAACTAAAATGAGCAACTACTGCCCCATGAGCTTAAACTTTGGGGAACAGCTTTGAATGATGTCTTACTGAACTTACAATAAATATTAAGGAATTTAACAGCTTGCATGATTTGCATCAATATGGTTTTAGGAGGGGAAGATCTATGTTAACTAACTTAGTTGAATTCTGTGATCATGTCATCATAGCAATTGATAAAGGTCTACCTGTAGTGATCATATATTTAGATTTGGCCAAGGCTTTTGATACCCTTCCATTTAAAACCATATACAGTACACTTAAAGGACATAAAACTAACCCTTCTTTAATTAGTTGTATTATACAGTGGCTAATAGACAGGAATCAAGTAATTAATATTCAAGGACATACTTCAGATCCTTGTCCTGTATTAGCTGGGATTCCACAATGTCCAGTGCTGAGAGCTCTGCTTTTTAAAATAATTTTTGCAAATTTCCCTGTAATAAAATATGGTTGGTTGAACAAATATACTGAAGATTGTAAGCTGGGTTTTGCTCTTACATCTGTGAATGATTATGGAAATATTAATAAATATATGATGGGAGATTTCAACTTGGACCAATAATACTGGAATAAATTTCAGTATAGATAAGTGCAACATAATGTATTCAGCAAGAATATTATAAGGAAACCTATTTTATCACATAACATTCAATTATTTGAAGTTACAGAATATAGAGACTTGGGAATAATAATTTCATCACATTTGTCATTAACCAAGCATGTAAATGAAATCACAGCTAAAACTATGATACATTCAGGCTTAATGTTAAAAGATATCTCTATTTGGAATGACTTGCATATTCTAAGTTTGTATAAATCCTTTATAAGACCTTTACTTGAATATATTTTTCTGTATTTACAATAAGAGACATTTGGTTAAACCTGAACAGGTACAAAGGAGGTTTACTAAGAGAATTACAATAGATGTTGATCAATTTTATGAAGAGAAATGTGGTGATTTAAAGATGCACTTGTTACATTGCATATACCTTAGAAGTAAATTTATTTGTAGTTCTAAATTATTTAACAATGAATTGTTTCAGGCAATGTTTGATATTAATATTAATGATTGTAAGAAAACTCATAAACCTAATAACTGCAAGATTGACACTATCAGAACTGGATTGAAATTAAAATATATAACTCAACTAATAGAGTTGAATGGAATATTTATTGAGTAAACCAGGTGATTACTTAGAAGTCTCTTTTAACGACATTCAAAAAAAGTTATAGCTCTATTGCTAGTGTTTATAAGGAATTATAGAATATAACATTTACAATTGCCTGTCCAATGAACATCCAAAAGTCAGGGGGGGGCCTATATTATGGCGTCGAAATGCCATAACATTGAACACATCAATGCTGACAAGTATTCATCGAAATTCACTTCTGCAATTCGCTGAATATTTGGGCAAAGATGTAATTGGCCAACTACACAATGTTGCCCTTTTCAACACTGTAGTGCGATCTCAGAGTTGGTATATTTAGTTATCGGGGTGTGAGGGGCACAGCCTCCCATATCAGTGGGTGTGGGGGTGCAGCCCCCCCACATGGGTGGGTTTGGTTTAGTTAGACTTAGTTCCATTGCGTTGCAGGGCAAGTATTTATTTGTAGACCAAAAAAAAAAGCCATCAACTGTGAGCTGTGTAACTAATTTAATTAATAAAATAAAAAACAACAAGAAATAACAGACCGGTTTTGGCTATGGCATTAACCTAGCCTTCATCAGTGTTAGTTTACAAAAGCATCTTGAAGTTCTTATTTACATTTACAAATAATTAATCATAAGATTTCATTGGTGAGCTCATGAATATTCATGAATGTTTCAGATCATAAATATTCATTAAGACCAGGCTGGAACAGTCCACATAATTTCACAATCCATTTTTTCTCATTTGCATTTAATTTACTGTGCCATCCAGATTTGTTGGATCTGTCACCTACAATTTTATCAATAATGGTAAAATGAAATGTTGCTGTGGTGTGTTTTAGAGTGTGTTTATAAAGGACATTGCTCATCCTTTTACATTTAACATCACTAAGGTGTTCAGAAATGCGTAATCTGATGGGTCTAGATGTCTGCCCTATGTAAAATGCATGGCAGCTACAGGAAGCCATATATATGATCCAATCTGTGCTGCAGTTTGCAAAAAACTTGATATCATAGTCCCACAATTACTACTAAAAAATTGTTTAGTTTTCAACACGTTTACAATGGCTGCAGTGGCCACATGGCATACAGCCAACTAACTTTTCTTCAGAAATAGAAGTTTGGATCATATTGTGATTGATGGAATCATGTTGATGTTTGTAATGGTAGAAATATGATCCAAGATTTTTCCCTTTTCTGAATGAGAACCTGCAGGTATCAGATAAATGTTGTGACAAAAATTTGTCAGCTAAGAGAATGTTCCAGTGTCATCTGATGGCATCTATGACTCTGTTGGTATTCCTGCCATATGTGGTAATGAGCTGTAAAGTGTTATTTTTGTGATAAACTATGAGTGATAAACTATGAGTGATAGTTGATGGTAAATTGTAGGCCCCATTTATTGTCATTGAGATACTTCACAAATTCCATCAAGTATTCAACATTAGACCTCCACACCATCCAGCAATCATCCAGATATCTATGCCATATATCAATTTCCCCCAAGTAAATGCATGTAACATCATAGATAATTTGTTCTTCTATGTATGCCATGTATAGATCTGCATATATGGGAGCAAACGATGCACCCATTGTAGTACCCCGTATTTGGAGATAACATTGTTGACCATAGAGAAAAAATTTTTGGTGAGAACATGTTCAGTCAAACAAATGAGGAAAGTGTGAAAGCCAGGTTTGTATAGCTCGGATTTTTGTAACCATATTCAATGGCATCAAGCCCAGCCCAATGTGATATATTGATATATAATGTACAAACATCTAATGTGCACAGCAACCAATGATCCTCAATTTGCATTTCATTTATAATCCCTAAGAATTCTCTGGTGTCTTGAATTCTGAATCTTACCCATCTCAATAATGGTTTTAGATGTTTAGTTAGAAATTCTGATAATGGTTTGGTTAAAGAACCATTGCCTGCCACAGTTGGTCGATCCAGGGGATTCTGGGGATCTTTATGAATCTTTGGCAGAAAATAAATATATTGACTGTTTGGATCTGCCAATGTAAGATGATTTTTGGTGTTTTGTGTGATTATGCCATTTTCTACTGCTGAATCCAAAATACATCAATTTGATGTTTAAACATAGATGATGGATCAGGAGGCATTTTAGTGTAGTATTTAGCATCATGCAATTGTCTCCGAGCCTCAGCATCATATTGTGCCCAATTCATGACAACCACAGCACCACCTTTGTCAGTGGAAATAATTACCAAATTCTTGTTGTTGGAGAGTTCCTGTAGAGTTGACATATCAGACTTTGAGAGATTATTAGACCTGGGGTGAGTCATACTGGTTGTAAAATGTAAATCTTTGAGAACACTGTTTTGAAAAAGACTCACAGAGGGATGCATTGGTGGGAGAAAGGTGGGTTTGTGGTATTTAATTAATAATTAATTTAATTAAGTGTGTTTTTGTTGATACGACTGTAGCACATTCATCTGGACTATTGGATATCTAATATTCATCTAGACAAAGGGCATTTTTACAACAATTGAGCAGCAATTTTTTGCTTTATCATTCAAGATATATTTAGGCACCATTTCCTATTGGGCCTGCAATATAGTCAGGCAACTTTTGGACATTCTCTTTAAGGACAATATTCACTGGATTTTTTTGTTCAATATTAATATTTTTTGATTAATAATAATACTTTGGATATTCATTTAGCCATATGTTCAGGATTTATATATGGGTTATGTTGGGAATTAATGTTTTGCAATGTGTATTCAACAACTAATATTGCTAACAGTTCAAGATTGTTTTGTACAATTTTTTGGAATCTGGTCCAGTGTATTGAAACTCCTAAATGAATATCACATCTCAGATTTTTTAATTTATACCAGGACACTTACACAGTATATAATAATTCAATACATTACCACTTTTTGGTACTAAATACATTGCATTAGGCTTATGTTCATCAGTTGGCTTCACCAACAGTGAGATCTATAATACATTTTTACGCCCCGCCTCCCTCTTTAATTTTTCCCTTTTTACCCTGCCAGGATATAGTCCAGTATTACAGGACTCCATTTCAAACCAGACAAATTGGATTTTTTTTCACGGATTCAACTGTAGTTTCTTGATACCATTTTTATAATTATTTACCACATATTTACACATGTTTATCAGGCCAAATTTTGGCTTTATACATTTTTCATAAGCCCATTGCTATTTGTTAATAGCAGTTGGGATTTAATTGATTTATAGTGACCATTATTGTCCAGGAGTTTGTATTTAATCATAAGTGGATCTGGATGTGGCATGGTTCTTTTCATCCATTTGAATGGTCTCAGTACATATTTAAATATTACAATCAAGGCCAGATGACAAGGTTCATTTATGTGAACTTGTGTTAGGGCCTATCTAGGCACTGAGACACCAGGATTTTACATTGATCAAAACTTTTGTTTTGACAAATTTGTGATTGATTTAATAATTTGTTTGTTACAGTGGCCACTATTGCCCAGTTCCTAGGTGGAATTTGTTCGACCAGCAGGACGTGGTACTGCAGTTACCTTTTTTACATTCATTTCTTACAACTCAAGTCTGTTTTTGGCTTGTACACATGTGTAATTAGTATTTGGACTTTGGGTAATACCATTCTTTATTCAATTTGTTAAGGTTTTATACTTATATTGCTCTTTAGCTACAGTTGAGCCTGTTTTTCATAAAAAGTCTCCATTTTTATATCCCAATCCCTTTTTTTTTTTCATCTATTACCAATTTAATATAATGGATTTGAAAGGGATCTTGGTCTGGCTTTCTTCTGATAAAGAATATTTGGGTATTTTTGAGATAGGTAAATGGCCTAATGACAGCAGTATGAAAACTATGGAAAACCCACAAACCCATTGTGATAGGTTATTTCAACAATTGAACAGAAACATGAAAACATTAAAATCTAATATATGGAACCTTAAACTATTTAAAGCATATATGGCCAAAGGGATAACCCCTAGAGGGCTTAGAGTCAAAAGTCAGCCATTAGTCACTAAATTGAATGAGCAAGTAACCAGTGAATGGTCGACAATACAACAACATTGTTCCATGAAATTTGTGGAAACATTATCCAGATACTATGAGCAGATCATTGATAGGGAAATCACCAATGTTAGTAAACTATGTGATGAAAGCAATCAGTACATGGATCAACTATTTTATTCTACTCAATTGTCCAAACTCAGTTCAGATTTATTAACCCTTGAACAACAGCTTAAAGATAGGAAACTCAAAAAATTTCAAAGGCATCAAACTGACTATGATAAAGGCCATCCTTTTCAACATACCAGATATGTCAGGTTTGAAGGAGGCTATCACAAAACCAATACCACCCCCAAACGCAAACATCCCAAGTCCATTCTTAGAAAATGAAATACATACATTGACTCATCTGGGAGAGATTCTTCTTCTGGTACAGATTTGGACACACAGCAGACCCAAGACTCTTCCACCTCCAAACATAACAACAGTACGGTTCCTTTAGGCCTTACAAGAGGGGAGGCAGAAAACATGGGAAAAATAAAAAGTTTGGAGGGTCTAATGGAACTTTTGTTGAACAAATAAATGTTGGTCCTAGTACAAATGTATTAAACATTTCTGATGTAACATTATCTGACTCACAAACTACTTTGTTGAATAAAGGTCTCTCTTTTATACCAAGTTTTTTTGTTCCAGAAGACACATTTGCACAAGATGTGATAGCATTTTGTAGATTGCTCAATTTAAAATTGTATTTTCATGATAATATCTCTGATGGTTTAACTGTTGATACATTTAAATACCACAAATCCACCTTTGTCCCACCAATGCATCCCCGTGTGAGCCTTTTTCAAAAGAGTGTTCTCAAAGATTTACATTTCACATCCTGTATGACTCACCCCTGGTCTAATAATCTCTCAAAGTCTGATATGTCAACTCTACAGGAACTCTCCAACAACAAGAATTTGGTAATTATTTCTGCAGACAAAGGTGGTGCTGTGGTTGTCATGAATTGGGCACAATATGATGCTGAGGCTCGGAGACAATTGCATGATGCTAAATACTACACTAAAATGCCTCTTGATCCATCATCTATGTTTAAACATCAAATTGATGTATTTTGGATTCAGCAGTAGAAAATGGCATAATCACACAAAACACCAAAAATCATCTTACATTGTCAGATCCAAACAGTCAATATATTTATTTTCTGCCAAAGATTCATAAAGATCCCCAGAATCCCCTGGGATGACCAATTGTGGCAGGCAATGGTTCTTTAACCAAACCATTATCAGAATTTCTAACTAAACATCTAAAACCATTATTGAGATGGGTAAGATCCAGAATTCAAGACACCACAGAATTCTTAGGGATTATAAATGAAATGCAAATTGAGGATCATTGGTTGCTGTGCACATTAGATGTTTGTGCATTATATACCAATATAGCACATTGGGCTGGGCTTGATGCCATTGAATACTGGTTACAAAAATCCGGGGTATACAAACCTGGCTTTAACACTTTCCTCATTTGTTTGACTGAACACGTTCTCAACAAAAATGCTTTTTTCTATGGTCAACAATGTTATCTCCAAATACTGGGTACTGCAATGGGTGCATTGTTTGCTCCCATATATGCAGTTCTATATATGGCATACATAGAAGAACAAATTATCTATGATGTTACACACATTTACTTGGGGGAAATTGATATATGGCGTAGATATCTGGATGATTGCTGGATGGTGTGGAGGTCTGATGTTGAATACTTGGAATTTGTGGAGTATCTCAATGATAATAAATGGGGCCTACAATTTGCCATCAACTATCACTCATGCAAAATCACATATTTGGATGTGTTGATCAGCAGGAATGATGATAACACTCTTTGTACTGAAGTATTCAGAGAATACCCAGAATATAACACCCTACTCCACGCATCCAGCTTTTATCCAGCCAATATCACTAAAAATATTCCCAAGTCTCAATTTACTAGGATGAGACATATTTGTTCAGACGAACATACCTTTGAATTCTTTTGCAAAGATTTGTCTCATAGATTTCAAGAAAGAGGTTACAGCATGGGTTATGTACACACGGCAAGCAATTATGCTGCAAATTTAGATTGAGAGGACCGTCTCAAATACAAACAAAAATCACAACACAAAAATAACACTTTACGGTTCATTACCACATATGGCAGGAATACCAACAGAGTCATTGATGCCATCAGATGACATTGGAACATTCTCTTAGCTGACAATTTTTTGTCACAGCATTTATCTGACACCTGCAGGTTCTCATTCAGAAAAGGGAAAAATCTTGATTCTTATTTCAACCATTACAAACATCAACATGATCCCATCAATCACAATATGATCCAAACTTCCATTTCTGGAGACAAGTTTGTTGGCTGTATGCCATGTGGCCACTGCAGCCATTGTAAACATGTGTTGAAAAGTAAACACTTTTCTAGTAGTAATTGTGGGACCATATTTGATATCAAGTTTTTTTGTAAACTGCAGCACAGATTGGATCATATATATGGCTTCTTGTAGCCGCCATGCATTTTACATAGGACATACATCTAGACCCCTCAGATTACGCATTTCTGAACATCTTAGTGATGTTAAATGTAAAAGGATGAGCGATGCCCTTTATAAACACACTCTAAAACACACCACAGCAACATTTCATTTTAGCAATATTGATAAAATAGTAGGTGACAGATCCAACAAATCTGGATGGCACAGTAAATTAAATGCAAAAGAGAAAAAATGGATTGTGAAATTAGGTGGACTGTTCCAGCCTGGTCTTAATGAATATTTATGATCTGAAACATGCATGAATATTCATGAGCTCACCAATGAAATCTTATGATTAATTATTTGTAAATGTATATAAGAACTTCAAGATGCTTTTGTAAACTAACACTGATGAAGGTTAGGTTAATGCCATAGCCGAAACCGGTCTGTTATTTCTTGCTGTTTTTTTATTTTATTAATTAAATTAATTACACAGCTCACAGTTGCTGGCTTTTGTTTTTGGTCTACAATGTTGTATTGAGCCATGCAATCACTTCCATGCAGGGGAATTCTTTTTGCAAGAATTTATTTGCCCACGTATTCAGCAAATTGTGGAAGTGAATTTTGCTGAATACTTGTTGGCATTCAGGTGTTCAATGTAACGATGTTTTGACATTGTAATATAGCCCCAAACTGGGACCCTGTTTGGGATCCCAAAAATTCACAAAGATGCAAACAAACCCCCTTTTCAACCTATAGCGGTGGCACGAAACAATGTTACTATAGGGAAATCAACATATTTATACTATTATTTGAACCCCTTTGCTGGAAAACATGGATTCATTATATTAAGGATTCATGGGACTTTTTAGACTAGATTTGTCTTTTAATGAAAGCTTTATATATTATTTGAATGAGTACATTATGGTCACTGTAGATATAGCAGCTCTACTTATAAGTATTCCGCAGGATGCAGTTTTGGATTTTTTTTTTTTTTTTGTTTATATTTAACAAAAAACACTGAATTAACTAATGTAAACATTTATTTATTTAGTACATTAATGAAGTTGGTGGATGAATCAAATAATAGTTTGGACTTATTGGATTTTCTGTTAGATGATTTTGATACCACTGTTAAGTTTTTAGACATAATTTTAACTTGGAATACCAATGAAAAGACTTTTGAGAGCAAAATACATAGAAAAACTATGTTCTCAAACAACTACCTGAACTACAGGAGCCATCATCTCCTGTTCATGAAGTGCAAAATACTCAGAGGGCAATTTATAAGGACTTCCCATCTGACCTATAAAGACTCTCCAGGGTACATTTTTGGCTAGGCTTATATAGGCCCTAGGGCCAATAGCCTAGTACCTACCTATGAACCTATGAACTCTGACTATTTAAAAGAAGTTGATTTTATTATTAAATTATTTAAGTACAGGGGGTATGATGAAAGCCTTTTAATGGAAACATTTAAGGAATTTTACAGAAAAGGCACAAACAGTTTCCACCTATAGCATTAAAATCTTTGGTTACAACTATTACCATTTTGGAGAGAAACTCTAATGACAATTCTGGTTCTGAACATGTTTTGGATATGTCTATTGACAACTTTAGTGTTTAGAATACTATTAAAAATAATTGGAATATTATTAGAGGTAATAAGCAAATGGCTGGCATAGTGTGGTCTGAACCAAAGTTTGTGTATAAGAAAAAAGCCTGTATCAAGAATCTATTACAACATGACAATTATTTTTAAGTGTTCCCAATACCGACAAAAATAAAGGTACATGTAAGTATAACTTTTGTAACATTTGTCATTATTTACACAAAGGACCCTATATTAGTTTTCCCCATGTAAACAGAACTTTGGTAGTAGTAAACATTTTAATTGTATGTCCAAGGGGATTATTTATGTTGGCACTTGCTGTCAATGTTCAGTTTTTTTATATAGGGATGACAACTTGAACCTTACAGAAGCATATAAAAGAATACCTATATGCCATTAGGGTTAAAGATGTAAATAATGCCCTTTATAAGCACTCAGTGGTTTGTGTTGGTTTAAAAAAAAAATCCTATTTTATGTTTTGTATGATGAACAAAAAGACTTGAGAGGAAGTGGCTTATAAAAATAGGCTTGAGGAAAAGGAGACCTAATGGCAACTGAGGTTAAAGGCAGATTGCCATCCAGGCTTAAATGAAACCATTAATATTAAGTGTGTAACTAACTATGTTTAATTAATTATTTTATTGGAGCAAGTTTTTCATTGGTTGAACATTGGTTTAAAAATATGAATATTTGACAATGGATTATTTCTGATGAAGTCTAATGCTGTATTGGACGAAAGCATCGAATAAAGATTGTCTTATGCTAAGCTGTGGATTTATTGGTCTATGTTCCTCATTGAAGTGACTTGCCTTTTGGTGGATTGTTTGATTATTTATATGTTGGTTAAGATTCTGATCCTTAATTCTTGTGTTTGTGTTATTATTTGTCATGTAGAGATGAAATAAGTCAATAAGGGTTAGATCCTTAATAGCATGGAATGCAAAATGTGGAGCTCCACATAAGAGTCTATAATAGACCAAATATAGAGACAGGGCTTCAAGCTTGTCTTCATAGCCTATAACCTTAAGACCAGTAATCATTTTAGTAAGAAACTGCTGAAGCCTTTTCAGCTGTGTGATGTTTAGGCTACTTAAAGCAGACTACAGAGGGATGACAACTTCTTTTGACCTGGATGAGACAATGTTAGATATAATTTGTATTACCTGATTACTGATGTTACATGGTGATCAATAGAGAAGACATTGTTGACCAAGATACCATGATCCTTGACTAACATATCAGTTTGGAGTGAGGTACTGGCTATAATATAAGCTCATGATGAGATTTTTTTACCAAATGTGAGAATATTGCACTTGTTGTCATTTAATTTTGGCCCTTTTTCATTACACCACTAGTTTGTAAGGATTAGTTCTTGTTGTGATACTGTATCAAGGGGTGACTGAACAATAACTCCTGACTTGCTGCCATTGGGAGTCTTAGTCACCACAAGTCTGAGTATATTGGTTTGGAATTTGGAGAAGTATATGACAAAACAAATACCCAAAAACAAAACTCTATATTTGTGGTAGAGATCATAATTTTAGATAAAAAAGGGATTAACAAAATGGTCGGGTGACTGCCAAATCCAATTTCCTGGGATGAAAGGAATCACAAATTGCGCAGATTTCTGATCCACTATTCCCTATTTTTCTTTCTTCCTTTAAAAGATAAAGTTATTTTTTAAGAATGTCAGGGCTTGTGATATTGGGGCAATTTCCTTGCAGAGGGCAATGTTGTCTTGTGCAGATATTTACTACATGATATGGGTTGGGTCCCAGGGTGACAATGTCTGTACAACTGTGTCACAAGAAGCGTAAAAAGACTCCACTTGCTTGGATTTAGTCTTCTACTATTACAATCTTGGATTATGTCTAACAGAGATCAAAACTTATTACAAAGGAGTCAGATTTGTAAATCTTGTCAGCCCTTTATTTTCAGAAGAAAAATATTACTAATAGAGACAGACTTCAATGAAAAATTGATCTTAGAACTCCTTACACATTTCTGGTAAACAAATGTAAATAAATAAATAAATAAATGTCTCCTGGGAGATGTGGATAAAGAGCTTTGTGCTTCCTATAGGTATGCAACTGCATCTTTAAAGTATATATTTGTTTTTGTTGGAGATACCAGTATAAGTGTTTGTACTCCCACAAGGCTCACCAGACTATTTACTAATACTGTTTTTTTGTTGTTGTTGGAAATGTGAGGGGCCCAGACCTAGGTGACTGATGCATATATTCTAGAGCTGCCTCAAGCTTTCTTTGTTTTTAAGGGATCTTTAAGCTAATCTGCAACCTACTCAGAGTGATTCAATAACTCTTACATATTCTTTTTGGGTACGACTACATTTGTATAACTCATCAAAACAGAAATAGCTGCCCTTCATCTAATACTATTACTGGCAAAATGTTTTACTTCTAAAAATGGAGGGAGTAAAAACCTCTAAAAATAGTGGAATCAAAAACACTTTTTTAATTTCTCCAAATGTTTGTGTTTCTAATAGCATGACAGGAATGGACTCCATTCCTAAGTTAGGGTATGAATAGAGTTCATGAAATAAGTATATTTTCAGTCTTTGATGTTAGCCAGGAGTGCTCTTTCCAGTACCAGCAATGTACCCAGAACTAACTTCTTCTATAACTCATATGGGTTTGCATGTATTGATAGCATATGTATTATTATTTATAATTTATTTTACATTTTATTTTATATTTGTTTA
The DNA here is from genome assembly GCF_019279795.1 of Protopterus annectens. Taxonomy (NCBI): domain Eukaryota; kingdom Metazoa; phylum Chordata; order Ceratodontiformes; family Protopteridae; genus Protopterus; species Protopterus annectens. Next base: position 219,190,065 of record NC_056731.1, read on the forward strand.
CTGGGAAAGTCTGACTGGGCCAAAGAAAAGCCCATTTTCAGCAGAGGCCCAGGAAGAAAATCTCCAAAAAAACCCAAAAACAAATGTGGTAACAGACTAAACAAGTCAAACAGTTATTACAATATATAGAGTTACTATATACAGTTACACAGTACTTGCTAATCACATAGTAGAAATGTATAACAGTCATCTAATATTAATCTTAGAACAGGTCATCTAATATCATGCAAACAGCAAGTAAAGTAATTTAGGTTAAAAGTTAATGCAGATATAATGTATACAAAAATTTACAGTAAAAGCTACAGTAAAAGCTAAGAAAATCACAGATGAAAAAAGGTAGGGAAGGAGAAGAATTTGAAGGAGTTAAGCAATAAGGATAAAATTTCAAAGAGTGAGGAGAGAGAAAGTTATTCAGGGGTGATGCAGGAACATAGCCAATTACGTTTAGATGTTCTTTAAGAAGGAGTTTGAATTTGGTGGTAACAGGGGTAATTAGTATATATGTTGGGGAATACAGTTCCAAATTTTTGCGATTTGATTTGCAAATATGGAGTCTGCAAAAGAGTTGTTGGATATCTTAACTTTTAGCAGTAGTTTATTGGTTGAGCGCAGAGTGCGGGTGGTGTTATAAGGTTGAACTAGGTTCTTTAGAGCTGGACAGGCATCAGGTTGATGTAGGATGTTATGAGCAATTGTGAGTTGTTAAGTGATAGAAGGATGGTAACTCAAGCCAGTGTAATTGTTTCACAGCTACACAGTGATGAGTTCTATTTTGAAGTACCGGCAGCAAATTGAGATACTTTATGGTAGCAAATCTCTAATTTGAACAGATCAGATCTTATAAGATTAGTGAAAATAGGGGAGGTATATAATAATGTGGATAGAAGGTGTGTTTTGGCTATGGCCTGTATAGTGGAAGAGGTGAGGAAAGATTTTTGACCTGTACAGGCAGCCAAGCTTAATATGAACCTTTTTTATGGTAAGGGCTATGTACTTGTCATAGTTTATGGAGAAATATTTTGTGACACCAAGCAACTTAGCGCTGTCCAGAGTTTTAATGATAGTGCTATTGAAGGACAGTATGTGAGTTGGGATATGAGATATGTGGATTTTTTTATTGGAAAATATCATTCATTTTGTCTTGTTAGGTTTTAGAATAAGTTGCGTTTCTCTGGGGAAATGGTCAATATCTGAAAAAGCATTATGGGTTTTAGATAGGAGTTCCGGGGGGGGGGGGCTTTACAAATGACAGTGGAATCGTCCATGTACTGTACAATAGCAGCTTGTGTAGTTGCAGAACTAAGATTCTTTGCAAAAATAGAAAAGAGTAGAGGGCCAAGAATAGAGCCTTGTGGGACTCCTACAGTATCAGGTATAAGGGTAGAGAGTTCATCTTTCCATATAACAGCTTGTTGGTGGCTAGATAGCTGTGAAACCAAGTGGTGGATGATAGTGAATGATGGATGGATGATAGATCTTTAAGATGTTTTTGATGGGATACAGTGTCAAATGATTTTGACATATCCAAGAAAATGGTGGAGACAAGGTTATTATTTCTATGGTGGTTGATGGTGTTAGACAAACTTAAAAGGGCTGTTGTGGTACTATACATTGGTCTAAAACCATGTTGGGATATGAAGAGGGTGATATTTTGTGGTAGATTGGTTAGTAGTTGTGAATGTATGCACTTTTGAAGAATTTTGTTAAGGGGAAAAGTATGGCAATGGGTCTGTAGTTGGAAAATTCTGTGGATGGGCCACCCTTATGCAAAGGAATAATATAGGAAAGTTTCCAGAGTACTGGAGCATATTGTTCAGTAATGGATTGATTAATAAGTAAGGAGATTGGATATGAGATCGAATCAGCTGCAAGCTTAAGAAATTCACTTGGGAGTTGATCTACTGCAAGTCTGTTGGGTTTTAATTGAAGAAGTTTTTTAATGTATGTAGTCTGAACAGGATGAAACGAGAAGGCATCAGATTGATAGAGAGAAGTTGTGGGGATGAATAGAGGGGTACTGTAATTTTTTACTAAAGCCTGAATGGAGTTTATAAAATGTGAGTTGAATTGGGCTGCTATGCTAATGTTAAAATTAAGGATGGTAGGTGAAGGGGAAGTGGATTGTCCAGGATTTACGAGTTGTTTAAGGGAGTGCCAGAATTTCTGAGGGCTGTTTTTATGTTTTTGTTGGATCAGGGTGTAGTAGGATATTTTATCTAAACGAATATGCTTTTTGGCTAGGTTTCATAGTTGGCAGACGTTGTGAAGGGAAGCTTGGGTTTTAGATGACTGATAGTTTAGCCATGCTCTGTCTCTCTGTTTCATTATGGTTATGGTGCCTTTGGTTAACCAATGAGTAAGTGTAGATTTGCAGCAATTTTTTCTAATAGGGGCTACCATATTTAGGATGTTTAAGAATGAGTAGCTGAAGTAGTCAACAGTTGTCTTAAGGGGGACTAGCTGTGATGTTTTAAGAGGTTATTAAAGGTATCTAAGGAGAAGTGTTTTTTGGTACGGGCATGCTTATGGTGGTTTTAGTTGAGTGAGCTTTGTGCCTAATTAGATAGGTAGGGGAATGATCACTAAGTGAATGTGGGAGGCAGCCAAAGTGTGAGGATAAGTTTGGGTGACTGGATAGAATCCAGTCTAGTATAGAATGTTTATTATTGTGTTTGTCAATCCTTGTAGGTGTGGAGATGAGTTGAGAGAATCTGAAGAGGTTGATATAATTTATTGGATTTGTAGGGGTGCATGTGGACCAGTCAAAATTAAAATCACCTAAGATAATTATTTCCTGATTGTATATAGTAGAAACCCAGTTAAGCAGGTTTTCTATTATAAGACTGTTATTTCCAGGGGGGAGATATGCTGCTATGATGATGATGATGGACTTATTTATGTTAAGTTGAAGACGTGAGATTAAGATTTTATAGGCGTTAGCTAGTGGAGGGGTAGAGTATAGTTGAAGCAGGCTAATTATTTTTATATATGTTTGCTAAACCACCTATAAGGATATTATAACTGGGGCAGAAATTCTTCATTTTTATTATGGTTCATTAGCCATATTTCTATAAGAATTGCAATGTCTGGGGAATATAGTGCCAAGGTAGCTTGAAATTCAGGTATTTTGTTTAGAATAGTTCTGAGGGTAATGTTTAAGATTAATAAGTCAGATGATGTGCGTGTAAAGGGAGATACATTTAGCAGAGTAGAGTTATGTTGTGAGAGAGGTGTTTGAAAATATGGGTTAGGCCCAGGATTAGGATGAATGTCACCACTAAGATAAAGTAGATAGAAATTTATTAAGAAGCAGTGTGAGGGGTTGATGATGAGCTCATACTACTTGCATAGGATATGTGAGGGCATTTGATTTGAAGGGTATTTTAGTGTACAAAATTGGATAGGTGTTATAGAACAGTTGAGATATGCAGATGTAGATAGGCAGGTAAGATGTAGAAGGGTAAACATGAGTAGTTGGTGTGCATGTATATTGGACTTGGAGATGGTGAAAGGAGGTAAGGTAGTAGTTGTGAGTAAGGTGATGAGAAATAAAGTGGGTAGTATTAAAAATTGAGGGGTTAGAATAGAAAAGAGAGATGGATGATGAATATTAATGTAGCAGTGTGAGTGACGAGATAATGTCAGAAGAGAGTGCAATAGATTAGAAAAGTAGGATAATGTAAGTGTGTGTTGGAGTCATTAAGGAAGAAAGCAGTTAGGATAGAAAAGCAGAGAGAGAGAGTTGGCTAAAAATGGGTGATAGGTGGGAAGGATAATATTGCTTTTGGATGTGATTGGTCGATTAACCAGAGGGTATGGCTATAAAAGTATAAATCTGAGGAAAGTGGGAGTGGGTAAAGAAGTGGAGTGAGCCCAGAGCGAAGCATGATTGTAACTTTTTTTTAGTAGATCTGTTGCTCCTAATAATAGAATTGTCTAGGTATCTTTCTTCCACATTATTCTTGCTTCTTCTTGCAAATCCTGGTATTATATGATTTATGTCCCTCTGTACGTAAGACACTGTAGTCACTGGGTGTAGCAATTTCAATGATCAATGCTACTATTGTCTTTTTTCATGGACTACTATATCTGGTTTTCTCACATCTCTTTTTTGAGCAGTTGGTTATGGGTGATCCCATGTCATATAAAGTTCATAATTCTCTATAATATTTTGGGGTTCATGTTTCCAGTGCTTCTCAGCTACTGTTATATTATAGTGCTTGTACAATCCCCAGTACAACAGTATTGCCACATTATTGTGCCTTTCAGTATAGAGGCCCACTGCAGTGAATGTATCACACCCAGCAACAAGGTGTGCAGTTGTTTCCAGATTTAACATAAAATAAATTAACATACAAAATTCACAGACTAAGTGCTTTCGCCTGATAAAATATTAAGGCATCACCAGAATCCACTCTGATTTATGTTTTAATAGTGTGGAAAAGTTAAAGTGAGCGCTTTTTCTTTACCATGGGCAGTGGTTTTCTTATTTTTCTGTTACTTGTGTTTTAAGTCATCTGTGTGGTGGTCTGGAGCAGCTATATTTCCTAAATGTATACAAGGATTAGTCCAGTGCAGATATCTGCTGTTATAAAGACAAACAGTCCCCCTGTGTAGATCTAATGTAACATAATTCTTCCAGATAGTTAAAACAGTCAAGCCACTTATGTACATTGTCAGTATCTGAAAAATCACTTTACAGTACAAAAAAATGATTAATTACAGATGGCGTCTGCTGCACAGGTAAAGACTGTAGGTTACCTTCTGGGATTTGTGATGAAGTTCTATGGGTTGTGACCGAACCATTAGCTAAGTATGTTGTTCTCCAACTTCTCACACATTCGTCAAGATTCATGGAGCTTGCTTGATAAAGTACAAAATATTTCATTTAGAGAGATTCAGTTTTTTGCCACCCTAGACATCAAGAGTTTATACACTGTGATTCCCATGAACAGGTGCTTGACTAGTTTGGTAACGTGATTAGAAGGTATGTGTCTTTGTCCAATACTGAAGCCACACTCATCCAGGAGTGTATGGAGATTGTTCTTAGTAATAAATTATTTTTCTTTGAGGAGAAATATAAGCAACTAAAAGGAGTTGTGATGGGAGCCACATGTGCCCTCAATTTTACGAATACCTTCCTACTATGGTGGGAATTTGAAAAAGTTTTTATGTTGAATTAATTTCAGCATTGTATAGCCTACTATAATTTTTTGGATGATATCCTTGTGTTTTGATCAGGTAGTAAGGAAGAATTTGATGGCTTTTCTTCAGAAGGGCAAGCATCTACATCCTCTTTGGAATTTACTCATTACATCAATGGAGACTGTATTAATAGAGCTTATAACAGAAACCTGGCTAAAATCAGACATCTCTAGCAATGAAATACTTCCCCTAGGATACAGTATACATAGGCTAGATAGACATTAGAAAAGAGGTGGTGGTATCACTTTTCCATACAAAAACAATCTCAATTTAGAAACTTTAGACCTAACCATTCCAAACTTTAATGACACTGAAATATTGTTTACTAAACTAACAATTAATTCAAAGAAACATCTGAACATAGTGTGAGCCAACATCCCACCTGGGAACAATCTGAGTACTCCAGAACACATCATAAATTGAACTGCAATATCTTTTCCTCAGGAAGCAATTATAATGGGTGACTTTAATGTGGATTGGCTCTCCTGTAGCTCTCAAAATCCCACTGAACACATTAACCTACATGGTTTCTCACAAACAATCCAAAATTGTACTAGAATAGACAAAACATCAAAAAAAATTAAGTCATGGACTAGATCCTTACAAATAGGCCAAATTTATCCCTATACTCTGGCTGTCTCTCAGACAACCTCAGTGACCATATTCCAACTAACATCCTTCACTAAATAAATCCACAAAAATATACCACCTACCACCAAATCCGAGATAAGAAAATTTCCCAAGACTTCATAACTAGTTTAAAAAATGCAACTGGGCACCGCTCAAAATCTCCCTTAAGATAATGCAGTTGAATATCTTAACTCAACCTTCCAGAAATGTCCTAAACATCTTTGTCCCCTCCAAGAAAAATGAGGATAAAATCCAATTATACCCCCTGGTTAACCAAACAAACAAGATATCTGTTAAAAGCTAGAGCTAAGGCCTGGGAGAAATGGCTGAATGACAAAACTACAACTAATGAACAAGTGTATCTAGAACTACGAAATAAATCTAAAAAACAAATTGTACAGGATAAAATAAATTACTATAACAGTATCTATTGAAACAAATCAAAGAAACCCACAAATATTCTGGACTGCCATCAAAAAAATCCTACAGCCAGGACAAGCTAGTAATCCCTCCCCAACACTCACTGATACTAAAGATAGCATAGTCTCACAATTTAACAGATTCTTCAATGAATCCATACTAGCCCTCACAAACAATAATTGCCCTTCCCCTATACAAACTCACATAGTGCCCATGCTTGAGCCCAATGAATTCTCTTTCCAGCCTATCCCAGTAAACACCATAGTTAAATATCTCAAAAGGCTTAAACCTCCTACATTTGCTGCCGACTATCTACCTGCTGAATATCTAAACATCGCTGCAGACGCAATACCCGATGTAGCATTCATGTCAATAAATTGATCCATTTCAGAACAATAAGTCCCTAAAATTGAAAAGTATCATAGATCATCTCTCTACATAAAGGTAGAAACTTAACAGAATTATCAAATTACCGGCCAATAGTTATACTGTCACCATTATGTAAAATACTTGAGAGGTGCATCCATTCACAAATTCTAAACTATCTAATAACCAACAATCTTCTATCTAACACTCAGCATAGTTTCCATTCTAATCATAGTAAAACCACTGCCCTTGTTAACTTTACTAACATTATTAACCATTATCACAATGAGGCAATTTAGTTTCCTCCATCTTTCTTGATCTGTCCAAAGTTTTTGATACTGTCTCTCATTTTAAACTCTTAACTAAACTCTCGGAACTTAAACTTAGCCATTCTGCAGTTACTTGGTTCCAGCAATGCCTCACTGGTCCCCAGCAAGTTGTAACATGGCAACAAAATCTCTCTTCACTACTGCCTGTAACCTTGGGAGTACCACAGTGATCTATTCTGGGTCCTGTCTTTTTATTACCTTTACTAACAATCTTCATACTGCCATCCCACTTGCCTCTGTAGCTCAATATGCGTAGGATTCCACCCTGATTTGTGCTGTCTCAACACTACAAAAACTCCAAAATAATTACCCAGCAGTCATTTAGTGCAGTGGAAACTTGGTTAAACAATACACAACTTATACTTAACCCTAACAAAACAAAACTGATGCTCTTCTATCCAGCTAGAGCTGCAGACCCCCACCATCATTCAATATATCATGATCAAACCATACGATTATTTCTCCAGTTTCCCAAACAAAATTCCTTGGGGTGGTAATTGACCATAATATGAAATTCTACATCATATCACAGCCAATAAAAAAGTCACAAAAAACTAGGAACCCTGTACAGAAATCATCACTTTCTAAACGAATCTTCAAAGGCCACTATAGCAAGAACCCATCTTATCTCTACGCTACTATACGCCTCACATATTCTTACAAATATTAAGAAATCTGACCTAGAAAAACTTGAAACTTGCCATTATAAAATTGCAAGGTTTGCCACAGAATCAAATTTCATATCCTATAACTGGCTTTAAAACAACTATCTTGTCTCGAACTACCAAATCTAGTTGCTTATAATCAACTCACCTTCATTCAGTGAATACTAAATCAGCGAGAAAAAAACACCAGTACTTTTCAAAATCTACTAATACACTACTCCAATAACAGGGTATTAATAAATCCTTCTTAAATATATCCAAATCTAACAATGCGGGTGGAGTTTCACTTTACTCAAACTGCATTGCCAAAACTTGGAATTCCCAACCATTAAATATCAGAATAACAATTCCAGTTTTAAAAAATTTCTCAAATCACACCTATCTAAATCCTGGACCTGCTCTTGCACAAACCCTGGTTAGGAAATAGATGCCATAAGACAGCTAAAAGAACACAACCAGTTATTTTTGTATTTCAATAGTATACCCTATTAAACATTTGTGTACTTAACTTGCTTGTTTTTTTTTGTACCTTCAGTCACAGTACTGCTATTCTTTGTATTCCTACCTAGACTATATGATTGTATTAGTGAAATGTGTAGCATGTATTTTTCATTTGATAAGCAGCTCACAAAGAAACATTTGCGCTTGTATCTCTGATTGAATCAACATTTGTATCTGCACATTGTATATGTATCATGCTGTTATTTATAAATGTGGAGCTTTTTTCCCCTGGCCTCTGCTGAAAAAGGACATTTTGTCTAGTCTGACCTTTCCTGGTAAACAAATGTAAAATAAAATACATAGAATAAATACTATACAGATTTCTGTGGGGAACCAAGATTCTTTTGCTACTAATATTTATTGGAAACCAACCTTTTATAATAGCTGTTTGAATTTTGAAACTAATCACCCCTTTCATCAGAAAAGATGTATGGTACAAAGCCAATTTATTTGGGTTTCTTGTCTGACTTCTGATGACAATGTTTGTAGAGATAACTTTAATATTCTTAAAAACATGTTCCTCGAGAGAGGTTACCCTTGTTCCTTAGGTGATTTGATTTATCAAGAAGTCTTACATGAAAGAAAAGGCAAATATGCTCCTATAATAAAAAAATGAGATGAATTCATTTAAGGAAGGTACCCTGAATGAGATTATTAATGACTGTTTTATTGATTTAAGTAAACCAGAATTTGGTCCAGAGGTAATATTTACACCACTGGTGCGAGGATCTTGGGTTCTCACCCCCTCCTCAGAGGGTGTACAGTTTTCTTTTTCTACATCCTATAGCATGGTACTTCATTATTCCTTGGATGCCTCTGGTATATGCAATATTGTATCAAAAACTGGTTTATTTTACAAAGTGATGAGATATTAAAAACAGTTTTTAAGGATCCACCTACTTTTACCTTTAAGAACTAATCTAACTTTAAAAAAACATGCTAGAGAGACTAAAGAAAGTTTGCTATAATGTTTGTATTTTAACCTGTAGATGTGGTTGCTGTTGACAGTGTTCTTATATTGACACTGATCTTGACAATGAAATTATGGAAAAGGTCTCCAAGTGGATGGTCAAAGGGAGATATAATTGTTTGTCTGACAAAGTGGTGTACATGGCTAGATGCATCACATGTTCAGCTATGTCTGCAAAACTAATAATGTTTTTAAGAGAAGGATTTATCAACATGTTTATAGTATTTTAAGAAAAGATGGCAAGAGTGTGTGGCTAGACACGCTTCTTTTTGTCATAACTTTTCTAAGTTCAAGTTTTTCCTATTAGACAGGATGGAAACCTCAGCCTTTTCAGGGGATTGGAATAATTCTCTTTTACAATGGATAATGCTTTGGCAATTGCACTTAGATGCCATTAACTTTCTTGGTTTAAGTGATTGGTTTAAATTCTTGAGTTACTGATTGGTAAATAACAGGAGTGTGTGTGTGTGTCTGTGTTTTTATCAGTGTTTAATTGGTGTGTTTTGAATGTTTCATTCATGCTTTTCATGATGTCTAAAAATGAAAGTGCTTAACTGTGATTGATTCTTTAGATATATTAAACGTCTGTATCAAGTGCTACCTGGTCGTTGGACTTCTATTTTAGTTTTCAAAGCAGTTTTCAATATTATTTTTAGTGCTTTGAAGTAGCCCTTATTGATCTTTATTCTCATTTGTTCATGTTTTATTGCCAGTCTATCATCTGTTCCCAAATATTTATACACTCCCCCCTGCTTAACTATCTTTATATAATGTTCTTGTCTCAGGTTGATATTTTCTTGGTGCTTTAGCTTTCTTTTTTCAAATCTTGCTTTTGCACATTTAGCGAGACCAAATGCCATCGTTATAACATCTGAGAAAGTTATAATCATGTGTAGATTAGATGTGCATTAAACTGATGAGCTAAACAGTTTTAAGTCATCTACAAATGTAAATGAGAAGTCTTTAAAAAGGTTGGTTTCTGGTAGCCAGATTGTAACCATAGCTGAATCTGTTAAGTAAACAGTTTAATGAGTTAGGGGCAAGACAAAACAGCAATGGTAATAAAGAATCTCCCTGGAATACCTCCCATTGGATTTTTATCCCTGGGATAATTTGCCTTTTGCATAGCTCATCTACAAAGTGGTTTGACACTATTTCATGGTCACTCTAATATAATTGCTCAATGTGTGGCATATCTTAAACATCTCTAAAAATTGTTTTATCCATGAAAATTGGGATGATGTCAAATACATTTTTGTAATCTATCCATGCCATATCTAGATTTTTCTCCTTTTTACAGCTTTCTTTTATGGCTTTATTTAGCAAAGAATAATCCTTTGCTTCATATGAGTTTCTTTTGTTACCTCTTTTTTCTATTGGCATAATTGATTGTTTTTTTCTAAATGACTATACAGTCTGCATCAATTCCAGTATATAATTTGCATACTGTCAGGAGGCAGGTTATTGATCTATAGTTTTTAGGATGGCTTGAAGTTTATTGTTAAGGAGGACTACCATTTTTCCTGTTGGTAACCAGGTTGGTGTCTGTTCAGGAGGTGCATGCAAGTAATTCTTACTCATGGCTAAATCTTTGTTTAAAGATGTTAACACTTTTAGCCAGAAGTTTGGTACTGCATCTGGGCATGGAGTTTTTTGTTTAGGAGCTTTTCCTAATTTTGTCTTAGTTTCTCTGAATGTTACTTCACCTTATTTCATATATTCTACTTTAAAACTCCTTACAGTTACCTTTAGCTCTTTCAGCCGTTCGGTGTCTTTGTTATGTTTAACAGTGTTTCCTCTAAAATGTGCCTTTTTCTTCATTTTTGGTGGTGTTTCTTTTCTTTTTACTTTATTGTCCAATTCTCTACAAAATGAATTGCTTATTTTGTACTTTCCTTTATATTTATCTGTATACCTAATAAGTTGTTCTGCCTGTACTGATATTTATTGTTATTGGCAGTAGTATATGATAAATCCTTGTCTGTTTAAACTTGTGTATTGGTTTTACAACATCTATCTTTCTAAGTATTTTTGATGGTATGTGCTCCTCTCTATATTCCTCTAACAGTGATAATTGTTGTCCTAATTGTTTTATAACTTTCTCTGTTTGATGCTTCCATACTGGCATTTTAAATATTCCCTTCCTTTTCTTTGCTACTCTGCATTTCTGTGGTAACACTTTATTCATAATTAGTTTAGCTGCACAGTAATATATCCTATTTGTTCCAGGTATGCCATGTGAATTTCTCTTAAAAGCCCTGATTGCTGTGCTCATCTGCTTTTCCAGTCTTCTAACATTTTGGGTCTTATTTACTTTTCTGAAATCTATTTCTTTTATCTATCTCAACTCATAGATACCAATGCAGTGCAGAATGTTGCACCTCTTACAGCCTACATGCATCCTTGAATTCCATAATATTTTCTGTAAAATCAACTTAAAAACATAAGATAATCAATACTTTTCTACTGCGGTACATACTAAATTAACAATCTTAGTGCCATTTTATTAGTAAATCCTTACCCTTTTTAATCTTGCCAATTATAAACTCATAAGTCATTTAATTAATATGTCAGACCAAAAAAGGAGCTATAGATGTTGATTGGAAGTATACAAAAAGCTGCTATAGGCTTGAATGAGTTAATATGTCTAGCCATCTCTATTAAATCAAGCAGGTCTTCCCTTATATCATTTTCTTCTGGACTGAGAGTGTCTTCTTTGCTCCTTGTTTCTTGTGAGTATTCTAATTAAAGGTCCAGAGCATCTTTCTGTCACATATCCTCCTCAGATGACCCCTACTTTATCTGCTGTTCCTTCACCCATTGACAAGGCATTCTATAGTTATGTCAAGAATCTAAATGGCAATGCTCATTTCTGCTCTGAGCTATAACAGAATGGCATTAAATATACTGATCCCAAGGATATTGCCAATATCCTGGAAGATCGATTTAGTGCCAACTTCACCCCCTCTCATCCCCTAAAGGGCCCATCTCAATACCAAAAGATTGCCAAATTCCAATAATCACAGCCACACAGGTAGAAACCGCACTCTCCAAAACTAAGAATACAGCATCCATGGGACCAGATGACATCCCAGGCTGTGTACTACATGAACTACAAAATGAACTAGCACCTCACCTAAGTGTCATGTTTAATCATAGCTTCACCTCAGGCTTCATGCCCACTGAGTGGTGCACAGCTACAGTTATCCTGCTCCACAAGGGAGGATCCGCCTTGGATCCGGGAACTACCGTCCCATCAGTCTGACAAGCCTGATCTGCAAGGGCATGCAACGCATTATCATAGAACTTATAAACAAAGACATTGGCAACCTTCAAACACTGGACCCCACCCAGTTTGGGTTTGTGAAGGGCCGATCATGTCTCCTGAATCTGATTGACTTCTTCGAATCATTCTCCAGAGCTGTGGATGAGGGTAAGGCGGTCCAGACAACCTATCTGGACCTTGCCAAGGCCTTTGACACCATCCCCCACTCTGGAATCATAGATAAACTTACTAAACTGGGCATAAATCCCTACGTCACTCGATGGGATGCCAACTGGCTTACTGACAGAACCCAGACTGTAAAAGTAGCCGAATCCAAATCCAGCTCCAGACAAGTGACAAGTGGAGTACCTCAGGGTTCAGTCCTCGGACTACTCTTGTTTGGCATCTACTTCTCTGAAATACAGGCCAACACTAAGGGACTCTGGCTAACAAAGTTTGCAGATGACTGCAAACTGGGAGCCATTATTGAATCACCAAATTATGTGGATATTCTACAAAAGGGCCTTACAGAAACAGATGCCTGGTGCCAGAGCCATGGGCTCAAGCTTAATGACAAGAAATGTATAGTTATCCCCTTTGGAAAAAAACATGTACCCATGAATTACCACATAGGTGGCAGGACACTAAACATCGAATGTGTGATGAGAGACTTAGGGACACAGGTGGACAGTGGTCTCACTTTCGATAACCACATCACCACAACAGTCAGGAAATCCTTCTATGTGGCACACCTCATCACTAAGGGCTTTTCATCCAGAAAAAAGGAGGTCATTGTCCCACTGTACTCATCCCTCATTAGACCCATTATAGAGTATAATGCCCCGTTTGGTATGTACCTCACAAGACATCTGCAACAGCTGGAAAGGCCACAAACTACCTCACTAAAAGAATCACAGGCCTAAAGCAGATGCCATATGCTGACCGTCTAAAAACACTCCAGCTATACTCTATGGCATATCGTCTACTCAGAGGCAATCTCTGCTTAACATACAAGGCCATGTCAAACCCTGAGCTGTTGGACATGCTCCACTTAAAGAAATCCCAATCCCTCAGAGCCACACGCTCCAGGGATCTAAACCTTGTCATCACAATGAACAAAACATGCTGCAGGGATAGGTTGCTGACCCTGAGACTCAACATACTCTGGAATAGACTGCCCATACATGTCAAGCAGAACGCCTCATTGGCCCTCTTCAAAAGGAACCTTGATGATTGGATGGGAGATAGGAAATTCACCCCGGGGATCATGTCAGTCACCCTGCTAGACAGGGGCACAGAGAAGTAAATATTGTGGGAAGAAATATCCAGGGAATTGTTATGGCTAGGCTTGCATAGGCCCTAGGGCCGATAGCCTAGTACCAACCTATGAACCTATGAATCACTGAGCAGCATTACCTTTGTCAAGAGTTTCCACTGTTTCCTATTCCTTCCCTTGCTGTGCAACATTAACTGGACTTTCATACCTTTTTCCTACAGAAGGCTCCAGAACATCACCATGTGGCATATCTTTTTCACATGCCTCCTGCTCCACCTGCTGCTACTTAGTTTGAGGACCCTTTCTATCATCAGGTTGTGGCACTAGCTGTGCTGGAGTCCCCACACTAAATCATTCGCTTCTCAGATAATTCAAAATCTTTGTTTCTGTTTAACATCTACCTTACTAATCTTCATTTTTACAACCCCCCCATTTTCTTATTATTTGCATTATGAAATGTTCCATATTTGGGTGCCTTTGCCTGGATTTCTCTTTAAATATCTTTGTAGCTGCATTTTTTGCAGTGATTAGTTTGGCTTTCTCCATTGCATATATATAGCACCATATTAGATCTCTTTTTCTTTCACATGTCCATGTTTCTTTTTCATACCTTTCAGAAAGCTCTAGGTTTTGCTTTTTATATTTTCTTACTTTCTCTGCGACTTCTTTTCCTAGCAGCCCAGTTTTTCTTTGTCTGTGTAATGTTTTTGGTTGATCCATTCTATTAAAGAACATGACATTTTATCTGTAGCTTTTGGGAGTTTTTCTTGTGCAAATAGTTTTCTTTCCTCTAATTTCACTGTTAATGTTTTTGAATATTCTGGAAATTCTGGACTTCCTGGAAAATAGTAACACTACATTATTTCTTCCTAATTCTCAAGAGACCACTTTATTGTCTCTATTCTTTCTTTCTGACCTGTCAGTTTTTGTGTTTTCTCTGGGCAACTTCTTCCTTCTACCACAGCAGGCATTCACTTCACAGACCTAGCTAACTGAATACATATATTCTTGAGCAGTTCCAAGTTATCTTTGTTTCTAAGGGATCTCAAAGCTAAATTACATCCTACTTGGAGTGATTCAATAACTGTTATACAGCAACTGTTATTTTTGTTATGACTAAATCTATAAAGCTCTCCCACACAGAAACAGCTGCCCTTAATTTAATAGCGTTACTGGCAAAAACGTGTGCTACTAAAATGGAGGCAATAACATCCTCCTATACTAGTAGAATTAATAACACTAAGAGAGATTAGATGTCTTGAAGTTCCATGGAATACTTCCTATCCTGAGTCTAGACTGAAAACAGTGTCTTGCGTACAGAGAGACACAAAGTCATAAAATATCAGGATCTGCAGGCAGAAATGAGAGAAATGTGGAAGAAAGATACCCAGCCAGTTCCAACAGTAGTAGAAGAAACTGGTCTTATAAAAATTAATCATATTTAGATATGTTACCAATACATATAACTCCATATGAACTGCAGAAGGAGTCATTACTGGGCGCATTGTGGGTGCTGCAAAGAGCACTACTGACTGACATCAAAGATTGAAACAATACTAATTTCATGAACTTTAATCGTACTTTGACTTAGGAATGGGGTCCATTGCCATCATGGTATTAGAAACTCAAAAGACTTGGAGAAATTAAAAAATATAAAAAAGATATTATATGCATAAATTAGTAGAAAGTATTATAAGAAGTAAGTCAACATGTGAAATGAAAAAGGAGATTCTGTCAGTAGCAATGACTGCAATTAACGGCACAGAGAATAGGCAAGAGGGGGCTGGAATTTACTGGAGGAAACTGGCAAAGGAACCAAAGTTTTGGGAAGAAGCAATTACAGAGTGAAAGATAACAGAATGGGAAGAGGCCAGGAAGATTTTTCAACTGCAGGCCAGAGACTGGCTTCGCTATTAGGGACTGATATTAGGGTATAGGCAAAGAGAAAGGGATAGAGGAATCCTAAGAGGAAGATCTGCAATGGTACAGTTTTTAATTGAATCTAGAATAGAACCTGCTATTAAAATATGGATAATTAGTAGAGCATATAAAATAAAATATTGCAGAATAACTATAGGAATCAATCAGAGGAGGTTAGAAAAGATTGGGAAGAGAGATTTAATAAGCAGCTCACAAAGAAACAGTGGGAGAGCATATGTATGGCTCCCAAATATGTAACAAAATCTAGAAGATTTAGGATTTTTGCTTGGAAGTGTTTGCATAGGTATTTTTATACCCCAAGAAGACTCCAAGAATTCTATCTCAGATAGATGGCATATATTAGAAGTGTGATGGGAATGAAAGAGGTAGACAGGAGGATATGTTTTGGGAGAGTAATGAGTTGGCAGGCTTTACAGATTCCTGTGAGAAATACTGTGGGAGCAAATGTATGTAACTAAGGACATTTTTTTTGTGAGCTGGGATACAGGATCTGAATTGACTAGACATAATAAGGACTTGTTAAGTTTAATTCTGGTGGGTGCTAAAAAAAAAAAAAGCAATAACTAGAAAATGGAAATCAAAGTCTAAATCAGCCGTATGTAAAGTAGTGCATATTTATTTACTTATTTATTTGCCAGGAAAGTCCATCTGGGCCAGAAGCCCATTTTCAGAGGAGGCCAGGGGAGAAAAGCTCCACAGAAATATAAGCAAAATACAATAATTAGGTAGTACAATAGTATACATATAGTAAGATGCAGAATACACATTGTATATATTGTAAACAATATTGTAACAGTGATAAAATAATTGGAAGTGGCATCTTTAGAAAAGGGTAGGAGTAAATTGCATAGAAAAAATGGAAATTGTGGAAACAATGCATGCAGAAAAATGTTTTCGAGGAGGAACAAGGTTTAACAGAAGGCAGAAATTGAACAATATTGGGTTGATTATATTGTATAGAAGAATATATATTTGATGTATAATGTTTGTAAATGTGAACTTGTTAATTTGGTATCTTTACTTTTATATACATGTAAGTTTGCCTATGTCACAAATGATAATTCGATAAAACATTGAGTGGTAAAATAAAAAAAAAAAACAAGGGCACTAAAAGTACACACAGTTCAGAGTAGCCTATAAGCTAGATATCTTTAAGATATGGGATTAAACATAACTACATAGAAGAAACAAGTATTAATATATAGGGAGTATAAAACTCCATACAGATAGTAAGATGAGATGAGATTGACTCAGAGCTCCAGAAGCTGGGACCATGAGGAAGAACTTTAATTACAGCACTTCAGAGCCTTGTCTTGGTGAAACAAATCAGTAGAAGAACAGGAAACAAACTGATGCATTCTGGCTTTTGTGTTGTTCGCAGAACAATGTAAGGCTATAATAACAACATATGCATTCTCTATAACTGAAGCAGATCAGAGTGTTGAAATAAACACTGATGCTCCTATCTAAACCACCTTACAATATCACTCACAGATCCAGTGACAAGATTAATTATCCCTAGGAAAGGTTGACATTACTGGTTTATGCTGACATTCTCAGTGAGTGGAGACTAAGGGCTCAGTATTTACCATCCAAAACTGAGAATGCACAGGCAGATATCTGTGGGATTCCAAAACTACATCACTGCATGTCTTGTGTGTGAATAGATCTAAAGGTGTAGGAAACCTCACCCCCCCAAAAAAAAAAAACATTTCTTTTTAGCAAACATATGACACTAAACTGGGATGGCATAATTTCATTAATGACCCGGACTATCAGTTCAGGTCCAGGGGAACAGTTAATTTTTTGAATCCAAAGATCAAAAAGATGTACCAGGATGGTTAGTTTTGGAAGGGAAGCAAAAACAGGAATACGAACTGACCAAGAAGTAAAAGAATGTAAACCAGAATGAACATTATCTGTCCATCTGTTTGTGCCATTCACAATATGATACATAATTAAAAATGGTTCATAAAGCCTGTTATAGAACACTATGTGCAAACATGAGGTTTATCATCTTATGATTTAGAGATGGAGTCTGTGGTATGGGTGTACCACAGATAGAGTCTTTGGTACACCTGTTTCATTGTATTTTTACTGGCATATTTAGTGCCTCCTCATCCTTTTATGTTGTCTTCTTTAAAAATTATATTACCTTCCTGATCTCAGGTCACCATTTTCTTCAACTTCAGACAGCCTGAGTAGAGAAGCATTCTATACTGAAAACAAATGTTCCACTCATATATCATTTGAGTAATTAAAGCACATGATGTGATATTGTATGGGTGAGCCCATCAAACAACTGCTAAGTATGCATCATAGCAATTAGCATGTAAATACACATTCAGTAATGCCTACATGGTGAGCATTACAAACAAGCATCATAGGGGTGTTGTGAAGCCTAATGTCACAGGCAGGGGACACCCCTCTCTAGGAGTCCCATTATTTCTCTGTAATGTCCATTCTTGAGGACATTGTTGTGCTTAAAACATGGTATATATGTTTAGTTTTTTTATTTCCATTTTTATTTTAATTACATTTAATAGTTGCTTTTTTATAAAATAGTTATTTTGCTGCATTTCTGGTATGTTTTAAAGTCTGACACAGACACATTTCTGGAGCACCGAGTTCATTAAGAGTCCCTTACCATATCTTAGCAAGCAATAAATCACCATCTATGCCACAAGAATCCCACAACTCTCATCTAGATCTACAGGAGGCACTCTCCACCCAACCAAACACTCTATTCATGGGAAACATTAACTACCTCTATATAGACTGGAGAGCATACACTGCCACCAGCTTGCAGGCACAATGTTTCCTCGACTTTATTAACACTAATCTCTCCCCCCTTCAACCTTCCCTCAGGAAATACCATCAACTATAAGTTCCCCTGCTATGACTAGGGAACAGGTCCTTAATTCTCTCTCTAAGGCCAAGGACATTGCATCAGTGGTCCCAGACAATATCCCGGGATGCTTTCTAAATAGCATGAAACATGACCTATCATGTCCTCTGGAATTGCTGTTTTACTGTAGCCTCTAATCAGGCTACATAACTCATGGATGGAGAACAGCAACTGTCATCCCTCTGCACAAAGGTGGGTTATCTACAGTTTCATAAGTCTAGACTTATATGCAAAGCCGTGGAAAGACTTATATCCAAAGCCATGGAAAGAATTATCATGTAAATGATCAATAATGATATAGCAAAATTCCAGACATTGGACCCAACCCAGTTTGGTTTCATCAAAGGCAGGTCACGCCTATTCAACCTTTTGGACTTCTTTGAGAAGGTCACCAAAGCAATGGATGAGGAGAAAATGGTTCACACTGCCTACCTTGACCTAGCCAAGGCATTTGACACAATATCCCACTCAGGCATTGTTGATAAACTCAAGAGGTTAGGTACAAACCCATATGTCACCCAGAGCATAGCCATCTGGTTTACAGACAGGACCCAAAAAGTTAGAATGAGGGAGTCCACCTCTATAAAGAGGCCAGTCACAAGTGGAGTACTTCAGGGATCAGTCCTTGGACCTCTCCTTTTTGGCATTTACTTTTCTGAAGTCAAGACCAATGTCAATGGTCTCTGGCTGACTAAATTTGAAGATTCTTTCAAATTAGGAGCTGTCATTGGATCCCACACCAACACAAATGTCCTCTGGGGGGGCAGAGCCAAGATGGCCAAGTGAAAGCAGTATCTGGTTACAGCTCTGTATAATTACTTTTAAATACAGGAAAATAATTTACTTATTGAAAAAAAAATGTCTATATAGTTTCATAAATATTTGCTTATTTTTTTATTTTCCAATTTTGGAGAGGTTTTATAAAAAAATCCCTGTCAAATTTACTTGGAGACTGATCTGTTAACCGAAAATGAATAATTTTTAACCCTCTCATGCTGACATCTCTTTGAGAAAAGACTTACAACTAGTAACATTAACTCTTCAATAACTATCTTTGAAAATGGATAGATTCCACGACAACTTAGAAAACCTAAAAGAAAGTTGCCTCAAACAAACACAGTTTTTGAAGAAATGTTACAGCAGTAGCAAACAAAAATTTCTGAAATGGAGGATGCCCAAAATGACATTGATGGTAGACTGAAGGAGGAAGAAACACAAACTGATTTTTTGCTAAAACAAAATACTTAGGTCTTAAATGAAATAGATGACCTGGAAAATAGAGAAAGGAGATGTAACATAAGAATTTTTGGTTTTCCTGAGAAAACTGAAGGTGAGGATTTCATTTATTTTCTAGTCTTTCTGAAATACTAAATCTTCAAGAAGGATTTTCATTAATATTGGAAGAGCTCATAGAGTTATAGGTAAACATATTCCATCTTACTCATCTTCTCAGCTGAGGTCCAATATTATAAAATGTCTATCTTATACAGATAAAGAATTAATAATTAAATCTGCATGGAGGAAAGTTTCCTTGAAATATAAACAAAACTTTATCAGATTTAATAATGATTATTCTTCAAAAATGATGCACCACAGAAAGCACTGCTGGCATCTCTTAAAAGCTTTAAGACAAAATGGTTTCAACTCTCAACATCTTTTTCCAGCTAAAATAAAAATTCAACTATCTAATGGTATAACAATTTTAATAATCTAGAAGACTCTGCATTTTTAAAAAACAGTAACTTACTACTTATAACAGAGGACATGGATTGATCTTCTCCTCCCTTGTAAAGTACTTCAGACAAAATCTCATGGGTTGATATGAAGAAAAAGAAACAAAGAAAGACCCTATTTCAAGTTCATCTAGCTTGACCTTAAAATCTACCATTACAAAATAAATGTCCACCCTGATCAAACTCGTCATTTTTGACAGTTGTTCACTTTTGCTTATTTCCTTTCCTGATGTCTTAGAGTATATGGGACTTTTGGTGATGGTAACTTATTCATTTAATTTTTATTGAACCAAAAGTGACATTTAAAGATTCATAAATTAATTGAATAAATGAGTCTCCATTAAATTACATTTTAAATATATATCTAGATATAAACAATTTGCCTTGAAATCTGCTCAAATTGAAGTTTGGTCCGATCTGTGTACATACTGTGTTGTTTGTTTTTTTTCTTCTTTTTTTCCTGACTTGCTTTTACATTAGTTTAGATAAAAAAGTGGTATTTAATAAACTGCTGACATTTGTTATTATTTCTTATTTTCTTTAGATATGTTGAATATTACACTGCTTATGGTTATTTTTAGAGGGGAATTGTATATATGGAACACATTTCAGGGTTGTCTTCTTTCTTAACTTGCATTATCATATTTTTTGGTAAGGGCGATATTCCTGCTAGCTGCCACATTAATAGCAACATCTTAAGTATGAGTCTACTTCACTTCACTGAAAGCTCATTTCACTGAAACTCATTTGACTGAGCACAGTTGACTGAAAGCTTACTTAACTGAAAACTCATTTGACTGAAACTCTTTTCGTTGAAAGGTATATGCCCTTTTCTCCATTGTAGTGCGATCCTGGAGTTAGTATATTTCTCTAAAAATATAAATGTAAATTTAGAGAGGTGAAGAAAAATGTGACTGCCTGCTAATCTTTTTCATAACTCATTTTATCTAATTATTGTAGATATTATTTGTGTCACCACAAGTGGTTATTCTTTTATAACAGATTCTGTATTGCATGTTTGATGCTACAAACCATGTATTCAATAATGTGCTACTGAATTGTCACATTATGAGCACACATAGCCCTGCATATGCATTTTAAATACTAACAATCACTT
Source organism: Protopterus annectens (assembly GCF_019279795.1). Classification (NCBI taxonomy): domain Eukaryota; kingdom Metazoa; phylum Chordata; order Ceratodontiformes; family Protopteridae; genus Protopterus; species Protopterus annectens. The sequence continues at coordinate 219,211,391 of NC_056731.1, forward strand.
CATTTGATCACACACAATCTTTAAAAATATAATCTAGTTTACAGCCATGCAAGCCAGGATGTAGCAGTAATTTAAAGGCTGTACACAACTACTAGTGGTTGTATGGTGAGCTGCCATTGTTCATCAGTGCACGTCACCTAAGAATATACATGTTTTCAACTCCAGAATGGCAATTCAGTTCTAACATCAGTTCTAACATCTTAAGAAAGTTGGCAAATACAAGGTTTATTTTATCTATTTTATTTGAAATATTCTCAGTTAATTCATTCTAGGGATAGTGTCTACAACCTTCCTGGGAATGGGCAGTCATTACTAAATTCAGTCCTGGGTATTGACTAGAGTATCTATGGTATTACATTGGGATGAAAAGCCTAGGCTTGAAATGACCTCAGAGTAAATAGCCTAGTAATCTCCTATGATCCTATGAAGATGTCTTCATGTTTTTAATAAGTAATAAATATTGTTCTATTAAGAGACTCAAAAAACACTGTATAGGTAAATTATCTCAAAATGTGGATGATTCTTGAGTTGGATTTCAATTCCACTCATGGATGGCATATTCTCTTTTACTAGTTTACTTCTCAGAAGGAATTTTGTGTAACATACGAGAAGAAATATGCTCTTGTACTCTAAAGCATTCGGGAATCTAACATTTATTATACATTGAATTATATTATTGAATTAATTGTTATTAAACAGTAATACTTTAATTGAAATACTGAACTTATATGGAAATACATCGTACAGTTTTGTATATTATCTAATAATAGGTACACAGATTTAACATTTGTAATAATATTCATTGTCTCTGATATCTTTATTGAGATTGACATACCTTATTGAAAAAATAAAAAATTGACTTTGATGTGATCGAAAGTTTACTTTATAACATTTGTTATGAAAGAAATATAGTGAGTAGGAAAAGGAGAAAGGAAGAAAAAAGTAGCTATTAAGAAAGACGAAAGAGATGAGAAGTAATTTCTTCCTCTAATTTAAAATAACTTACTTTTCATTCTATGAATGGATGCACATTTACATATTTATTTCTCTCTTCTGCAGATATAATTTAATTTTATAGCTATTTTCTTAACCATACACTGTCTCCAGCAATTATATATTGCTACAGAGCTCTTTCAGAAATATTTGTTTCTCCAAATTTTTTGTTTGGTAGGGTAATAGTGGATAGTCTAATGACTTATTTATTTAACTACTGTACTAGGAATTTTGATAATTCCATATGTGTTGTTATTTCACATTACTTACAAATGTATTATACATTTTACTTACTATTTTTTTTTTCTTTATGGCCTGATTCATTAAATTATTGGTCCAAAAGTATAAGAGCCCCACTACTACATGTAATGACTTATTGCTTTATATTTCCAGTTATAATAGTAATACATAAACAAGTATTAATCACATAAATGGCTATGTCTGTACTGTTTTTGAATGTTAATGTCATAATAATCCAAGGAAAAGATCAAGTTTAATACATTTTAATGCATTATTTAAATTTGAACAAATCTCAATTAGTTTTACTCCAAGAGACTGGCATCAAACATACAGAAAAAGATATTTGGAATCCAGGGAAATTTATAATTCTTGCTCAATCAACTTTTAAATAAAAAAGAGGTGTAATGATTTTATGGAAAAACATAGCATAAGTATGAAGACCAGTAAGGCATATTACCTTTCATAATCTTTGATTTGATAAATTATGGACTTCAGTCAATCTTTATTAGTTTCCAGGCATGGGTCAAAATCTTGTTAAGTGACATCTAGAAATAATACTTAAAAACTATAACGGTTCCTTAATAAGAGGTGGAGATTTTAACTGCATATAAGAAAATCTCTGATACCAGTATCAAAAGGAAATTAAAATTAACCTTAACAGCAAAAGCATTAACAAAATGGCCAGAACTGTTAAATTTAAAGGATACTTTTAGTTTGAAAGATCCCAGTTCCTTACTATTTCTCATCAGGACTGTAGATATGGCACACAGACCAGAGTAGATTGAATATTAATTTCATGAGACTTTTTCCAGAACATCACATTTTTCTATAGTTTCTTGTCCTAGTTCTGATCATGATGCTCTCATACTAAATTTTCAAGCTAATTTAAAAAAAAAACTATCCTTATTGACTAGATTACCTGCATATATAACTAAACTTAAGGAATGGATGATTTCTGAACTGAATATATTCCTGGAATTCAATAATACAACAGAAGTAGGTATAGTGATGATTTGGGACTCATTAAAAACCTATATTTTTGGTAAAATTTTAATTTGGTATAAAAATAAAATTAAAGAATGGGATTCAGAACTTCAAAATCTTCATACTTTAAATACATTTATTTAGATATCTCAACACATAAATCAAATCTAGCTTTAGAAAGATTAAAACTGAACTCTTACTCATTATCTCCTAAACATATGCATAATATTTACAGAAGAATCAAGATTCAATCAAAATTCAATCATATCTTAGAGGATATGAATGAAAGATACAGAAACAATACCACTGACATTGCAGAAATTCTTGATGCTTTTAGATTTCATTACACTACTTTAAATACTAATTCTAATGCTCATACATCAACTTCAACATTTATTTTTGGTAATCTTGATATAAAGAAAATACCATCAAATTTAAAAGATAATCTAAATAAAACAATTTTTTACAAAGAAGTTGCAGAGAAAATAAAAAAAAAATAAAATCCAGTAAAGCTCCACGAATAGATATTATCATTTCAGAAATATATAAACTTTTTCTTTCTCATCTTATCCTTCTTTCACAAAATGCTTATTAAATTCATCTAAAAAAAGATTCCTTATGGAAATACTTTCTAAAAACACTGATATTAAAATCACAAATTTGTTCATTTTATATGCCCATTTCACTTTTAAATAATGATTGTAAGATTTTCATGTCTATCATTACTGACAGAATAAAAGAATCCATAGCAAAAGTAATTTATTTGGCTAAAACAGGTTTTATATATCAAAAACAAACACATGATAATATTAGACATATTATAACTCTTATAGATTTTCTGAATATGAAGAATAAAGAAGCCCTGTTAGTTAGTCTTAATACTGAAAAAGCCTTTGAGTCTCCAAACTGGGATTACTTGTTTAAAACATTGAAATTATTTGATTTCCCCATGAATTTTATTATACTTTTTTTAGAATATTTATAAAAATAATCGAGCGTATATAAAAATAGGTAATTTTATTTCTGAATATATTTCTGACTAAAGGCACCAAACACGGTTGTCCTGTTTTGCCAATCTTATTCACTTTAGCTATTGAAGTTCTTGCCAATTTAATTTGACAAAATTAAAACATTAAAGGTACAAACATATCTCACACTTATTCATCTAAAATCATGTTATTTGCTGATGATATGCTATTAACACTCTCCAATTCAGGAACAACTTTTCTTGTGTCAGAATCTTCAATAGAAAAGTCTACAATAGAAACATTTTAATCTTTTTCTGGACTTTTATTTTAATCAAACCAAATCTAAATTTATAATAATACATAAAAAGAAAAAATCTTCTGCATATATAAATCACATCATTGGTTCACAGGTTGCCTCAACTGAATAGCTAGGCATCAAATTATTATCTTCCATAGATGAAATAAGAACTGTTAATTATGATAATATCATAAATATAATGAAAAATCTTATTTCTAAATGGAATAAACGTATCATTTCATTTGAAGATAGACTTCAATTAATAAAGATGATTATTTTTTTCTAAAAATATTATATATAATCCAAGCCCTGTCTCTTTTCCCAAATAAGCAACATATTAGGGAAATAACTACAAACTTCAAGGACCAAGGTGAAATAACCAAAGCCAAACAGGTGTTGAGTGCTTTTGCTCTTTTAACAGTATTCAGAACTTCATCAGAACAAAATAATATTAGGGAAAAAAATAGTATTCTATTAAATTTCATTTGGTTTACTCATAAACCCAGAATAGCTTTTTAACATCATATAAGATCTTGGAATCTAGGGGGGAATTCATTTTCCAGATATAAATACATGGATCTACTTCACAATGCCGAAATTTCAGAATACCGACAACCATATGGCTTATACTATACCATATGACCGACATACAAAATCTCTACATTGTAAGTAGACCATATAAAAGGAAAATTAAATTTTCTTTCAACTGCTAGCAGGGGGGAATAACCCCCCTGCACTCCCCTGTGGGGGGCTCCACCCCCGTAGCTTTAATATACCAACTCCAAGATCACACTACAGTGCAGGAATGAAAATCTTTCCATTCTGCACTATATTGAGATGCCAGCTCCGCATTGCTGGCATTCCAAATGTCGATCATATGGTGTCGGCCATATGGTTGTTGGCATTCTGGAGTGTTGGCAATTTCAGGTAGATGCAAATATATACATAAAAGCTTCAATATTTAAAATTATATTAAATTGGATTGACCGTTTTTATAAGTCATATTGGAAAACTTTACATTCAACTATTCTTGATAGTAAGAATAATATTTTACATAATTATATTCCAAATTATTTAAAGAATTTATTTAGGCATTTTCTTTGCAATCTAATACAGTATAAAGTGTTTTACTCTACATATTCAGAATCCTTAAATCGCATATTAAAATCTTTTAAAAATATGATTTTTTTAGTATTAACAGGATAATTTGGTTTGAATGTCTAATTCCTTTCAGCATCACAGAAATTAATTAATAAACATAATCTGGAAAATTGAGAAATCAAGATGTTTGTCTGCTGTTATCTTTGTGTTAAAGATTTAAAATCTAAAGATGTTCATCAGCTCATTTCAGAATTTAATTTAAACTCTCAAGATGGGCTATTATTACATAATGTGAAAACTTATGCAAATGAACTATGTATATCTAGCTCTAATTCACATTGTAAAGAAGAATTTAAACTTTTCTTTTTAATATATGAAATAATTTCAAAAAGTTATATTTATTGAATGTGAAGCAAATTTAAATTTAAAATTTTGGAATCATATTATTTTGGTCAGGCAGTTCAACGTCCTGCTCATAATAAATCTCAAATGTTATCATCTGTTATATGCACTTTTGGTCTCATTATTAGCATACATTTACTTGGAATTTTTTGCACAAAGCCTTCTTAACTCCAAATAGAATTGCCAAAATAATTGGAAGCAGTAGCTTATTGTTTTTGAGATGTTTACAAAAATGTAAAGCAGATTGGATTCATATATTTTATGAATGTTCCTCCTTGAATCTCTTCTGGTCTAATATTGACTAATTTTTACAAGCTTTATTTGTTGATAATTTTTCATTATCAAAGTTTTTAATATTATTCAGTGTAAATGAAAAAGATGATTTGATGAATATTAACTACGCTCTTCTTTGGTCCATTCTTGCAGTGGCAAAAAAATGCATCACCAAGAAATGGAATTTATCTACACCTCCAACATTTGATGACTTTCCATTATTCTTAAAGAAAACAGCATTCAGAGACACTAAAATCACAGAACAAACAATTCACCCTAATTTATTCATCAATAATCCTTGGATTATAGTGATATCTCTTTTTGGTTTGTATCAAATTCATTCTGTTAGCAATGCTTCAAAAAAGGGAAAATGATAATGGAAAATGGGAACATTTTGGAGCTTTATTTACAACATTCTGATTTCAGGCATTTGTATATATTGTACATAGTTTATTCTGTTTGTTCTCTATAAATGTTCTTTATATCATTTATAATATATCTTAATGCATTTGATTATATGTTATTTGATTATTGGAAAATAAAAAAAAAATGAAAAAAAAAAAACAAATATTCTCCAGGAAGGGCTGGCTGACACAGACAAACAACTGGTTTCAGAGCCATGGACTAAAACTAAATGCCAAGAAATGCATAACTGTATCCTTTGGGAAGTCATCCAGCTGTGGTAACTATCATATTGACAGCCAACCCCTTAGAGTTGACCCAGTAGTCAGGGACATAGGGAAACACTTACACAGTAATCTAGCCTTTGACCATCATGTGTCTACAGTAGTGAGGAAATCATTATATGTTGTGTTACTTATAAACAAAGATATGGCATCTAGGTCCAAGGAAGTCATTGTTCCACTGTAGTTGACATTCATCATACCTGTCATTTTGTACAATGCCCCCTTTGGTATGTACCTAACAAGGCATATCCAATGACTGGAACCTTCACAGAGGTTCCTTACTAAAAAATACAGGGCATAAGTCAAATGTCCTATACAGATCACCTCAAGGCTCTATCCCTCTGATGGGCCTCCTGCATATCCAGAAAATAAACAGCAGTAGAATTACCCATTTTAAGGACTTAAGCCTTGCTTGTGATACAAATAGGACCTGCTGGAGAGAAAGATATGTATGCAAGAGACTACTACATCTTTGGAACAGGCTCCCCACCGATATGAAGCAGAGTTCCTTAACCCAATTTAAGTGCAACTTAGATAATTGGATGGGGAACATGAAATTCTTCCCTGGCTTGGCACCTCTGTCTCTAATGGACACAGGCAAGCTGTAAATGGTTCATCTCCCAGGTCCCTGCTTGTAAATGTTTCATCTCGCAAGCCCCTGCTTACTCTTACCAAGACTTGGGATGCATAGCTAGGCTTAAAAAAGCCATTGCAGTCATTAGCCTAGTAAACACCTATGAACTTATGAACAAATGCCCTTAATCAGTTAGTGCCCACTTCAACCAGATGTTCAAACATATTAGACCCTGTTCTCACCAGTATAGGAGACTGCTGACCCCACCCATCCTGTGTCATGTCCTCATTGATGAGATCAGATTACAAAGCAATAAAAATCAACTTGGAAAACCCAGCAAAAGCTGTTACAGTTAGAAACTATTCTAAAGCAAACTGCTTTTTATTAAGTGATAGTTTTTTTAACTTCTTTAAAGTTTAAAGGTGCATTTTCAAATTGCTGTATGGGCTACTCTTCTGCACTGAACTACATTGTATCTAGGGTTTCTTAGTATTAGGAATGTATTTGTGGTTCCTTAACACTTGGGCTGCAAACCAGTCATTTTACATTGAGGGTCTGAACTGTTGTGGCCGAGGAGGGCTGATTTCACCTATCTGAACCAGAAATTGTGGTGGAAAGCTAATTGTGTGCTTACTAGGTTGGTCTTAGGGCATAGTCCGTGTAAAACTTGCTTTTTATATATATATATATATATATATATATATATATATATATATATATATATATATATATATAAACCTTGCATCCACTCGGTGATGATGCCAAAGACTTTGAGAGATTTTGATAATGTCTGAAGCCACCCTTGGCAAGGAAATGAAAGTAAGCATCATTTTCACTTGCATTGTTTATTTTCATTATACTGTGAAAGTTTACATTGCTATTTATTATTTTCTTTTGCACTTCTTTAAAGTTTAAAGTTGCATTTTCAAACTGTTGTAAGGGTTGCTGTTCTGCACTAAAATACATTGTATCAGTAGTTTAGCTATGGCAGGACAAGAGGGGCAACTGCCCCAGGTGGAAAGTGTTGGGGTGAAAGCAGGTATTGCATTTGCAGTCAAACCTGAGCACTGTAGCACTCTCTCTGTGGTATAAACTGTAGCAACTGCTTGCTATGTTACAGCAAGCAGTTTACTACATTTCAAAGGAAAAAAGTCTCTTTTTTAACTAAAACATGAGTGCTTTTGCACTCTCTGCAGGCAGGGTAAAAACTGTTGCAACTGTTTGCTACATTTTCTACTCTTTACAAAATTTTTTTTAAGTAAAGCATGACTGCTGCAGTGCTCTGTGCAGGCAGGATATGTTAAAGGAGGGTTGGCAGAAATGCGACCTGAATGGCTGTATGAGGAGGGGGGATGTGTTGTGCATCTGGCCACCTGGCTGGTGTGCCTGCTGATGTTTTTTTTTTTTTTTTGCTCTTGAATACAAGAACATGGGGGGTATAGATCTAACTGTAATTATTACAGTGAATAAAATGATTTTTTTTCCTTTTTTTCTTTTTTTACTCTTCACTTAAGAGCTGAAGGTGTGGGGCACTGGTTCATAGTACTGGCCCAGGGCACTGGTTGAACCAGCTATGCTTCTGCATTGTATCTAATGTTTGTTAACATTACCCACCTGTTTTTGGTCCTTAACACTTGGGCTCCAAACCAGTCATTTTACATTAAGAGCATAAAAGTGTGTACTTTTGTGGCAGGTGTGGGCTGGGAATTGCTGGTGGAAATCCCATCATGTGCTTACCTGATTGGTTTTAGGGCATAGTTAGTGTAAAACTATTTCTTATAAAAAAAAAACCTTGGAACTTTACCCCAGGCCCCTGTTACTCACTGGGCAACTAGTTTATGGTAAGCAGCATTTACACATGTAGTTAGGACTGTTTAGGTCTACCTTATAGCACCCAGGATTATCACTGCTCAGAGAGCATCTGGTTTGAGGACTGGGCAGCATCACTGGTTAGGTTAGCTGCAGATTACACCGAGTAAGCATCCTTCCCTTGTCCAGTTACAAACACCCATCAATCCTATCCCTTGCAAGTATACATTAGGGCCTACAACCATGGATGAGCACCTTCCTGCTATCTCAGCATCCAGCTGGGTGGACATGGACATCCTGAGGCAATCTAGCAACTGTCTTATGTACAGTGACAGCCACTTAATTCTCAAACACACAAATGCAGTATGTGAGAGATGTAGTTACACACTGACAGTGGAGGCTAGACTCTCACATACAGACACAAAAAGCAACAAACAGGTTGTCAGTGACTCACACACACTACTCACTGCAGTCACAAAGGACCACACACATAGACCCATATAATGGGAGGTGGTCACATGTAACTTACCCAAACCTCAAAGGCTTCTCAGGCAGTCCTCATAAAGTGTGCATGTACACAAACAAGACATTTCCAATCACAACACATATAGCCACATATCATTGTGTCTCAACTACCAAGTCTATAAGGTGAAACACTTCACAACCCAATATTGTGGTCATAGGAGACTACATTGTGAGACACACTGATGTCCCTCATATGAGGCTGGATAAGGAGAAGGTTACAGTTAGTTGCCTGTCAGGGACCAGGATCCACCAGATGATGCAATTGCTCAGGTCACTTACACCTAAGTACCAGTATGATTCAGTCATAGAATGACCTGAGACATACCTCCTTGGACTATACATGAATGAGCTCTCAGAATATGTATCACAGGCAGGTATGAGCCTAGCATTGAGTAGCATTTTATCATTTCCAAGAATGATGCCACAATGCCAGCAGAAAATGATTGACTTTAACAATTGCCTTAGTAAATGGTGTCATTCAAAATGGGTCCAATACTTGTCAGCCTAGGAGGACTGGTTGACATGCCACACTGCTTTGCCAGGGATGGTCTTCACCTATCACCTCTAGGCTTTTGGATATTAGCCAAAACATTATCCACCCCATAGTGCATTTTTTAGGCATTGCTAAACAAATGAATCTTCCAACATAAAAGCTACTGAGGACAAGCTAAAGGTGTTACTGCTCAATGCTAGGAGTCTCATCAAGAAACTACATTCACTAGAAGCTCTCCTCACTTTGGAGAATGCTGAGGTCTGTGCAAATAATAAAACATGGTTTAAACCATGGAAAGTACTCAGGTAGTGCATGACTATAATGATTTAATTTGTTCCAAACACCCACTGAACAAGAGAGAGCAAAAGCTGGAGGTGTATTTATCTACATAAAACATAAACACGCCTCAAGGCTGATCAAACAATATGATATGCTCGAGCTATTCCATGTCTAACTAACCATGGAAAAAATCCATTACCATATTCTTGATAACTACTTGTCCCCCACCACGAACCAGAAAACCATTACATCATACCTGAAGTTACTAGATTCACTCACCATTCAGCCCAAACCATGCTTAGGGGTAATTTTAACTACCCCTCCATTAAGTGGGAGGCCTATATGTCCACTAATATGCAGGCCCAAAGATTTCTTGACTTGTAAATTCAAATGCCCTGGAGTAACTAGTCTGCACTTCCACTAGGCAGCAAATATCCAAGATCTGGTAATAAGAAATATGGGAGAATATTGCATCTCACCCAATGTGATGTTGCCACAAGTAAGATCAGATCACAAAGTGTTCTCCCTTGAAATAAAGGTAAAACTAGTCCCCCACCTAAACCACAAAGCTTTAAGAACTTCACTAAGGTAAATTATCCCCTGTTAAGGGACAGCATAGCTAGTTTTCAAGCTCACCCAAATCCAGAAAATGCAGAAACCTATACAGAAGTGTACAGAATAGCCCTGTACGACCATATAAACAACTGCATTGAAATGGCAGTACCAGACAGAAATAAACCTAGGTCAAACCTCAAAAACAAGCAACCATTAAATAATGACATAGGAAACCTCCAAACACTGTACCTGACCCAATTTGGCGTTTTTAAGGCTAGGTCATGCCTACTGAATCTGATGGATTTCTTTGAGAAAGTCACTAAGGCCATGGATGAGGGTTAAACAGTACATACCATCTACCCTGACCTGTCCAAGGTATTTGACACAATTCCCTTACTCAGGTATTGTAAATAAACTGACAAAACAGGGCATAAATCCAGATGGATAGCCAGTTGGCTCATGGACAGGACACAAGTAATTAAAGTGGGTGAATCCAGATCCAGCAAGAAGCCAGTTACTAGTGGTTTGCCACAGGGTTCAGTGTTGGGACCACTCCTGTTAGGAATATATTTTTTTGAATTCAAGGCTAATGTGGAAGGCCTGTGGATGACAAAGTTTTCTGATAACTGCAGGTTGGGGGGCAATCATTGAATCCCCCAATCATGTAGAGATCCTGCAGAAGAGTCTAGATCAGGAAATAATTGGTGCCAGAACCAAGGCCCAGAACTAAATGTGAAAAAAATGCATTATCATAGCTTTTGGGAAGTCAAATACCCCTTCAAATTGCATCATCAATAGCACACTCCTAAGAATAGACTCAGAGGTGAGAGATCTAGGTACTCAGATAGATAGCAGCCTGAACTTTGACCACCATGTGTCTGCAGTGGTGAGGAAGTCCTTCTGTGTGGCACAACGTCTAAGTAAAGGTATGGCATCCAGATACAAGGAAATTATAGTCCTGCTGTACACAGCTCTCATTAGACCAATAGTCAAGTGCAAAGGGCAATTTGGCATCTACTTGACTAGGCACGTACAGCAGCTGGAATCACCTGAGAGGTTCCTCACAAAGAAAATACAAGGTGTAAACAACATATCCTATGTGGATAGACTAAAACCCTATCCCTTTACTCTGTCTCCTACTGACTATTAAGGGGTGATCTATGCCTTACCTACAAGGCATTCACAAATCCAGCTCTGCTTGTGCTGCTACACATCTGCAAGTCAAGCATGAGGGTCACCCAATCTAGGGATCTAAACTTAGATAGCGACTTAAACAAAATAAAACATGCTGAACAGACAGATATGTCTCTCAGAGATTACCCCTTCTTTGGAGCAAGCTTCCTATTCACATTAAGCAGAGCCCTTCCTTGGCCGTCTTCAAATGCAGTTTGGATCAATGGATGGGGAATCACAAATTCACATCTGTGGTCGTGCCTGTGTCCCTTATGGACAGGGGTAACCTGTAAGATAGTTAACTCATTCACTCCAATCGAGCTCAGGAAGTTTGCACTGTAACTTCTAATGGGTGGAGCCTAAGCCTTTTGACAGAATCAAATTATGCCCTCACATTTCAAACAAATGTTCATATTTCTGGAACCATGGGGGTTATGAAAGAAGTATAAATGGCAAACTCTTCAGCACAAACTATTTTTAAATTGGTAGTATTCTTTAGGGTCTAGGTTTTATACCAAATTTTATAACTCGCAGTAAATATAGTAACTATTAGATTTGTAATATTTTGTAAACAACTTACAATATCTTAGCAACCACTCAAGTTACACACATACTGTCAGCAGTATTTTATTCATCTAGGTGAGTCCTTTCATATGAGGCTAAGGAGTTCTGTCAGTGTTACGTGATTGTTTTGATATTTAGAAAAATGTGAAAATTATATTTATGTACATTATTATCATAAAAACAACAGTTAATATCTATTTACCTGGACTAGAGAGAGGTCGATATTAATGCAGTTGAGTTTGCCATTGTGTTAGCTTTAAGATGAAATATTTTAAAACCTTGTACATAGCATGGTTTTGGAATTATTGATGCAAATATGAACACGTAAGATTTGATGCCTACAGGTGGCAGTAGGAGTTAACTGCAGATGCACCTGGAGGTGTCACTTGGATGTAATGAGGTAAGGAATAGGCACAAACACATGCCATCCTATTGCCCCTTGGGTCCCTATATTGGGTAAAATTGGGTTATATTGGCTAGGTTTGTAAGGGATCTTAAGCCATTAGCCTGGTAATCTTCTATGACCATTTAATGCCTCACCTATCCCAGAGTTCACAGCAGTCTATGCACAATTATTCACAGAAACACTGTACAAACATGTAAATGTCTGCATAGAGGTTGCTGTATCTACCAGACGTAAGCCCAAAACAACCACAAAAACAAACCACATTGGTAGAATCCTAATCTTAACAGGTTGTATAACATAAGGAAAAAAGTCATGGCCAAATCAGAAAGAGTAACTCTCATAATAAGAAGAGCTGACTGATAAAACTAAACAGGAAACTAAGAAGACTAATTAAATTCAACAAGGCCAATTATGAGGTCAAGATAGCTTCTCAGGTTATTGACAACCACAAGGCCTTCTACAGTTATGTCCAAAAACTCAAAGGTACCATGCAACAATGAGCTGGACTGCAAGTGGTACTACCATCAATGACTACAGTGACATATTGAATCTGCTGGCTGACAAATTCAGCTCAAACTTTAGGCCACCCCATGTGAAATCCCTACAAGCATAACTCCCCTCCAACTATCATCAGGGAGGAAGTCATAGTGGTGCTCACTAAGGTTAAAACACAGTCTCAGTGAGAATATCCCAGGCTGCCTCCTAAATAGCCTCAGATATGACCTATCAGACCACTTGAGCCACTTTTTACGTGCATCCTCAAAATGTGCTATGTACCAAGCAAATGGAGGATGGCAACAGTTGTCCCCCTTAACAAGTGTGGACCATCAACCAACCCATGAAACTATAGAACCATTAGTCTGACTAGTCTAATATGCAAAGCCATGTAATGAATTATCATGGAAATGACCAACAAAGATATTGTCAACCTGTAGACACTGTACCCTTCCCAGTCTGGCTTTGTCAAAGAAAGGTCATGGCTACTTAACCTGGTAGGCATCTTTGAGAAGGTAAACAAGGCAATATATGAAGGGAAAATTGTGCATACTACCTACCTAGACCTGGCTAAGGCATTCAACACAATACCTCACTCAGGTATGTAGATAATGTCACTGAACTAGGCATGAATCCCTACACAGCCCACTGGATGTCAGCTGACTCACAGACAGGACCCAAGAAGTCAGGATTGGTGAGACCACCTCCACCAAGAGGCAGGTCAGTAGTAGAGAACCACAGGGCTCCATGCTGGACTAACCCCTGTTTGGCATCTAGATCTTGGAGATCAAAGCTAATGTCAAGGGCCACTGACTCATCAAGTTGACAGCTGAGTGCTGACTACCAACTGGGAGCCATGATAAAATCCTCCCATTACACTAACATCCTGCAAGATGGTCTAACACAGATAAATGACTGGTGCCAAAGCCACAGATTAAAACTTGTTGCCAATAAGTGAATTATAGTGCCTTTGGGAAAATGTCTACCCAGGCAAATCTGGGAACATATGTAGACAGTAATCTGGCCTTTGACCAATATGTAGCCAAGATAGTAAGAAAATCATTCTTTGCCACCAAATCTGTAAGTAAGAGTATGACATCCAGGTCCAAAGAAGTTATAATACCACTATACTTGTCCCTTATCAGAGCCATCATTAAGTACAGTGCCCCCTTTGGCATGTACCCAATGAGGCATATTCAGCAGTTAGAACAATCAAAGAGGGTCCTCACCAAGAAAATCCAGGGTACTGATACACTATTCTATACAGATTTCCTTAGAACTCTTTCTCTATACTTGGCCTTCTACAGGTTGATGAGAGGTTATCTGTGCTTGATATATAAAGCATCCTTAGATCCAGCCCTGATGGATCTTTTGTGTATCCAGAAAATGAGCAGCACCAGAAACACTGGATCCAGGAATTTGAACTTTGCTTGTGACATAAACAGAACATGCTGGAGAGACAGACATGTGACTCAAAGGATCCCAATGTTCTGGAATTGGCTCCCCGTCCATGTGAAGCCAGTCCATCCTTAACCTTATTCAAATTTAATCTTGATCATTGGATGAAAAAATCACAAATTCATTTCTGGGCTGTCCCGCATGTCTCTTATAGACCAAGGTCAACAGTAAATATTTCCTAACTAACATGCCCCCCCCCCCCACAACTTTAGCTGCCTCCTAGCTAACATACCTCTCCTAACAAACATATCCCCCCAATCAAGATGCACATCTTACCAGAGATTCCAATTGGTTTGGGTTGCATGGCTAAGTTTATAAAGGTCCTGGTGGTTGTTAACCTAGAATGTATCCATGAACTTATGTTCACCCTATTGTGTATCTCTTACTATTCTGATTGTGGAGATATGATTTATTTTTTCTTGAGACCCAGAATGAAGTTTACTGCAATATTTTATTGGAAATGTTTATAGATTGATTTTTATTTTTATCTGCTTAAATTAACCCTTTATGTTATAAATGATGTGATTTATTTATACAACACTTAAATTTCAGCATGTCCAGATTAAGAAATGTGTGAAAATCATATAATACATTGGGGACAGCTTAAAAGTTTCTGTCTACCACTGTTAAAATATGGGGAAAAAGCAAGCAAAATGGGCAGCTCAAACGAGTAAAACCTGAGCCAAGTAAAAAATGTGAAACTGAAAAAGCAATCTACTGACTCAAAGGCACCAAGGAAGCTGATTTATTTCAAACACACACAAGCTTTCACACCAATATGCTTTTAAGCACGTTGGTGAGAAAACTTGTGTGTGTTTGAAATAAATTCACTTCCTTGGTACCTTTGAGCCAGTAAAATATGGGAATAACCCAGCTCGAGTTGCAGTTATTTCTTCTTCCCTGTCATGGCAGCACTCCACCGTAACATAATTCATGTCTATGTGTCATACCCTTTCTAATCTAAACACTATCATACATATTCCCCTTCACCACATTATGATGATGTCAAAGCAAGCAAGAAACGGTCCCAGTACACCACTATAAACTGCATTTGTCCTACTGCATTAAATTCTTCGGAGCATTGACAGTTCCAGTATGCATTAGTAACAGACCAGTAAAGCTGAGAAAATGTTATGCTTGAAGGAAGCAGGTACCTCCATTGACAGAAATGTCTTAGTATCTGTGATGCTGTTTGCATCTTCCCTTCATTTCTTGAGATAAGAGGACTGTATACATTACACATTTCTTCCAGTGTGCACCTTAAAAGCAGATAAATTATAATTTTAGGAAAAACAGTTTTCCTTGGCAGTATCATTTTTTGTCCTGCTGACTCCTGAACAGTAATGAAAATGCCAAGGGTAAGTGTCTGTGAAATCCTACAGACTATAGACACAAGTGCCACTTCCTTACTGGTGCACCTTATGACTGTTGTCAGAATAATTTTTTTTAACCATCTACTTAACATGTGCATACAATTCCCTGCATATCCTCACTAAAATTATAGTAGATGGATATTATATTGTGTCCAGTGTCCTGAGCTTGTTTATTAAATATGTAAATGCATATTTTACAAAGTGATTTAACCAAGCATATTTGTTTCTCATTTTAGGACCTCGAGATAATAATAGTAATAATAATAATAATAATAACACACCGAAACACAAAAGGCAGGGTTGTATCCATATTCATCAAGGATACTCACACTGCCAGATTAGTGGCATAGCACGATGCATCAGAGATCATCCAAGTGCAACTAACAATGGGCAAAACTGCAATCCAAATTGTAGCTTGCTACAGATCACCTACCATGACCCAAGACCCCCATTCTGGATTTCTGGAAACACTGGAAAATATGAAGGTCCTACCAAACACCCTAATACTGGGTGATTTCAACTACCCAGACATTAACTGGGAGAACTACTCAAGTACTAACTCCCTTGCCCAACGCTTTCTAGAATTTATAAACTCGAACGCCCTGGATCAACTGGTCAACACCCCCACCAGAGGCAACAACATATTGGACCTGGTCATCACCAACATGGGCGACCAGTGTTCCACACCTGATGTCAATGCCTCGCTGGTTAGATCAGACCATAGACTAATCACTCTGGATATTCACATTCCGCCCCAACCCCAGTCAAGGAAACCGCAGTGAAAAACATTTCAAAAGCAAACATCACATTGCTTAAGACCAGGCTGGAAAGGTTCACAGCCCCCATGCCAATGGACAATGCTGTCTGGAACCTATACAAAGGCACTCTATGATCATCTGCAGGAATGCATGGATCTTGCTATCCCAAGTAAAACCAAGTCTCACTCCTCCAAGAAAATGAAACCAGTCAGGTGGACCCCTGCCATAAACAGGTTCTAAAATAGAAGGAAGAAACTAGTATAGATAAGAGCAAAATCCCTAGAAGGAAAGACATCCATGATCAGTATCAGCAAGAAACTACGATCCCTCATTAAATCATCCAAGGCTAGCTTTGAAAGAAAAATTGCCAAGGACTCCAAAGATAACCACAAAGTGTTCATTAGCTATGTGAAGAACCTAAGTGGAAAATCTCAGATATGCTCTGAAATGGTGCAGAATCGCACAAAATACACTGAAACGACTGATATTGCCAACATTTTGGTAGACAGATTCAGTGCAAATTTCACACCCCTCTCACCTCCTAAAGGGCCCATAACCATACCAGAAGAATGTAAGGTCCTGGCAATCACTGACACACAGGTTAAAACAACTGTATCCAAAGCCAAATACACAGCCTCAGTGGGACCGGATGGTGTCCCAGGCTGTGTCTTACAAGAGCTCCAAAATGAACTAACGCCTCACCTAAACACACTGTTCAAACTCAGCCTCTCTACAGGCTACATACTCACAGAGTGGTGCACAGCAACAGTTATCCCACTCCAGAAAGGTGGTGCCACAATGGACTCCGGGAACTATCACCCTATAAGACTGACTAGCCTGGTCTGGAAGCCTATGGAGCGCATCATCAAGGAACTCATTAACAGAGACATTGGGAACCTCCAAACTTTGGACCACACCCAGTTTGGCTTTGTTAAGGGCAGATCATGCCTCCTAAACCTGGTGGACTTCTTTGAGACAGTTACCAAGGCATTAGATGAGGGTAAGGAGGTCCACACAGCCTACCTAGACCTCGCAAAGGCTTTTGATACCATTCCCCATTCTGGTATTATAGACAAACTCACCAACCTGAACATTAACTCCTACATCATGAGATGGGTTGCAAATTGGCTCACGGACAGAAACCACATGGTAAGAGTTGCAGACTCTAGGTCTGACTCTATACCGGTTACAAGTGGTGTCCCCCAGGGCTCAGTTCTAGGACCCCTCCTGTTCGGTATATACTTCTCAGAGGTACAGTCAAGCACAGGAGGACTTTGGCTGACCAAGTTCGCAGACGACTGCAAATTAGGGGCCATAATTGATTCTTCAGCTGACACAGACACACTCCAGAAGGGTCTCACTGAGATGGATACCTGGTGTCAAAATCCTGGCCTAAAGCTGAATGCCAAAAAGTGCATAGCCATCCCCTTTTAAAAAACAAAGTACCTGTGAACTACCACATAGGTGGTAGTCCCCTAAATACAGAAGATGTAATAAGGGATCTGGGGACCCAAGTAGATAGCAATCTCTCCTTTGATAATCATATTGCAAAGGTGGTTAGAAAATCCTTCTATGTGGCCCACCTAATCTCAAAAGAGTTCGCATCCAGAACAAAGAAGGTTATTGTGCCTCTCTACTCATCCCTTATTAGACCCATTATAGAATACAATGCCCCATTTGGGATGTACCTTACAAGACACCTGCAACAGCTGGAAAGACTACAAAAGTACCTCACCAAGAGGATTACTGGCCTCAAACAGATGACCTATGCAGCCTGACTAAAGAAACTCCAGCTGTACTCGGTTGCATACCGCTTACTCAGAGGTGATCTCTGTTTGACTTACAAGGCCATGTCCAACCCAGAATTGATGGATATGCTCCATCAAAAAAACAAATCCCTGAGAGCCACATGCTCTAGGGATATAAACCTTACCACAACGATAAATAAGATGTGCTGGAGGGATAGATTCCTGACCCAGAGACTCCCCAGGCTTTGGAACAAGATTCCAATATACATTAGGCAGAGCCCCACACTAGCACTCTTCAAGAGAAACCTTGATGGGTGGATGGGAAACAGAAAATTTACCCCAGGGATCACTGCAGTGGCTCTGCTGAACAAAGACACAGGGAACTAATGGTTCTTCTGTTCAGAGGCACAGGGAACTAATCTAAGGGGGTGGCGAAAGCCAACACACTCTGGCTAGGCTTATAAATGTCCTTGGGCAGATAGACTAGTACTTATCTATGAACCTAATAATAATGATAATAATAATAATAATAATAATAACAACAACAACAATAATAATAATAATAATAATAATAATAATAATAATAATAATAATAATAATAATAATATAGTGTTGCAGAGCCCCGGTGGTACAGTGGTAGCGTTGTTGCCTCACAGCAAGAGGTTCTCCTGTTTGATTCTCGGCTGGAGTGCCTTCTGTGTGGAGTCTGAATATCCTCCCCGTGTTTGAGTGGCCTCTGAAAGACATGTGTGAATGGGCGTGCCTTCGCTGAAGGTTGGGCATTAGGCTGGCAACTCGGCACCATAAAAATCAACTGCCAATCATTAGCAGACCGGAGTTCCGCTGTGGCGACCCCTAACCGGGAAAAGCCAAAAAGACAAACAAAGTGTTGCAGAAATGTGCAATGAAATGATCATTGTTTATCTCACTTTTTTCTTTTCTCTGCATTTAGAGTTACACTGAAATATTTGTGTACATGCCTGTAGTTTACGCCACCCAGTACATTTGCAAGATTTATTGCAGTACAGTCACAGGGCTGTCAATAATGTGAAACAACTGAACATCTTACAACAGTTGCTATTCCTGAAAAAGTAACTAGATAGTGTATAGAATAAGAAAAATGTTTAGTAGAGGTTACTGGTATTATGATGCAGTTCCAAATGTGTACATGGAGACGGATAGACACTATTGTCACTTTACGTCCCACCTCCAACTAAAACAAAAAGAAAAGAGGTAGTTGTTTTTCCCCATGGAGACAAGGCATGCATGTAAATTGTTGTCCTCTGTTTTCATTGCCTGTCAATCAGATTATACACAGACAATTACAAGTGTTCAATTACTGGTGATGACAGGCAGAATAACTTCAAACATTAGACAGAGTATGTATAATAGGAATCAGGGCCATGCTGAAGGACAGAATAGCACTGAGAGAGGCAAACTATATAACATTACTTTTGTGAGGGAAATTAAGTGGTTTGAACTAATAGCTTGATAGGATATAGTCTTTAAATATAAATGTAGTACAAAAGGGAGACACTCTGATCAGGGGTACCGTATTTGAACTACACTACATGTGTATGATTCTTTTATTCAACTGATCCTTTGTTTTCAGTAAGTAAATGCCTGTTTTGGTGTTTAATGAGACAGGCAGTGTATCTGCAGAGTGATGTGAATCATGCAGGATCTTCTTTTATTTACAGGGATGAGCTAAAACTAGTTATTAACAGGATGTGTCATTCCTTATCATTTAATTCAATAAAGTTACACATTTATTCTAGATAATTTCTGTTTTGGTTTGATAGCATACATATTTACATGATTGTGTAATATGACTGGATATTATATACCCCACAGATTACCAACATGGTGGCTTCAACAATCAGATGTTCCGCAACTAGCTAGCAAACAATTTGGTATCATCAGTTTACATGTTTTTAATTGTGACATGGATATATAGTGCAAGAAAATACTAAAAGCTTATTTAAACAAGTATAACATTATGTAATGTAAGCCTAGGTGCAGAGTAACAGTATATGTTAAAGAAGAGCATGGACACATCTGTGCTGAAATCAGAATTACTAGCCTTCAACAAACAAGCTTACTAAGTCTGAATATATGGTTTAGCAGCCATAAACACCTGATAATAATAAGTATAATTATTATAAACATTCTACCTAAACAACCCATGTGACAAACGGATGACACTCCAGCAGATATAGCTGACAATTCTGGTACAGAAAGTCAAAAGTATATATGATCTGTAGTGGACTCCCTCTCTTTGAGGCTCATACTCCAAGCTCCTAAGCACCCTGGAAAATATTAGGGTCCAACCTAATACTCTCATACTGGGCAACTTCAACTACCTCTCCATTAACTGGGAAAACTACTCATGTGCCAATACACTTGGCCAACGATTCCTGGAATTCATTAATTCCAGTGCCCTGGACCAGCTCATTCTTACCCCCACTAGAGGTAGCACCATCCTTGACGTGGTCATTATTAGCATGGGCAACCATTGTGCTACACCAATAATCAACTCCTCTCTGGTTAGATCCAACCACAAACTAATCACCTTGGAAATCCTGATTCCCCCCACCTCCCGCAAAGGTAATCACAATGAAAAACTTCTCCAAAGCTAACTTTGGGCTGCTAAAAACAGAGGTAGATAACTTCACGGCACCCATGCATGATCACCAAATCATACACCAATGCACTGTATGAACACATACACAAATGCATGGATCTCGCCATACCCAACAGAACCAAGATGCTCTCCTCCAAAAAAAGGAAGCCAGTTGGTGGTCCCCTGCCATAAAGAAACTCTACAACAGAAGGAAAAAACTGATGTGGAATAAGGTGAAGTCCCAAAACTCCCTTAGCAGCCTCAACAAAAAGTTGAGATCCCTCATCAAGTCCTCTAAAGCTAGCTATGAAAACAGAATTGCAGCAGATAGTAAAGACAACCACAAGGCATTCTATAGGTATGTAAAGAATCTCCATGGCAATACCCAGATTTGCTCTGAGCTACTGCACAATGGTACCTCCTATACCGAGCCAACAGATATTGCCAATATACTGGCCGACAGATTCAGTGGCAACTTCACCCCTCCCCCCAAAGGACCAATTATAATATCAGTAGATTGCCAGGTACCCAGTATTACTGCTGCACAGGTTAAAAAAGCACTATCCAAGGCCCAGTATACAGCTTCTATGGGACCTGACAATATCCTTGGCTGTGTTCTACATGAACTACAGAGTGAACTGGCACCTCACTTGTGTGCCCTGTTCAATCACAGCCTCACCTCAAGCTTTGTCCCTACCGAATGGCACACTGCTACAGTCATTCCTTTCCACAAAGGAGGAGCGACTACAGAATCTAGGAAATATCGCCCCATTAGCCTGATGAGTGTGATATGCAAAGCTATGGAATGCATCATCATGGACCTAATAAACAAGGATATAGGGAATCTCCAAACTCTGGATCCCACACAATTTGGTTTTGTGAAGGGGAAGATCATGCCTGCTCAACTTGGTTGACTTCTTTGAGTCAGTCACCAGAGTTGTGGATGAAGGCAAGGTGGTTCATACAGCCTACCTTGAACCGGCCAAGGTCTTTGATAC
This sequence comes from Protopterus annectens, assembly GCF_019279795.1. Classification (NCBI taxonomy): domain Eukaryota; kingdom Metazoa; phylum Chordata; order Ceratodontiformes; family Protopteridae; genus Protopterus; species Protopterus annectens. Next base: position 219,233,167 of record NC_056731.1, read on the forward strand.
CATTCCCCACTCAGGAATCACAGAAAAACTCACTAAGCTAGGCATCAACCCCTGTATCACTAGGTGGGTTGCAAACTGGTTCACAGATAGAACCCACAGTATGAAAGTAGCTGACTCCAAGTCAGACTGTTGACCAGTCACGAGTGGAGTCCCACAGGGTTTGGTCCTAGGTCCTCTCCTGTTTAGTATCTACTTCTCTGAACTCCAGGCCAACACAAAGGGACTCTGGCTGACAAAGTTCACAGAAAATTGCAAGTTGGGAGCTATTATTAACTCCCTAAATGATGCTGACATCCTACAGAAAGGCCTCACTGAGACCAACGACTGGTGTCAGAACCATGGCCTTAAGCTCAGTGCCAAAAAATGTGTCATCATCCCGACTTGGGAAAAACCCAGTTCCCATAAATTACCACATCGATGGTAGTTCACTGAACACAGAAGGCTTTATAAGAAGTCTGGGAACACAGGTTGACAGCAACCTCTCTTTTGACCACCACATTGCCACTGTGGTGAGAAAGTCCTTTTGTGTGGCACATCTCATTACTAAGGGTTTTGCATCCAGGAAGAAAGAGGTCATTGTGTCCCTTAACTTTTCCATCATTAGGCCAATCATCAAGTACAATGCCCCATTTGGCATGTACCTCACTAGACACCTGCAACAACTGGAGAGGCCACAAAAGTACCTCACAAAGAGGATCCTAGGCCTTAAACACTTGTCCTATATGGAGAGACTAAATAAACTCCAAATATTCTCTGTCTCATATTGCCCACTTAGAGGCAATCTCTGCTTGATTTACAAAGCCATGTCTAACCCAGCTCTGTTAGAAATGCTACATCTAAAGAAATCCCAAACCCTCCGCACCACACACTCCAGAGACCTCAAACTCATTATCACAATCAACAGAAGATGCCGGAAGGACAGGTTCATAACCCAGAGACTGCCCATGCTCTGGAATAGACTTCTCATACATGTCAAGCAGAGCACCTCATTGGCCTTCTTCAAAAGAAATCTTGATGAGTGGATGGGAAATCAAAAATTCACCCTGGGGATAACTCCAGTGGCTCTACTCGACAGAGGCACTGGGAACTAAGGTCAGGTGGCACAATGCTAGGGTAATCCTATGGGCTAGACTTGTAAAGGCTCCAGAGCCATTAGCCTAGTACACACCTATGAACCTATGATGGATTCATACAACTTATCTCTTCCAATAAAAGTCTGAAAAGCACAAACAATGTCTTGAATTGGATTATAACACAGCAGCCAATGAACATATCCACATCTGGTTTATTAGCAGACTGTCTAAGGGACAACCGTCTGGTGTATATAATATAGATAATACTGACATTACAAAATTACACAACTGCATCAAGTGAGATGCTTAAAAGAGAATGGGATTCTGAAATACGTAATTAAAAAATAATAAATATCATTTAATCTTTTCTCTGATACATCCTGAACCCGTAGAAAAGATAAACCTCTAGTCAATAATACTGTAGTGTAGTGACATAGATCCTGTTCAGTTTTAAAGAGCAAGAAAGATAAATTTACCCTGGATGGCAGGTCATAGGTATAACATCTCTAAATCAGGAGCCCCTCTTTGTGAAGTTTTACTTTATATACATACATTGTGCTTGACAAGTCTCTAATTACAAATTAAAACAGTGATCTCACAATTACAACAAATCAAATCCTAATGGCTGTGCTATGAGTCATCACTGACCATTTGGTCTTGTCTTATGTCACAGAAACTTTCTTCACAATGTATCATACTGTGCAGGCTAGCTATTCATATTTTCATTTTGTTCCCTTTTTCTCTACTATGGAATGACTATAGAGTTGGTATATATAATTTTGGGGGGTGGGGGCTTGCTTCCCACATTAATAGGTGCAGGGTGGATTGCCCCCCTCCCAGCAAGGAAGATTTATTTCTATTTTTATTGGTTTTTTTTTGACTTTTCAAAATTAAATTTTTGGTAAACAGTGAGCTGAAAAACCATCTCTGACCACGTGCAGATACGTCATTCTAAACTATGTCAGTCTTCAAGAATCAAAATGGTTTACAGACTTACATTTTCAAAAATTCATTTCTGTTTAGTCATGTTCAACAGCCTATCTAAACCACATCTCAACAAACTTGAATTATTATGCAATAAAATAGTTGCATTTTCCTCTGTGTAATTTTATAGAACATCTCTTTATAGCCTCCATTAAGTTAAAAAGTTTGAATCTTATAAATTGTCTGCACTATCAGCAGCTAAGCTTAACGTTTGACATCATTCATGACACAGCCAGATCTCAGGTAAGTAAACATTTAACATAGTATAATCCCGACATGGAATTAAGATCCAGACACTCAAAAAAATGACCTCCATCACACTTTACATTGCTTTTGATGTTGTATTTTTTTCTCTAACTTCATTTAGAGTGATTGGAACATGCCATCCTGCAATATAAGGAATTTGACTTTGAGCCAGCTCCTCAGCTAGAATAAAATACTTATTAGTGTAGAAATTATGTAACTGGTTCACACTTCCACTTTTGAATGGTTTGCTGTTTTTCTACCTAAACCAAAAATGCATCATACAGCACAACCGTTACTCTTTATTGCCAGTCTTACATTGTTAGAAATTCCCTTATTTGGTTTCCCTCTATCCTTAACCTATTCAATATTTTATTCCCTTTTCTGCAAAATACATTTCATTCCCAGTTATTCAGCCCTTCAGCTTCTTATCTCCTCTTCCTCCTCCTCTCCCTTTGTTATTCACCAGAAAGTTTCTTTATTTGGGAGTACATCTATGTGTTGAACACTGTATTGAAATTTTTTGTTGTTCATTGAATCAAATTAAAGTTTATAAGTTTCTAAGAATATTGTTTCTTTATATGTCTTTTATATTGAGCTGTAATAAAATGGCAGTTTAATTTCAGTGTTGTATTATGCATTTTTAATATTGAAAATTTACTGAATTGCCACTGCAGTTCGATTTTAACTGATTTTTTAAAATGTGTAAATATGTGAAGAAAGTTTTTTTTGTGATCTTTGATGTTTTGCATGTTTGTGTGATTGTGGTGGTAGTATGATTAGTGTGAGAGGGGGGTTAAGGGTACAAGGAGTTTCCATAGTGTTCTTAATCAAACTGCATTTTTCTACAGCTTTGGTCATTTTACTTTAATTGTTAGGGATTTAATTGTTATTGCTTTGATTTAAAGGCATGAATCCACTTTGTTTTACTCACTATTTTTTTGATTTTCTGTAGTCACATTTTTTCATTGCCACCTAACTTTTTTTCATCTGCCTGGTATATAGACTGTCTACATATTGATATATTTTTTGTAAGAATGCACAACTGAAATATGTATATGCATTTAATTACCTTTTTGACTAGTTTACATTGCAGTGCATTTTGTTTTATAATTGTATAGTTAGTGTAATTGTAATGTAATTGTAAATATGGAGCTTTTATTTGAAAATGGACTTTGGTTCAGTCAGACAACCTGTTAACCAAAATGCAAATAAAAATAAGCAATTAAAAGGGTCAGCGTTAAACCACGTCTATAGTGTTTCACATGTTATTAACAATGATCACCTCCAATTTAATTTATTATATACAACTCATAGGGTGGTAGGCAATCAGAGAGGGATAACCAGGTAAAAGATATGTGTGTGTTGGTGTTGCTGGCTAAATTATTGGTATTATACAATGACATTGTTTAAGAAAGACATTGCTTACCTTTCTTAAATAATGGCTTTGTATAGGGGCACTGAAGTGCTCCTCCACGTATATCCTTCTTTACTGATGTACTGAGCATGCATATGGGACTTGCACAGTATATCAGTGCAATGCAGGAGAAGCAAAGGAGAAAAGATCTCTGTTGTTTTTTTTTTTTTAATTCTCCTGTCGACATTTTATGAAGGACAGTGCAGAAATAGAAGGGAAATCAGTTCTGCTGCTCTTTCTTTATTTTTGAGAATGTACCCGATTTTTTTTATTTTGCACTGTCCCTCAGCATACTCCAATAGAAAGTCTGACTGTTCAATGATACTTCAGTGGCCTGACTTTATTCCATTGGTATATGCTTGATTTACAACAGGCACACTGATTGGGATGTCCAATCAACATGGTCATTTCTGAATATAAATGAGCTGTCATTGTATAATTATCCTTCTGCTTCCTGGCTGGTCTTCTTCACCAGTGACAAATACATGGAATGGAAAAAATTAGCTAGTATGATTTAAGGGTAACCTACAGTGTCAGCCAGCATCTCAAACAGGCACAATTAAATATAAATAAATTGATGCAGAGTCAGTTGTAGACATTGTTACAAATATAAAACTGTTGTAGAAAGTTCTCTAAAAACTAAGCCAACACAGGACTGGAGAAAGGAGATTTTGCCAACAGGGATGACTGCAGATAGTGGTTCAGAAAATAGACAGGAGGGGGTGTAACTTACTGAAAAAAAACAGCAATATAAGCAAGTTATTTGGAGCAAATCACTAGACAGGAAAACATATCAGAGTGGGACCAGGCCAAGAAGTTTGGAATGCATGTTTGAGACTGTTTTCCCTTGATATCAGAGTATAGGCAAAGAGATAGGGCAGATGAGCTCTAAGTTAAAGACCTGCTCTGGTAGAGTTCTTAGTCAAAACGTGAGCATATGTTGCTGTTATAAAACAGATAATTAATGGCACATATAAAATACTACATGATGACTATAAGAATCAGTCACTGGAGGTTAGAAAAATTGGAAAGAGAGACTGGAAAATCAGTTTACTAGGGAAGAAAGGGAGGACTTATTTATGACTTCCAAGTATGCAACGAAGTCCAGAAGATTTAGGATTTTTGTTTGGAAGTATTTTTCCTCAGGTAGATGGCAAATGTTGGAGGTGTGACGGGAAGAAAGAAATAACTGGGAAGATTTTTTTTGGAAGTGTAACGCATTGGCAGATTTTAAAAATTCCCTGCAAAGTACTCTATCAGAATTATTGAGGCAGCAAATAGCTGTATGTAAGAAAATGATTCTTTTGAGCTGTGACGCAGGATCTGAATTGCTTAGACATATTAATACCTTATTAAGTTTAATTCTATTGGCTTGCCAAAAAAGCAATTACTATAAAATGTTAATCAAAATCTAAACTGACTGCATTTGAAATATTGGATGCTGTAAAAGAGATAAAAGAATTGTAGAGGAATCTTTAGAAAAGGTTAGAAGCAAATTACATGGGGATAAATGGAATTTGCCAGAACAATACATGTAGAATAATGCTCAGGAGTGAGGTTTAAGGGAAGGTAGGACCTGAGCAATTTATGTAATGCTGGACTGAATAACAGTGGTTATAAAGAAAAAAAAACATATTTAGTCTATAATGTATGTAAATGGAAAAGCACTAATATTGTTTTCTTTTCTATTAATGTATGTATTCCTATGTCTTAAGCGATAATTTAATAAAGGCACAAAAAAATCTACATTAAAGATACCTCTTGCATTATTTTGGAAAATAAAGTTAGCAATGCTTATTATTCTGCTCTTTATATTTGAAAATAATTGGTTAACTCTGCATGACCTTATATCTATAAACAGAGCAGCACTGAACGGCAAAAATATATGGATGGCATTGAATACTATACAAAAATAAATAAATAAAATGGACAGAGGACATGAGATGCTGTCAGATTAGTAAACCTTCTAATACTTAGGAATAAACATATGTCATTTAGGTTCCAGTAGGCCCCGATTCCAAAAGACACGCTCTCAGTGTAAATGACCACTTATACTCAGAGCAGGCTGAGAGCAGGTGTTTTGTAATCTGGTCCCTGTAGTAAGCCTGTTTACAGATAGGTCTTACACCGAAGTAAATCACTTACATAGACAGCAGGGCTTTTGGCAGACTTGCACTGAGAACAACTCTTTTGGAATCTGGCCCTATAAGTTTAATGTCATAATGTCGACCAGTGATGTTAAATCGAAAGAAAACCTTTTTTTATCTTCCTCAAAGCATAAGTCTTATAACAAGGCATGCTTTTGTGATAAAGAACAAGTGACACTGGGAGAAACTAATATTTGAAATATGATGTAGACAATTAATCCCTTGGCACATATGCCTGCTGAGAAAAATAATATAATCTACTTCAAATGAAGCACAACAGTGCGGAGTCCCTCTGACAGTCAAGCCTGACATTGAAAATATAACATTTTTTAGACACCACAGTATGTAGAGTACTATTAATTAAGGTCATTTACCTGAAATTAATCAAAAGAGGAACTTATATTTCTCTGTAGGAATATCACGCCATGATAGCTTAGAAACAGCCTCTTCATAAAGCACTCACACAGTGTAATAGCACAAGAGGACTCAACCACAGTCCACTTAAGTAATAGAAAACCTTTGAGTGGTCTCATTAACTTCAGCCTCTTTAGAAATTGAAACATTTTCTAGCATGATATTAACATTCATAAACAAAAATATGTTTATGAAGTGAACATAAATAGAGCAGTTGCTATTCATGACTATTTGTTAGATTACTAATCAGAGCAAATATATTTCAGCTACAGCCTTTTACAAACAACCACAGTTAAAAAGTCGTGTTTCACTTTAGCACTGAGCTGTTTTCCCTTTACTTTTAGAGAATCAAGTGCACAGACATTTACTTTGACTAGTGTCTGATTCCACTGCATAGACATTTACCTTAACTGCTACACATATTTCAATTGATAATGACATATATATATATATATATATATATATATATATATATATATATATATATATATATATATATATATATATATATATATATATATATATATGTATGGGATCCGGACACATGCTCTACTAGCATATGTCCAAATCACAAAACATTGAACACACATACATGAAAGCGCTTAACATCGACAAGAGCTTCTGTGTATGTGTGCCTGTTTTGTAGATCGGACTACAGTGCGGGTAAGAGAAAATTCCCTTTTCCCCACAAGTGTGATCTCAGAGTGAGAATAATAAAGTAGGGGGTGTGGGGGGTGCAGGGGGGCAAAGCCCCCCTGCAGAAACGTAGATTTATTTTTTTTTAACTACACATATACAGGCGCACTTTTCGATGTTAAGCGCTTTCGTGTATGTGTGTTCGATGTTTTGTGATTCGGACATATGCTAGTCGAGCATGTGTCCTAGACCCATATATACATAGTTTGATTGCATAGTTTTTCAATTGCAATTATTGGTTAATTACTCTAATGAAAATAACCAAAGAAACTGATTAGTTTTAAAATAAGTTGTTCATGGTTGGAGTGAAGATATCTAAGTGATCTGCAAGTGAAGTCTTTGTAATAACATAATGCATTGCATAGATTCTAGTTAACAAACATGCACATAATTGACATAGCATAAGTAATAACAAGCCACCTTTTAATCTACAATTCCAAAGGGTGCTGTATGAAAGCATATATGGACACTGACAATTATCACCTGCATCTTAAATGTTCCTCTTAGGTATGTTATAGTATATAATTAAAAAGGTATTTCTTTTTACTATTCAGTTACTATAGTTTTGATATTGTGTTGTAAAATGTGTATTCTGTTTCCCTTGCAGTCCTTTAAGTGTTCATGCACTAAAGCATTAACCAGAAAATACAAGCTAGTTGAAACTTCAGAGGAATGAAACTTCTAGAATAAAGCATTTTTTAGGGCAACACCCTTTGTACCTTGATGTGTGAGACATCCTTTACTTGTATTTATTAACCTCATAGTCTCCCAGTTGTAGGTAAACCATAATAGCCCATAATCAGTGAATTCATTTAGGCACACTATTCTAAACTGTACTAGCAGTAATTTTTAACAGGAAAAGCAATTGGGGAGTTGAACATCAGAGAAGTGAAATTAATGAATTTAAATCATTTCCATTTTACAACCAGCAAGGTATAGGGTAATAATCCATCTGGATGTCTGATATGTCAGATTAGCTTGCTTATTTTAATAAAAGTAATAACGTTTCTATTTAAATAACAGACAGGTAAACACGTGAAATATTTCATGTGTGATTATCATGAAGATGCTAGCAAAAAAAAAAAAAAAAAAAAACAAACAAAAAGCCAGAATTTTGAAGGCACACCTGACTGCATATCACTGGTATCCAATATAACATTCAAAAAGCATCAGTTGCTGCCTTCACTAATGCTGTGTAATTTTGTCTAACTGCATAAGTAACTGTATGTATTGTTATTGCTACTGGCTCCTGTTCTCAGTGTGTCTGGGTTGGTAGCTGAAGTGGTTTTCCAACATATGAATACAGAAATGTGACAGATGAGTCAACTTTCACTGAAAGCTTTTCAGGGGTTGACTGGAATCAGAATATTCAGCAACAAATGCCTCAGCAGTTCAGGTGTTGCACTTGCACCCACCCCTAACCAATGTCCGGAACAGTTCCCAATTCATTATCAGAAATGTGGTCTGTGCAAAGTAAGCTTGTTAATAACCCATGTTTCAGTTCTGACACTGATGTCTTATCTGACATGACAAATCATTACATTTAGTATCATATGCAATAGAAGGCTGAATGTTCAGTGAGAAGGCTGGCAGATCTAGAAGTTTACAAACCAACCCGAAAGGTGCATCTGGCTTAATAATTCAGTAATATGCAGAACCTCAGCACTTTTGACTATTAATTGGGGGGGTGCATCCATCCTGTTATGTCAGCCTGTGGCTGCACCCCTGGAATACTGGTTCCATAATATTTATAGAATACAATATGCACAGTGGGTTTCTATCCCACATTTCCTTTGCTGCAGCACAATAGCAGATGGGATCACGAGTGCTCAGACATTGTCGCTACAGCTTCAGCAGTACTCCCCACCTCCTGTAGTCTCCCAGTTCTCTAGAGCGTAAAATAGAAGCAAGAAGTCTGCTGGCATTTGGTTTGACACAAATAGCGTACCTAGCCTCAGGTAAGCCAAATAGTCATACCTGCTCAGATCCGGTATATACTTGATTTTTGTTCTTTATAGCAATTACAGTGTGCCAAAAATGCAGCGTTATAAATTTTATAAATTTTGGTACTTACACAATTGGGAGCTTGAAAACAAAGGATATTTGCAAGTGCTATAGACTCTTTAATCAATATGCAAAAGGCTGTTTTTAGGTGTACTGAGAGAAGATTCATAGAATTTACACGGCAGAGTCAGTCCATGGACCATAATAACCTTGCCAGCACCCATTTTCACAGGGCACTACCTGACATTAGAAGGGCAAAATAAGTCAGGGCAGGGCTGCATTTATGGGTGTTCATCCATTTCTGAAGGTTTGTCATAAAAGAAATAAGGATGCTACTGTGAATTATTTGTAATGGATGACTTTTTTCAGAGATGTGGGATATATTGAGTAATAAACATATCCCTTTTTGTGTAGCTATAGCAGAACAATGAGTTTGGATCCTAAACAGCATGGAATGCTAGTCATAAATAATTGCGCAGGAGCCTGTAATAGATTACAGGGGACAAACCTTCAGGCCTGTCTTGGTAGCTGAGGATTTTTGACACCATGAGTTTTACAGTTAGGAACCTCTGGAGTCTTTCAAGTGTCCTTAAACATCCATACTTAAAGTGGTATTATATTCTATAATTGGTCTGATTGGGGCAGTGAGTAATGGGCTGATGGCTTCTGTTGACCTGGATGAGATACTGTTAGTTAACAATTGGGATGGACAGAAGCATTTTCACATACTGCTGCTACTTGATCAAAGGACAGGGACTTGCCTTTGAAGGTGCTGAGATCTTGGATGCCCATGTCAGTTGGTAGTGGTGGGGAGGTGAATTTAGAAATTTGTTGAACTTGAATGACGATTTCTGGTGGGAAAGTTTGCAGTATATTTTTCTGCAACTATATTAGCATTCTATTTATGGCCATATTGAGTAATGCTGTTATGTATTAATTCAGAGCATTATTGAGAGTTATTAATTAATCAACTTAAGTAGTTTCACATATACGTACGTCTTTGACTTCGGATGCTAATTCTAAATCATGTTTTTCTTTGATCTTTCTTATGGTTGCTTTCAGATTTTTGCTGATTTTTCAGTAGATTTTGTTTATTATATGCCTTGATTAGATTTTTATTATATTGCTTATTAATTCTGGCAGTTATCCTGTGTTTATTTTAATGTTCCCCAGTATATTTGGCTTAAATTGGGACTGTTTGGTTTATGATGTTTTTTAGACAGGGGGAAATTTCATTGGTATAACTGAAACCGGAACTCTTGCACTTGAATTTTGAGAGCTCATTGTATAGTTTTTATAAGTTTGTTTTTTCAATGTCTTTGAATTCAGAGGTGTCAGTTGTCGTGGGATTAGATAATCTAAAGGAAAAGATTACTCGCTTGTGGTCAGATATGACCATAGATGAGGATGCTGTAAGAGTAGTCCATGTAGGTCAGTGCAAGTGAGGATGAGGTCAAGAAGATAATGACCCTCTGAGTGCTCGCTAACTATTTGTACAAGGGAGTTAGCATTTACTAAGTCTAGGAGAGAAACATATAGGAGTTTGAAGTGTCTACCATCTTTGAAAACCAGTAAAACATTTAGAGAATGCAGATGGACCAGCAGCATACCCCTCAACTTCTTTGCTTAAGAATTCTGGACAAATCCAAAAACAAGGAGGGGAGCAGTAAAGGATTAAAATCAGGGACAGTTGTTAAATATCACTCTAATTCACTAAAAAAGTTAATAGAGCAACAGTTTCTTTTATCAACAAGCATTTACAGAACAATAACAGTGCATTTTTTAGGCAAGGATCAAAAGCAAACCCACCACTGTAAACAGCACAAGTAACAAAAAACTGAGGGTAATGCTACTCAATGCCAGAAGTCTAAACCTCAAAATGCACGCACTTGAGGCACTCCTCAGTATGGAGAAAATCGATATATGTGCAGTGACAGAAACCTGGTTTAAGGCTCCAGAAAGCACCCCAGCACTACCAGGCTACAACTTATACCATACATTTCGGCCACAGAACCTGGACCGAAATACAAAAGGTGGGGGCGTATCCATATTCATCAAGGATATCTACACCTCCAGGTTAGTGGCACAGCACGATGCTTCAGAGATCATCCACGTGCAACTAACAACAGCCAAAACTGCAATTCAAATTGTAGCTTGCTACAGATCACCCACCATGTCCCAGGACCCCCATTCCACATTTCTGGAAACACTGGGAAAAATAAAGGTCCTACCAAACACCATAATATTGGGTGATTTCAATTACCCAAACATTAACTGGGAGAACTACTCAAGTACTAACTCCCTTGCCCAACATTTCCTAGAATTTATAAACTCAAATGCCCTGGATCAACTGGTCAACACTCCCACCAGAGGTGACAACATATTGGACCTGGTCATCACCAACATGGGCGACCAGTGTTCCTTACCAGAGATCAACCCCTCGCTGGTTAGATCTGACCATAAACAAATCACTTTGGATATCCACATTCTGCCCCCACCCCTGGACAAGGAAACCACCATGAAAAACTTTTCAAAAACAAACTTCACGTTACTTAAGACCGAGGTGTAAAGTTTCAAAGCCCCCATGCTAAAGAATAATGCTGTCCAAGCTGCAACATCCTTTACTAATGCATTCTACGGGCACCTACAAGAATGCAAGGATCATGCTATTCCCAAGCAAAACCAAGACTCACTCCTCCAAGAAAAGGAAAGCAGTCTGTTGGACTCCTGCCATAAGCAAGCTATACAATATAAGGAGGAAACTAGTACAGAAAAGAGTAAAATCCCAAGAAGGGAATACATCCCTGATCAGTATCAGCAAGAAACTACGATCTCTCATAAAATCATCCAAGGTGAGCTTCGAAAGAAAAATTGCCAAGGACTCCAAAGATAACCACAAGGCATTCTTTAGCTATGTCAAGAATCTTAGTGGCAATGTTCAGATCTGCTCGGAGTTAGTGCAGAATGCACAAAATACACTGAAACGACCGATATCGCCAACATCTTGGCAGACAGGTTCAGCGCAAACTTCACCCCCCTCTCACCCCCAAAAGGGCCCATTACCATACCAGAAGAATGTAGAGCCCCTGAAATTACAGACACTCAGGTTAAAACAGCCCTCTCCAAAGCCAAAAACACAGCATCACTGGGACTGGATGGTGTACCAGGCTGTATCCTACATGAGCTCAAAGATGAACTAACCCCTCACCTAAACACACTGTTCAAACACAGCCTCTCCACAGACTACGTACCCATAGAGTGGTGCACAGCAACAGTTATTCCGCTCCACAAAGGTGGAGCCACAGCAGACCCTGGGAACTATTACCCTATAAGCCTGACTAGCTAAGTCTGCAAGGCTATGGAGTGCATCATCATGGAACTCATTAACAGAGACATTGGGAACCCTACCCAGTTCGGCTTTGTTAAGGGCAGATCATGTCTCCTAAACATGGTGGACTTCTTTGAGACAGTTACCAAGGCTATAGATGAGAGAAAGGTGGTACACACAGCCTACCTGGACCTTGCAAAGGCCTTCAACACCATTCCCCATTCTGGTATTATAGACAAGCTCACCAACCTGAACATAAACCCCTACATCACAAGATGAGTTGCCAGCTGGCTCATGGACAGAACCCACATGGTGAGAGTTGCGGGAGCTAGATTCGACTCTAAACCGGTTACAAATGGCATTCCCCAGGGCTCAGCCTTAGGACCCCTCCTGTTTGGCATATACGTTTCAGAGGTAGAGGCAAGCACAGGAGGACTATGGCTAACCAAATTCACAGAAGACTGCAAACTAGGGGCTATAATTGACTCTCCGGCTAACACATACATCCTACAAAAGGATCTCACTGAGATGGATATCTGGTGTCAAAAATATTGGCCTCAAGCTAAATGCCAAAAAGTACATAGTCATCCCCTTTGGAAAAAACAAAGTACCCACAACCTAACACATAGGTGGCAGTCCCCTAAATACGAAAGATGTAATAAGGGATCTGGGGACCCAAGTAAATAGTAATCTCTCCTTTGATAATCACATTGCCAAAGTGGTAAGAAAGTCCTTTTACATGGCCCACCCAATCACAAAAGGGTTTGCATCCAGATCAAAAGAGATCATTGTGTCCCTCTACTCATCACTCATCAGACCCATAATAGAGTACAACGCCCCATTTGGGATGTACTTTACAAGACACATGCAACAGCTGGAAAGACCACAGAAGTACCTCACCAAGAGGATCACTGGCCTCAAACAGATGCCCTATGCAGCTCAACTGAAGAAACTCCAGGTGTACTCGGTTGTATATCACCTGCTCAGAGGTGATCTCTGCCTGACATACAAGGCCATGTCCAACCCAGAATTGATAGACATGCTCCACCTAAAGAAAACCTTATCCCCTCAAGCCACAAGCTCTAGGGATCAAAACCTCACCACAACAATAAATAGGACATGCTGGAGGGATAGATTCCTGTCCCAGAGACTTCCCATGTTTTGGAACAAGATTCCAATCTACATTAGGCAGAGCTCCTCGCTAACACTCTTCAAGAGAAACCTTGACAAGTGGATGGGAAATAGAAAGTTTACCCCAGGGATCACTTCAGTGGCTCTGCTGGACAGAGGCACAGGGAACTAATCTAAGGGGGTGGTGAAAGCCAACACATTCAGGCTAGGCTTATAAATGCCTTCAGGCAGATAGCCTAGTACCTATCTATGAACCTATGAACCTATGAAACTCTGATGTCAGGCATTATTGACTGATTGTAATCTTCCTTGCTTTATCAGAACAGCAAAAATTGTACAATGGACAGGACAAAAATATGAGGCAAAATGGGGGATGTTCCACATGACAAGGACAGCTGAGTGATACAACACACAGATAAAAAGTGTTTTTTCCTGGCAGATGGTAAACAGTCGCTCTTTAAATATGTGGCAAAATGAAGTTCTAACGATTTGTAAAGGATGTTTTACTTCTGTTGCTAATTTTTGTAGCCTAGCAATATCTAGTGTTAGTACCTAGAAGGAGACCCAGTCTTAACAAGACTTAGGGTGTTCTAAGCGGGTCTATATTATAACCTCGAAGGTTTAATACTTCGAATGTATAAAGATCGAACTTTATGCATTGAAGTCTTAAATCATCGAACGGTTATAACAAAAACCCCTAAAACAAACAAAAAAATAAACTAAAGTGTTTACACAGGAGGGCAAGCCCCTCTGCATCCCTCACACCCCCTGCTACTTAAACATACCAACTCCAAGATCGCACAACATTGAAGTAAACAGAAATCTCCCCTTACGGAGATTTCCGTTTAAACATTCGATGTTGTGCGCTTTCGATAATCTCGTGTCGACAATATTGTGTTCGACATTGTCAGACTTTGAGATTCTGATATAGACCCATTCTAAGCACCTTTAAAGGTGGTTAAGATTGGGTCTTGTGCTAAGGAAGAGCTTGACATATTTATCTTTATCCTAATTTTAGCATATGTTTATGGCGCTCCATGCATCTCAGTTTCAGAGGTAGTTATGGTGCTTCATGCATTACATTTGGATTATCACAGTCAGCTCCATGACAAAGGGAGAAAGCCATATATATTAACCATAAATCCAAGATTGATTACTGAGCAGGACACTGTGTGTGTGTGTGTGGGGGGGGGGGGGTGCTGAAGAGGGAGGGTAGAAATGAAATGTTGCCTCACTCATCTGGGAGTGAAAGAGGCAGCCCAATGCACTGCATGTCTGCCTCCTAGCAGAGGAAGTGATCCAATAGGCATGAATTAGGCAGAAATAAACATACCTACTAACTTGTCTCTGAACAGTAAAATTTTTGGAATATGTACATATCAGGCTGCTACATGGACCAGCAAGTAGGTTAGAGGAAAATGTCTAAAGCGACATTGCATAGCTACCTAGATGATGGCCTTCTCGCTACATGATATTCAGTTAGCCATAGGTAGGTAAAGAGTGTAACACCTATAGGCAAACCATCAACTGCGAACATGATTACACTTCCCGGGTTTACAGGGAATAACCAGACCTGAGGTGATAGGGAATAAGTGGGTGACAGAGTAAAATTAATTTGTGGAATATTAGGGACTAGGAAGTTTCCTCCCTTTATTCCTTGATGGTCTAGTTAATGTCTTCTGATACAACAGAGGCCTGTATCGAACTTTAGACAAATTGGTTAGCCATGGAATACTGAATTAGAGGTTCTTGTGTTTGTACATTGCAAGGGGGTGTAGTTTTTCATAAACAAGCATGACAACTTCAGCTGTCTTTGCCACAATTTATCTCTTTTCATTTATTTAAGAGGTAGGCTAACAAACTACTTTTTTGATCAACTTGGATTCATATCTGTAAGCTATACTGTAGAGTTATTACTATTTTCCCCAGGGGTTCTGTCTTCAACTAAGAGAAAAACCTGAGCACAGACTTCTGGAAAAGCAATACAGAAGAAGGGTTTACTGATAATAACTTAAGGTCAGGGGATACTCAAAGCTGCTGAGATAAAACTAAGGATTACTGAAATCAATGCAGATGCAGTGCTCTAGCAGAATGGTGACAGAGGGACAGGAAGCTGTCCACATTAAGAATCACTGGCCAGTCCTGGCCCACTGGTGTTTTCTTCAATTCTATTAGGCCTTAGTCTGGTGCCTTGGTTTGAATAATTAAATGCCTGTTGGCAAAAAGAGGGCTGTAAGACTGAGTTAGCAGCTCTGCTCCCATGCCTTTGATCTATGTGAACCAGTTAAACTGAAGATGGACATAACATCTGTAATATGTTACCACATCATTTCTTAACTGCATACTTTATATGGTAGCTGGCATAGAGAATTAAAGCTATGAGCTGTATTTCCTGTGGCACAGGGTTTGATTCCTTCAGACTTCATTTGCTTACTGTATGACCTTGAGTAAGTCACATAATCAGACAGTGCTTGGGGCTATTGGGAATTTGGGCCAGGCTCCTCAGTGATCCCTTAGTCTGCAAACCTGGTATGTTAAAAAAACAAAAAACAAAACAAACTGAATAACTAGACGTGGCAGACTGGCTCTGCCTACAATTTTTATTGTCTCGCCCTTCCTCCACCCTTAGAAAGACAATCACAAAGATTCATTAAGTCACTATTGCATCTTGTTAGGGGCAGAAGTAAAAAGACTCTGTCTCCATGATGCGGTATATTATGATTCATAGACATATTAGCTGCATTGAAGTAAGACTTCATTACTGGCTAAATTGAATGTCTGTGAATTGCAGTTAGCTATCAAGACAAGCAGGTTAGCACTTCCTGCAGTAGTTAACAGTGTTATTACATTGTGTTAGCACAGGCAACCCCCAGTCTCAGTCACTCTCTCTCTCATGCACACACACAAACACACACACACACACACACACACACACACACACACACACACACACACACACACACACACACACACACACACACACACACACACACATGCATGGACATACACATACATAAGGAAGTACCTGGCTCATCTAGTGCTTGGGGATGGTCTGCAGTCTGGCACCCCACTACCTCAGCTTTTCATTTGAAGAGGAAAAAAACACAAAGGTCCACTGTAATAAACTGGTGGTCCAAGCCAGATCTTTGCCCCCTCCCTGCCACTAAAATGAAGGGAAAACAAATGAAAAAAGACTTTTGTTCTTTTTGTTGTTTTGTTCTTTTTTAAAACTCTATCCAGCTGGAGTATAAATAAAAACTCCTTAGTTGCACTTGATAATTGTGCCCGCTCTCATCTTGTGTCCAGGGCACTTGGACCCTTTGTCCCTCCCTTGCTATTCTTCATCTGTCAACCATTTATAATGTTGCAAAATCTTATTTCCATCTTAGTTGTATTAGTATGCATCATTCCACATAATTTATTATCTTTGAAATGGCACACAAAGATGTGTTAAGATGTGTTGTTTAAATGCAAACAATTCAAAACAATGCCTCAGTCCTACAAAGATGGCTTTATTTTATACAAACTTAACATGCTGGTAGGATATTGGTGTGTGTGTGTGTGTGTATGTGTGTGTGTGTGTGTGTGTGTGTGTGTGTGTGTGTGTGTGTGTATACACACACACACACACACACACACACATATCTATATATATATATATATATATATATATATATATATATATATATATATATATATATATTATTAATTGAACTGTACATTATTAAAATGTCTCTGAATTTCAATGACTATGATCTTAAGTGGGTTGCTTGTCAAGTTAGAGGGTGTAATACTTAGACATTAAATACTTGGTCCTCCTCATATTTTTCTACCCGCTAACCCATCAGCAGTTAGCCATGTTAATATCAGCATTCTGAATTATTTCACTAGATATAGTACATTCCTGTTTGGATAGTTAACGATAATTGGAAACTTGATATATATTCAGACATGGAATGAAAATTCAATCGGAAGGGTAAACATGAAAACCTAAACATTGAAACTTCACTTACTAAACATTATCTTCAGTGAATGAGTGAGATGGGGAAAGTAACTAGTTGTCCAGCACTTCCCCATCTCATACAATGAAGTATTTCAAACCCACCCAGGTGGAGGCCTTTGCCCATCACACCTCCAACTATATATACCAAGTCCAAGACTGCACTACAGTAGGGAAAAGGGCAGATGCGGAAGTGTTGGACACCTAGTTACTTTCCCCGTCTCACTCATTCACTGGAATAAACATTTGGTAAGTGAACTTTCGATGCATATAGTTCGATGTTTAGCCATTCAAGTGAATTTTCATTTGATGGCTGAACATAGACTCCTGTAAATCCTATTTGTATGATCATTAGTACACTTAGTATATAACACTGTAAGACATTTTGTTTTCATAGTAGGTTACCTTTCCTGGCAGACTAAATCCTATTTCATTTAAAGTACTATAATGGGTCTGTACTAATTTCTCAAAAGGCTATCAAAAGTTTGTATTTAGGTTCCAGTTTTTACAATCACTATGCTGTTTCCATTGCTTCCTCAGTGAAAGCTGAACATATTCCTAGTGAAATCATGGTATACAAGGCCTTAAAATTTGCAAAAATGGAATATACATGCTGCTATATACTGCCCCCTCCCCTTTTTCAATACTGTCATACTACCCTGTATTTGCATTTTTTTCCTTAAAACGTTTTCTTTTCAGGAAAAAATATATTTTCAAAAAACTAGAAAAATTTAAGACAAGCAAGTACCTTGGCAAACTGTAGAAACCTTAACTTCATTGAGAGAGACCCACAACATAAAAAATCTAATGGTCATTGTGTTTTCTAGTATTTCTGTAGATTTATAAATAATTGTAAATGCCTGAAATTTAAGCAAAGACTGTTCCGTCAGACTTCCCTTTGTGAGAAATTTGGACTTTCAAGAAAACATTAAATAATATTATTAATGACATATCAAATCACTGGCAGATTGCCGCATCAATTAGTAATTTTAAAATACATTAATATTCCAAAATTAAAGGTCGATGCCTTTGCAGACTGTTTTGCGCAACTGATAACATTACACCACAACAACTTCTGATTCATCTGTGACAAAAAGGACATATGATATGCTAAATTGCAACACAGTAAAGTCTTTCTTTCTAATGTTAGTTAGTGGGTCAAAGAAATCCCATCCTTCTATCAGGCTGGGTCTGAGGACCACTATCTCAGATTTGGTAGTGCATGCTGTAATGGACATGATAGTGAATATTACAGAAATAGTAGATTATTTGCAAGAGTAATATGCGTGTGAATGTCACATGGACCCTGCTGTTCCTTCTTCTGGAGGTTATTTTCTAGCTTGCTCATATTTTTTTAGAAAATACAACAGTAACCATGGGACTGGACATGGGACTAGAAAAGGTCAATTAGGATTCCAGTCTAAAGAAAGACAGTGGTGCAGTGTGTATAAATTATGGAATAGTTGTACCTGTTTTACATGATGGCAAGGCTATGTTTAAGCTCATGTAAGGTAGACTGCAGAGGTGTAATGATTAAGAGCAAACAGGTGTACAAACTGTTTCTGTAAGGGGTAAATGCCCCATAGATCAGATTGTCAACATCTTCTTGATAATAGAAAAGGCATAGGAATTCCAAACATTTACCTCTGTTTCGTCAACTACTCAAAAGCCTTTGTTATGTGGACAGTAAAACTGGGGCAAATTCCAAAAAATACATATGTGGAAGGCAAAGCCACAAATAGAATAAATGGGCAAGTCTTAGAAAAATTGGAATGCCAAGTCACTTTAATTGCCTCTTGAGGACTCTGTAAGCAAGAAGCAGCAGTTAAGACTGAATATGGGATACCTGATTTGTTCAAAACTGGGGAAGGAGTGTGACAGGGATATATACTGTTACCTTGCTTATTTAATTTATAAGCTGAATATATTATACCAAATGATGAAGATGAATTATACACTGGAATCAGAACTGCTATAATAATGTTATCAGCCTCAAATACGCAGAGAATAACATTTTGATGGATGAAAACAAGAAGAAGTTGAACCTGTGAATGAAGGTGACGTTAGACAGTGAAGAAGACAGTTTGCCTCTCAGTAAAACAAATAAATATATAGGATTTCTGTAATCTGTACCTATAATTTTTTAACAAATTAATGGAAGGAAATGTGGAGTAGAAGGAGATTTTATTTTCCTGTGTTTGGAGTTGTCTGCAGATGGTGACTCTAGACATGAAGTTAAAAAATGTTTGTTTTTGGGGAGGAAAACTATGACAAATATGGATAAAATCTTAATGAGCAAATCTTAATGAGCAAAGACATATCAGCCAGAAATATCCCTAGTTCTATCCATTTATATCATTTATAAATTTTATATATATATATATATATATATATATATATATATATATATATATATATATATATATATATATATATATATGTGTGTGTGTATATATATATATATATATATATATATATATATATATATATATATATATATATATATATATATGGATTCACTTTACAATCTTAAAATACTGAAACATCAAATTTCAGTATATCGAGACATCGAGACTATAAAGTTGACTCTGCAGAACACCGAAACCCCAAAACCTCGAAAGTTAAAATCGCGAAGTTACACATACCATACATCACACTACACATACATCACACTAAAAAAAAAATACACACAAAAACATAAAAACACAAACTAACAAACCTACACTACAAAGCAGGGGGGCAAGCCACCCTGCACCCCTTCATGTCGGGGGCTGCGCCCCCCATCTGCCTACTTATATATTCTTACTCCAAGATTGCACCAAACAGAAAAAGACAGCAAACTCACAACCAGACATTCTACAGTCCCTTGCACACACATATCACATATATACAAACACTACCACATTCAACATTTAAACACTCATACTTTTACCTGCCTACCCTAACCCACACGTACAACTTCCAAACATACTCACATACACTCACACACCTACCCAAAACCCTTACAGAATAGTCACTTACCTTAAATTACACCTAAACCCACACACTAAACTGAACACCATCCACACAACACATTCCATGTCACATACCATTAAACCATAACCACAAATTCGACATATTCGGATTCGTGGTTATACACTTTTGCTATTCTGAACATTCTACTTTATGATCTCGAAATACTTAAATTCAATGTTTCAGTATTTCAAGATTATAAAGAGACTCCATATGTATATATATATATATATATATATATATATATATATATATATATATAATTTTGCACACACACACACACACACACACACACACACACACACACACACACACACACACACACACACACACACACACACCATACTTACTTTACAAATTTTATAGATTTTATAAAAATCTATGGTTTTGACAATAACACACGGCTGTGACTGTTGGATGAAGTAACGTTGCTTACTTGAAAACTAATGCTTTTGAACTGAGGTATTGTAGAAAACAATAGAGAATTTTGTGTACTTCAAGATGATTAAATCAGTGAATAGGTAAGAAAGTGAAACAAGGCTGCTCACTGGAAGGTCTGATAGTAAAAATAAAATGGAAATATGTCTGCCACATAATGTCATGTGATCATTCCCTAGAAAAGGGACTGATGCTGGGAATGACCTAAACCAAAAGCAGAAGAAGGGGTCAGCACAGGTTAAGATGGTCAGAATAACATTTTTAATGAATATGAATGTAGAGGAACTTAATGAGTCGGTGGTAGCCGAGCAGATGTGGTGTGCTAAAGTCCCTTGAGACTGAGCAGAGCTGGACCCTGCTAAACAACAGCAACTACAAAAGCTGCCCCAGATCATGAAGACCTTACATTTGTTGCTGACAACTATTCCAGCCATCCATCCTCAACCCCTTTTCCGATTTTTTGCACATGGGGTTGGGGTGTGACTTCAATAGTGACAATTATCTTCAGCCAAGGTTTACACCACCCATGACAACAACTATTCTAAACTGTAATTTTATGATTGTAACAGTTCTGTTTTTGATGGTGCACATTATAAGTTATGAATTTATTATTTCAGTGTCTACGACTATCCATTATATGAAACCTGGTTATTGTGACAGCTAACAAAAGTGTGACAACTAGGGCTTCTAATATCAAGTTATCAATTATGTTATAATCAATATTATGAAGAAAATAATAGTGTGAAACCATATTGTTGCTAGTATCAGATAATGAACAGCTTTCTGCGTGAAATTAATATTAGTCTACTGTGTTAATATAGCAGCCTTATTTGTAAAGAGTTAATATTTTATTTTATTTGTTATCCAGAGTAGAACATTGTTGTCTATGGACCTTTTTCAGACTCAGCCCGGGAGCGGTGTCTGGTTAAGTGACTTTTTCAGAGTTAAACAGTTAGGCAATGGAGGTTCAGGGGTTCAGGGCTACTACATTATAGCCTGGAATTAACAAAGGAACAAGGACAGAACTGTCTGAGAGAATATCTTAGACAAAAGATTCATCTTGTAGCAGTGGCATTTCATATTTTGGAGACTAGCTATGCTTATGTGTTATAATGTCAGGCTAGAAGTGAAAGGTGCCATAAAATGGGTAATAATTGCTTGGCTCATTTGCTTGGCCTCTGCTGGGTGGACACCTTTCTGTGTATTTAATGTGTGGGAACAATGAGGTATATTTGATTTATTCCTTAAATTTAAAACTATGATTGTAAAATAAAATGGATTATAAATGCATTAAAATGAAGATGGGGCCAGAGTCAATAAAGCCTACACTAAGTGTACATGACATGTATTCAAGAATATTTGTATCACATTTTTGTACTTTCTAGTCACAAACCAGTCACACAGAGCTCCCTAAAAGGCTGTCCCTCCTCAAGAGTTGGCTGCACGATAGTGTCAGCAGAAACACCAGTTCACATAGATAAAAATGAAAGTTTAATTCCTCCAGCAAGTAGACACCAGAGTAAGGCAAGCAATAAAACAATCCAAACCAGTTACAAGTGGCATCCCACAAGACTCAGTCCTGGGACCTCTCTTGTTCGGTATATATTTCTCGGAGGTACATGCCAACATGGAAGGACTGTGGCTGACCAAGTTCGCAGATGACTGCAAACTGGGTGCAATAATCAACTCTCCAGCCGACACAAGCATCCTCCAAAAGGGCCTCATAGAAATAGACAACTGGTGCCAGAGCCATGGCTTCAAGCTAAACGCCAAAAAGTGTATAGTCATCCCCTTTGGCAAAAACAAAGTGCCCACAAATTACCACATAGGTGGTAATCCATTAAGTACAGAAGAAGTAATTAGGGACCTGGGGACCCAAGTTGATAGCAATCTCTCATTTGACAACCACGTGGCCAAAGTGGTTAGAAAAACATTTTATATAGCCCACCTAATCATGAAGGGATTCACATCTAGATCAGGGGAGGTCATCGTGCCTCTTTACTCATTCCTCATCAGGCCCATAATTGAGTACAATGCCCCTTTTGGAATGTACCTTACTAGACACCTGCAGCAACTGGAAAGACCCCAAAAGTACCAGGTGCCTAAAGGTTTACGTATTCTGAAGTTTCCTAATAATTTAGAACCTGGTACAGCCTTTTGTAAAGAAATTGTGGGGATTTTAAATGGTTGTGGGTTAGCTCTTGTGAAGGCTATTATAAATAATAACAACTGTATTATTGTTATTTTAAAAACAGACATTGATAGACTGTACAAAGAAATTACTGATGACTTACTTTTTACTGTTGATAAATACAAACGTGATTACATGATTGTACTACAAGACACTGATAAAATCATTTCCAAGAACTAAAAAAGGAAACTAAGTTAGAAAGGGACAATAGAGAGTATTCCCAAGGGTGGGCCTACCCCATGGGGGGAAATTATAAAAGGGCTAGTGAAGAAGGAAAAAATCCTGGTAGGTTTAACCAAGGTAGACAGTTTGTGAATTCTCATAATGGAGTGATCCATGGGGTGGGGGTTATTTGATATGACACCCATTATGATGAAAATTATAGTGTTAACAATGTCCCTTTAGGGATGGATGGTCCGAGGATGTCCAAAAGGATTCGGAACTTGACATCCCAGCCATCTTATGCAGAGGTTACAAGGAATTATCACCATCGGGGAAGATGGTACTACAGATAAATCATGGGTTATTGTGTGGTAGTGTGATTAGTGATCAAACATTTTTGTCCAATGAGTTATATTCAAATGCAGGTGGGGGACTATTGGACCCAATACAGGAGTTTTGTGAAAATTCTAACAGTGATTCTGGGTGTAATATTGTGATTACAAAGTCCAACTTTCACATTTATAACCACACAGATTTGAGGGTGGGTGATAATTTCTTTTCTCTTTTTAAGAAAGGTTTCACTTTTGTACTGAGCAAAGGTGGACAAGTAGCTAATACCATTCTTGATATAAAATTATTCATGAGAAAATTAAATTTGGAACCCTGTACCACAACCAGCCAGTATGCCAGTTTACCAACATGCTGGTTAGAAGGAGCACTTTTAATCCCCCCCCCCTTAACCAGGAACTGTAAAATTTTGAAACACTTGTTATTTATGAACTTAAAAATGAGTTCAACAAACAAAGATGGTTTAGAAATAACTTAACCAGAGAAGAAAGAATGGTGTTGACAGAACTGACTAACACAGTTAATTTGAGAGTGATGAAACCCGACAAGGGTGGTGGGGTGGTGTTGATGGATAATATGGACTACACTACCAAAATTGCAGAGATCCTAAACGCCGACAGTAGGTATGCTGTGGTGTCTAGAAATGAGTTGAATATAGCTTATAACTAGATTGATTGGATTTTGGATGATAATTTAAGCCAAGGTCTTATTAACGAACAACTACACCATTTTTTGAAGGTTACAAAACCCTTTATACCCAGTATGTTTGGGATCCCCAAGGTCCATAAGGATGTCAGAAATCCACCCCTTAGACCTATTGTCACCTCCAAGGGTTCAAAAACACAGCCCCTGGCAATATTTGTGGACACAAAACAGTACCAATGCAAATACCCACATATTCTTATAGATTCATGGGATTTTTTACATAAGATAGGATGTTTAGAGTTTAAATCTGAATTTATTTTTGTGACAGTGAATGTCAAGGATTTATTTTCTGTTATTCCACACCAAAAAGGCCTAGAATGGTTCGAACACATGTTGATAGAGTTTGGATTTCTATCTTCAGCTGATTTTAGGTTGGTACTTGTCACTAGAAAATACGGAGCTTGTGCTCAAAAATAATTTTTTGATTTTTCAGGGGGAGCTGCACCACCAACTAGAAGGGGTTGCCATGGGTTCATCCTGTGCCCCCATATTTGCTAATATTGTTATGTTATATTGGAAAATCCATCATGTATTTGATTCTATGTATAAAGATTATATTTCTAGGTACTTTTGTTTTTTGGACAATATTTTTATTGTGTAGAAGGGACCCCTGGAGATGATTCCCAATTTTATTGAATTATTGAATTCCACCACAGAATTTCTAAATTTTACCCACAAAATAGGATTGAAGAAAATTAATTACTTGGACATCTGCATAGAAAAAGACTTGGATAACAACAGATTTACATCTAAGGTTTATAGGAAAAGGTGTTTCTCCAACTCTTACCTACACTATCAAAGTAGTCATCCCTATTTTCAGAAACATAATATTGTGAAGGGACAGATTGTAAGAGTTGCAAGGATGACATCCAACAAGGTTGATTTTATACAGGAGTTAGATTGTGTTCATTCTCTTTTTTTAGAAAGAGGGTACCTGGATGACTTGATTAGACCCATTAAAAACAAGTGTTACAAGGATGGGGAAGTTTGTATATACCCTTACTCTCTGGGGAACCTTTAATAAAAGAACAGGGTTTGGTTACAGGGACATCATCTGTTACCGCCTAGACATATTTAACAGACAATTGAGCTACAGTTATAAGAGAAATTATAGTCTTAAGGAAATACTGGAAAAGAAGAAGAGCAGTACCATCAATGGGAGAAGAGCAGTACCACCAATGGGAGAAGAGCAGTATCATCAATGGGAGAAGAGCAATACCACCAATGGGAGAAGAGCAGTACCGTCAATGGGAGAAGATCAGTACCACCAATGGGAGAAGAGCAGTACCACCAATGGGAGAAGAGCAGTACCACCAATGGGAGAAGAGCAGTACCATCAATGGGAGAAGAGCAGTACCACCAATGGGAGAAGAGCAATACCATCAATGGGAGAAGAGCAGTACCACCAATGGGAGAAGAGCAGTACCACCAATGGGAGAAGAGCAGTACCATCAATGGGAGAAGAGCAGTACCACCAATGGGAGAAGAGCAGTACCATCAATGGGAGAAGAGCAGTGCCATCAATGGGAGAAGAGCAGTACCATCAATGGGAGAAGAGCAGTACCATCAATGGGACAATAGCTAAAATGGAGACACATAATTGTGGAAGGTGTCCCCAATGTACTTTTATGGCTAACTGTAAGAGTTTAGAAATACCAAGTATACCTTCTAGCCTTATGACTTTGATGTACAACAGCTGTTATTCAAAAGGGGTGGTCTATCTCGCTTACTGTAAATATTGCTGGGTATATTACGTTGGTAAAACCAAACGTACTTTGAGACAACGTGTGTATGAACATAATTATGACGTCAATAGAAAAAGAGAAATCAATGCTCTGAATAGGCACTGTCTGGTGTGCACACAGGCAGATTTTAGGTTTTGGGTCCCGGAGCAGGAGGATCCTAGTGATAGGGGTGGTGATTGGGAGAATATGTTAGAATATAGAGAAATGATATGGCAGTTAAAACTGGATGCCTGCACCCCACCTGGTATGAATGATCATATTTCACTTCTTCCTGCCTTAAAAATAAAGGCTTCTGAGGCTAGAAGGGCTAAAAACTAAATTATGTATACACATTCATTACTATGCCTATTGTAAAACCATATTAACTTTTTATGGCTGTTTCCTATATGTTGTAATGGATGTTTTTTTGTTTGTTTTACCTTTATGAGTAGTTTTAGTGTTTGAACAAGATCTTTCATATGTATTTCTGTCTTGATATGCACTGAAAACAAAAGTACTAAAGGTACAGAAACTTAAAAAAAAAACTGTCTTATACAGCGAGTTCTGTTTAAATAACTTTACTAATAATATTGTTTTTTTTTTTAATTCTAGTTCACTGGCACCCTTTGCATAATTAATTAATTACTTAATTAATGTTTTATCCAATGGAAGATTAGTAATGTACTATAAAAAAGGGTGTAGAGAAGGGTTCTGTTTATTCTGATGGTTTTCTGTAAGAAGATAAAAGCTCTTAATCTGTTAGTTTAATATCAGAAACATTTGTATTGTTTTTATTGCTTGCCTTATGCTGGTGTCTACTTGCTGGAGGAATTAAACTTCAATTTTTATCCATGTGAACTGGTGTTTCTGCTGACACTATCGTGCAGTCAACTGTTGATGAGGGACAGCCTTTTTAGGGGCTCTGTGTGATTGGTTTGTGCTTTTGTTGTTTTAGAACCAGTGTTTTCTTGGATTACTGTACTTTCTAGTCACTCAGAAAGCTTACAGTAAGTGTACATGTAGTCTACACTTTGTTGTAACCTTTATGAATCCCTGTCAATATTTAAAGCTGCAAGAATATCAGTAGGAAAACTAAAATTAGGAGGAAGAAGGTGTGAGTTATGTCTGTGTTGTCTGTTCACTCAGAATGGTGTGCACTCAGTGTAGATGTTATTGAATCCTGGGGATGGTCTAAAGATATTTGAAAAGCAATAGATTTAGTAGAGTGAAGCTATCAAAGGGTTTAAAGCATTATACTATCTATATATCTGGTATATTTGTTTGGATGCTTAGTGAGGGTTTACCTATGAGACATTGGCAATCTACTTTTCATCTCACCATTCACCAAAAATTTATTTTCAAAAATAGTGAGCTGAAACCAAATAAAACAAAGAAAAATATATTTTTTTTTTGCATGGGGTAACCCCCCCTCTCCCTCTGAAATTACCATCTCCATTGTCACACCACACTGGAGAAAAAGAGAAACCCCCAAAAATGCATTGCTGGCTCCCACACAATGCACTGGGATAAAACTGAAAACAGCAAAATATTTTGAAGTAAACACAGGTATCCAAAAAGGCAGCAACGAAATGTAGGATGCCACTGAGCGAGGGCTGAGAGTGTTGGATAGAAGCAGATGGTTAAAAGTGAGCATCAAAAGTGGAATTTGATAGTAAGAAAAGAGAACTAAAACATATTGGGGAACATTTGAAGATTGCTAAAAGAATTAAGTCACTGGGTGAGATGGGATAGAAGATAATGCTCCTAACAAGATGTATCCACTTGTTTCATGTTTATTGTGCAGAAGTTAATCATTATAAACAAGTAAGTATGTATGCTAGTTTCTTTGAGCAAATTCAATGGAGGGAAGAAATTAAGAAGAAGAAGAATCCTGCATGATGTAATAACACCTAATTAAGAAGAATGGTGTAATAAGGTGATATTTGGTAATTTTTTAATATAGTTGCTTATTCATGAGATTACTGATTAGGTGGTAGTTCTAGCTGAAAAACAAATTCTGTGCTTACTGTAATGTATCATCTAAGACAGAACAGTCAAAGACAGGGACCTTGTTGTAAACCTCTGTGGTCAGGGTAACTGTGGTTCTCACAGGTGACCCAGCTGAATAAAGAGGGACCTCTGCAGGTACTACAAATCTGTCGCCTCTTATTCCCATTGGAAAGCACACTGATATACCCATGTCCATGCTTTCAGAAAAGTAGCTTCAATGTCAGACCAACATTATTATGAACCAGTTTTGAGGGGAGGAATTGCACATTAGTAAAGGAAGCCAAAAATACAGCACTGGAAAATATTGTCTGTAAAAATGGAAGAGATTATTTTTATGGTGCACCTTTAGTCTTTCCTGGCACCATCCATGTAAGAGCCAGAGTTTGCTACTATAGCCTTCCAGGACATGCTGTAATAACTTCCACCCCATGGGGCAGCTAAACACCTTAGTAATCTTCACTTGCATAACTAGTTTACTAAAGCGGTGATATTTACAGTAAAAGCAGTACAATTGTGTTCTCTATGGAGTGTAGCAGTAAGTCTTTGAGTAGCAGGATCACTGCTGCAGTGTGGGTTCCAAATCTTCAGCTCCCTGCTAAGCATAAGGTTTCCACCATCCTAGACATCTGGGAGGAGGCAGAAGGTGAGGCTATCACAATATTTGTAGCAAGCTGCATGGGCACACATTTAGAAGAAAATACTTGAGAATGACCAACAGGTGGGCAGCACTAGAGTAAATAGGCATTGCCCATCCTCCTGTCCATCTTTTATCCCTCTGGAGTGCCAAGAAAAAAGCACAGAAAATGTATCTGAAAGCTACTAAGCTTAAGTCCTTGAGGATTTTACAGAGAGAGGACCAGGGGCATTGGGTGCCCCTAGCTGGTAGACACTTATTGGTATTTACCAAAAAAAGAATTGAACATGATACAAGAAGCTCTCCAGTTTAAGGGTTCAGGCTGATATTCTGGGCTAGGAAAGGAGTCAAGCTCCATTCTGCAGACATCCAGAAAGCTGGGCAAATCAAACACCATGGGTAGACCTCTGCCTGTAGTAAATGGCCATGGGTAAGTAATCATAGCGCAGCAGAAGTTCTACTACTTGAATATCTCCTGTCACAGTAACCATACTATCACTGTACATTTTGGCTTGTTCACACTGTATTTGCTTTCACTTATTGTGTAATCATATGCCTGTTCCTTACAGTGTGCTTTTCACTTTTGTTTCTTCTTACCTAATACCTACTACAGTTTGTACTTAGCTTCTGTTAAACTCTTTCCCTTTTTTGTTTAATTGGTATCCTGAATCATGGTTGAGAATAGTCAGTGTAGCAGTAAAACATATTGTAGGTCATATCCTGTCATTTCTGTGTCATTTACTCTTGAAGTTTCAAAACCAGTGGCTTCTTTATAAAGACCTACAGAATGCTATAAATACACACACACACACTATATATATATATATATATATATATATATATATATATATATATATATATATATATATGATATATATGTGTGTGTGTGTGTGTGTGTGTGTGTGTGTGTGTGTGTATGTGTGTGTGTTTGCGTGTGTGCGTGTGTGTGTATGGCAAGGGCAGTCTTGCCAAGTGCAATCACGTGTTCCTGCTGCTGGTACAATATTTACTATACAAGTATTCTATCTTCCTTAGCCTGTAAAATGACTATATCTAATGAACTGATCTACAGAAGTTAGTCTAATTTTCAGTAGATTGACACTAAAAACAGCAACTGCAAAAGGTAAAAAAAAAAAAAAAAAATATATATATATATATATATATATATATATATATATATATATATGTATGTATATATGTATATATGTATATATGGGTCTACTTCTAATGAATGAAAACCCATTTAACTGAATTTCTTAAGACTGACATGACTTAACCAACACCACATTCGAATGAACTCTGGGATCACTGATAAGGAACTCTACTTAAGTAACCACTTGGCCACCATGGTGAACTTTGCTCCTTTACCCACTGTAGTGCGATCTCGGAGTTGGTTTATTTAGTTGGGGGGGGGTGTGGGGGGGGCTTGGATGGATTTAATTTGCTTTGTTTTTTATTTTATTTTGTGAAGTTTGCAAGTGGTTACTTACCTAGACTTTTCAGTCAGTGATTCAAGTGTTCATTTAAGTACAGTTTCGGTGAAGTCGTCTCGGTCATTAGAAAGTTGAGTAAGTGGGTTTTCATTCATTAGAAGTAGACTCGTGTGTGTGTGTGTGTGTGTGTGTGTGTGTGTGTGTGTGTGTGTGTATGTGTAACGCTGAGATCACACAATCCAAAGGATAGGGTCATATTCCCTGACTCTAGAGATTGTCAGTCTTGCATACCTATTGACTTCTATTTTATCGACCAAAGAGTGCCGACTTATGAAACTGATGAAGGGTTAATCCTGAAAGCTTTGTGATTTTTTTTCCTGTTTGGAATAAATGCTGTATTTACCTCAGTGTTTCCAAGTTCTGGATTTTTCTACTACTGACTTATGAAATGTTGACATTTGGGAGTTTCAGTCATAAAAAACCCTTAACATCTTTAACTCTGCTACATCCAGCTCTGACTCCTGCCTTTTTGTCAATGCCATTGTCTCCAACCCATATACCACAACTGATCCTTGATGTAATCCCACCTCCACCTTAAACGCATCCATCACTCCCACCGCAGACCTCACCGCTGTCACACTACCCTCGTACATATTCTGTACCACTCTTACATACTTCCCCTGACACTCCTGACTTCCTCATACAATACCACAACTCCTCTCTAGGCACCCTGTCATATGCTTTCTCTAAGTCCACAAAGACACAATGCAACTCCTTCTGACCTTCTCTGTATTTTTCCATCAACACTGTCAGAGCAAACATCGCATCTGTAGTGCTCTTTCCTGGCATGAAACCATACTGCTGATCACTAATCATCACCTCCCTTCTTAACCTAGCTTCTACTACTCTTTTCCATAACTTCATGCTGTGACTGATCAATTTAATCCCTCTGTAGTTACTACAGCTCTGCACATCACCCTTATTCTTAAAAATCGGTACCAAAACACTTTTTCTCCATTCCTCAGGCATCCTCTCACTTTCCAAGATTTCATTAAACAATCTAGTTAAAAACTCCACTGCCATTTCACCTAAACACCTCCATACTTCCACAGGTATGTCATCTGGACCAACAGCCTTTCCATTCTTTATCCTCTTCATAGCTATCCTTACTTCCTCCTTGCTAATCCATTGCACATCATGATTCACTATCCCCACATCATCCAACCCTCTCTCCCTCTCATTCTCTTCATTCATCAACTCCTCAAAGTACTCTTTCCATCTGCTCAACACACTCTCCTCGCTTGTGAGTATGTTTCCCTCATTATTCTTTATCACCCTTACCTGCTGCACATCTTTCCTAGCTCGGTCCCTCTGTCTAGCCAATCGGTACATGTCCTTTTCTCCCTCCTTAGTGTCCAACCTTTCATACAACTCTTCATACGCCTTATCCTTAGCCTTCGCCATCTCTCTCTTTGCCATGCACCTCATCTCCTTATACTCCTGTCTACTTTCTTCATCTCTCTGACAATCCCACTTCTTCTTCGCTAGCCTCTTTCTCTGTATACTCTCCTGTACTTCCTCATTCCACCACCAGGTCTCCTTGTCCTCCTTCCTCTTTCCATAAAAAAGTAGAATATGATATAAAATATTTACATACTTAAACCAAGAGCCAAAGGGATTAGCTTGAGAGCAATGCTGGGTTTCTGTTGAAAATTAACCCTTACTTCTTGATAGAAACTCTCTAGGAAACAAATCTGATCCCTTCCAAAAATTCTTAAACCAGCAGATGCTTTAACAAATTTCAGGGAAAAAAATCACCTTTAGTCATTTTCCTTCCGAGATTTTTATTTGGATTTGTGCTTTTGTCTTTTAAATGCCATCAGATTGGATCCTGACCATCAGACAGGCAAGTAGAGATAACATTTATGCACATGGCCAATATTTATTGAAGTTCATACTTAAATTATCAGAAGTGTTTATGCTATTAAACAACAAAAACTTCCTGTATGCTCTAGTTATGTCGATAAATATTGAAATTGTCACTGCTGTTTGTCTTGCCACTGGATTGCTAACTGTTTTTACATTGTAAGTCGACTGTTTGTTAGTGGTATATCACCAATGTGTGCAATTCTACTGTTATTATCATTGTACTGAGGAGCTTTTCTCCCCGAGCCTCCCCTGAAAATGGGTTCCGAATGGTTCAGTGGACTTTCCCAGTAAACAAACTGCAAATAAATAGATAAATAAATATAATATAAGACAGCATATTGCATTGGCAACTAGCATAGGAGTGCAGTTTCAGAACTTGTGACAGAATTTCTTACTCTTGATGTGAGATAACTAGTTGTATTGTCAGTTACTGTCATATTGGCAATCAGAACAGTGCAAGTGCTGCAGGATACAGATATTGTATAAGTTTCAGGAACATAGATTTTTAAACTCGATATGCTCAGACAGAAAACCAGATTTTTACCATAGTCATGTGATAAATTTTATGAACACATTTACAGCATGGAAATTTTTGTAGAGACTGAACAGAAACTCTCATGAAGTACCATTACATCTACAGAGAATGCTGATATTATTGTAGAGATCAGACTTGACAGCTATGGATAAAAGTGGCAGGAAGGTGCATATTGCTGAAACACTTAGCAGAGGAAACCTCAAAGAAAGTAAAGTGCAGCTATTAGACCATGACTTAGATGTGAGGATAATCCGCTACGTATTTATATCAGAAAAAGGACACAGAAATGTGTTCAGTGTGCAGAAATGGACACTTAAATGCAAATAATGGAAAACATGGTGCGATTTGGATGGTCAAAATAAAAGGAAAAAGCTCCACTTCTAATACAATGTATTACAAATTTCCAATGAAAACAGCTTTCAAAAAATGTATTGTATTAAACTTACAGAGAGAAAAGCACTCATCATTTATGTGACAAAATGTTAGACATAATTCACAAGGCTCTTTGGGATAGTAATGTTCAAAGAGAGCATGAAATGCAATACTTTGGCCTGGTATATTTTGTCATATTGAAGTGAAGATGAAAAACTAGCAAATCTGTAATACAGTCCACAATAGCAGTGTAAAATATCAAGTGATTCCACATGAGATTCCAGATACGCCATAGAGCAAATATGCAACTCATTTTGTTTAAAGACTGTCATTATCTGATCTGTGTTAGTCACTCAGCATTATCTAGATTCAGTCACAGTTCTTAAACCAATTTTTTGAGCCATGGGATTTTAGATTTTCTTACATCTAGCACTGGTCCTCAATTTTTTAGTCAGGAATTTCATAACTTTTCACAGGAGTGAAAAAGGAGACATATCACAATATCAACAGTGTAATGGGAAGTAATGGGAGTTATGCAAACCGCCAAAAGCAATGTAAGAAAATACACTTCTAGGTCAAAGTAAGACTGCTGTCAGGCTTTACTTGAATACAAAAATATACCAATACAACCTTTTGTGTTTTCTTCTCTATAGTTCTTAATGGGTTGAAGGCTGAAGTAAAATCTTCTTTCTGCAGTATTTCTGCAACAGAATCATATACTAAAGTGTGAAAATGTTTTGGAAAAGATGTCAACAAAAGCAGACGTCTTACCATAAAAAAAAGGCAGAACATTATCTATATTTTATCCAGTGGAAATAGTGAGAGAGTGAAACCCAAATGACAGACTGTGAAACAAGAAACAAGTGTGGAGAAACAAGCAAATACCCCGACATACCATATTGTCAAGATATAAGGGCATTTAATGAGACATAATGGAATACACTTGTGCTGTATTGGAGTAAATTTATTCCAAACTTGAAAAATGCCATTGGATTACCTAATGTAACAGATAAAAGCGGCTAACACTAGTATCCAGTTGTGGCACTGTTCAGGTTAATAAGACTGTTCTCAGTGTGACATAGTTGCTTGTGAATCTTCAAGCCTTTCTTATTATGACATTGTATTATCTGATATGACAAGATTACTGGCTATGACCTCTCCTGCCAATAATGAAGGTAAAACTAGGGGTCTATATTAAAATCGCGAAACCTCACTTATGCAAATATGGAAATGTCGACACATATATAATGAACCGCGAAAACACAGAACGTCCTGAAGTGCGAAATTTGAAATGTCGAATTGTCATAGTTGGCCCTTATCAGGTATAGCTACCCAACGTAAGTGTGCAATAGTTACGGACCTTAGGGTTAGGGTGCGGGTTAAGGTAAGTGCATACATAGTAATACATGCAACCTGTACTTTAGGGTTAGAAGTAAGGTTATGTTAAGCGTATGTATAGTAATATAGTTGTGTAGCTGAATGTATACGTAATTTATACTTTTCCTGTAGTTGGGTGTTGTTTGTTTATAGTTAGATACATCTGTCTGTAGTGAATGTTTGATTAGGATATGGGATATATGGGTGAAGTGTAGATATGGGAAGTGTGGATTATTTATTTTGTTTGGGTAGGTAGTACGTAGCGGGCGATGGGGTTGGCCAACTATGACGATTCGACATTTAGAATTTCATGCTTCAGGACATTTGGTGTTTCACGGTTCGCTAAATATGTGTCGACGTTTCCATATTCGCTAAGTGAGGTTTTGCAATTTTAATACAGACCCAAAACTAGTAGGTTTGCATGCTGAATTAAGATGTCTAGAGGATGGCAGGATTATACCACTTGTTATAACAGCAAAGATAGAGAAGTTCAGATGCTGTATATGTATATGTGCATTTATATATATATATATATATATATATATATATATATATACATATGAGTTTTCAAATGTGTACACTGTCATAACATTGTCAGTTCTGAGAAATGTATGCCATGTTATTATTCTCATACAGTTAGTGCTATTTATGTGTCGGGTATATAAAATATAAAGCTTATGGGGAGGGATGTAATGCACATAGTATTGCGTATCACTTTAAAGCTAGATTACCCATAGTATTCAGTATCACTTTAAAGCTAGATTACCCATAGTATTGAGTATCACTTTAAAGATAGATTACCCATAGTATTCAGTATCACTTTAAAGCTAGATTACCCATAGTACTGAGTATCACTTTAAAGCCAGATTACCCATAGTATTGAGTATCACTTTAAAGCTAGATCACCCAGAGTACTGAGTATCACTTTAAAGCTAGATTACCCATAGTATTGAGTATCACTTTAAAGCTAGATCACCCAGAGTACTGAGTATCACTTTAAAGCTAGATTACCCATAGTACTGAGTATCACTTTAAAGCCAGATTACCCATAGTATTGAGTATCACTTTAAAGCCAGATTACCCATAGTATTGAGTATCACTTTAAAGATAGATTACCCATAGTACTGAGTATCACTTTAAAGCCAGATTACCCATAGTATTGAGTATCACTTTAAAGCTAGATCACCCAGAGTACTGAGTATCACTTTAAAGCTAGATTACCCATAGTATTGAGTATCACTTTAAAGATAGATTACCCATAAATTTAACTTGTTTGTGGATGCCATATGGTCCCTCTTTCAGGCAGTTGGTGCCTTAACAGTGAACAATACAGGTGCATCCAGAATGGATCTTATGGATCTTGTATCTTCATTACATTGTTTGTGTATTGCCTTAGGTGTATTAGGCTAAGTGTATTGACTTACTCTGATAGTCAATAAATCATTGCTGAACACATACAGCATATCAGTAGTAATTCCTTAAAATATGTTTTCTGATATTTAGGAGGCTGTTTATACTATTCCCTTGCCCAAACAGGACCCAAGGCCAGTGCCAAAACAGGACACAGAGCTAATGCTGAATCCCATCAAGCTATTTTTTGTTATCCCTGTTATCCAAAAATACTGAACATGACAGCATGAGTCAGAAGCACACGTATACCAATATGGCTTGCTAAATGACAAAGCGCACAAATGTCAGAAGGGGCACAGTATCACATTCATTCTTCCCAGTCACTTACAGGTCAAGGAGCATTGAGGAGGTGATTGGTGTGGTATTTTTGATTTTTGTTAAGGGTTTTAAATTACAGAATCGCTCACTGCTTATTCTTAAAATTTCAGTATAAGGCCTTACATCGCCAGCTAAACAGTTATCTACTACATATATCCTTTAGAATCTTTCTGGCTTAATAGTAGTCTTTCTCACAAATTAGTAAAAGTGGTAATTCTCAGGGGTCTGTATTGTGCCCCCTTCATTTCACTCTGCTTATTTGTTTTCTCACTTTTGGACTTCCTTTCATAAATAAACTATTATATGTATTATATGCTCATAATTTGGTGATATAGGTATGACTTTAGTTTTATACAGCAACCTTTGCAGAATTAAATTCATTTTGTCAAAAGTCACTCATAGCCTGAAACATATGGGTCTTCGAGTTACTATAAGCAAAACAAGACAGGACAGTGATGTTTAGCACACATGCTAGATGTAAAGAAAAACTTGACCTGCCATTGTGGTTAATCTTTTCTTAGAGTTTTTTTTTTTTTTTTTGCTTATAATTTTACCTACATGTTGTTTTGTTCCCAGAAACATTTCAGTATCTTTCTTTTTCCTGTCAGTTGTTTTGTCCCACAGATCATTTTTCCTATTCTGATTTTGTCTTGTTTCAAAAATCAACCTGCATGGGAGGGTCGACATCTGAGATTCTGCCATTTTCACTGTTGGTCACTGCCCTCAGTTTTGTATCTTGAGACTGTGGCTTCCTGGGGATAGTAACGTTCTACAAATATTTATACAACTAACTGTTTGGAAAACAATTCACTTTAGCCATTAGTATGTGTTTTATATGAAGAACAGGGACTAGTTAAGTGCAACACTAAGCTAGTAAATACTTTTATTTTGGTCCAGTGAAGTGCTGGTTTTATCCATTTTACTATACAATTATGCACACTGTCAGCAGCTACTGGAAGCTGTTATTTTGTCAGTCATCAGTGATTGAATATAGTTGACAACTTTCCCACCTAGCAAAAGTGTGGGGAGGGAAGGTCAGGTGTTTTGTTTAAGTATTACATCTATAAACAGTTAACAAAACACTGTATTTGCCAGTTCTGTTGTTGTAGAGGGATAAAGACCTGAGTAAGACCCAGGTGACCCAGGTTTGATTAGTACCTTCAGTGTCAGTTGGAACTGGTGTGGGGAGAAATTACATGTCTATCCACGGAGAGTAGACAGAGAGCATCTAATGTCACAATCCATCAGAGGAGGGGTAGCAATACAAGCGATGTTCCTTAGGTAGCCATTTGGCCACCAAGCTGCACATGAAGTAGTCTTCATTAAGGATGCATGAAATCATGCCCTCGCACAGAGAAAGGCATAATTGCCTCTTTGTTAGAGTGGGTCACATTTTCCCTACACAGGTAAGGGGTTATGGCCTACAATATATGCCCTCATTGCCAGAATGCTGGCAAGTGCACAGACCAACTTTAACTAGTCTCAGAGAATTTTGCTATATAATTTTCATTAAATAAATTTCAATATATATATTTAATTGAATTTCATTATAAGGACACGAACACAAAATGGCTGCCTAGATGATGGTCTCTCAGGACAGCTGTTTCCCCTGTCCTAGCGATATGCAATATGGAGAATGAGCAGCCTAAGTCCAATTAGGGAAGGCTTAATTGTTGACATATGTCGGGTACAAAGCATATAAACTCTTGTTTTTTATCTCTTTTGTACTGAAGAAAATGTAAATGTATCATGTCAGTTCTTTCTAACTTGTAGTACAATTTCAGAGTAATTCAATTGCAAAGAAGCGTACAAATTGCCTTCATATACCATCTAAGAATGCAATGACTCACAGTACTATCAGAGTTATTAAATGGAGGAAAGAAACTGATTTATGATGTCTAGATTATGTCATATTATAGTGACCTAAACAGTTTTCTGATAGGAGATCACAAAGACTGAAAGATAAAATGATATTGATGTGACTGAACCCATGATAGGCATTCTGAGTTATAAGAAACTAAAGTATGATATAAAGCATTCAGAGTAATTACGGTACATTATTATAGAATATTGACATATTATGAAAACATACATAACTTTTTTTTTTTTTTTTTTTTTAGTTTTAGGGTAAACTTCACCTCTAATATGGAGAACATTATATTGAGGATTATCGGAGATAATAAATAGACTGTTAAATCTGCATTCAGTAGATTCAAATATTATAGTGTGTGGCTTGAGTGTTAAGTTTTAATCTGCTCATTCAGAAAGTCATGCCTATAACAAGATTCATGTTTGTCATGTGCCATCACATTACTAGCACAGGGTGGAAGGAAGAGCGCAGGTAAGGGATGGGTCATCCATACTTCAGAATGATCTATTCCTGCCATTGGTTCCACTCCAGCTAAGAATCTGCAGCAGCTTCAAGTAACGCCAAAGTCTGCAGGTTTATGACAGGCACATCAATGAGACAGCATCACAGCTCAGCTCTGCCCAAGATAAGATTGCAGATGGTCTGATTAGAGATACATTTCCTACAGCCACACCACTGTACAGGCTACTAAATTTGGGTAACTGCAGATGGTTGCACAGGCTGCTCATGCCTGAGCCCTTTACAGAATCCTTAGGTCAGGGTTCTTGTTTTTTTGTCCTTAGTATCTTTTAAGACAGTTTTTGGTCAGCAATAGCAATGCTTTTTTTCCAATATTTGGAATCTGACCCCTCTAAAATAAATAATTTAGAAACTTCTTGAGCATTTGAGATTCAAACGAGATACTTTCTCACTGAGGAAGAATACTGTAAGTGAATTGATCCTATTGCCTAATAACGTCTGAGCTTACAGTTTTTGATGCAGCTACTACTGGATTGACATTTTGCTACTAAACCTCAAGTGACTAAAATCTGAGGCACTACAAAACCAAAAGCAAATACCAGAACCACAAAGAGACAAAAACTCAAACCACAAGTCTCTTTTGGAAGAAGGCAAGTCTCCTGCTCTACCTAAGGTGGGGACTTGATTTTCACATTCGCCAGAACTTATGTGAGGGGAACGTAATATTGTTGACTGTGTACTCAGAAAACATAGAACCAGAGCCAAATTCATGCCAGTAATCAAACAGCAAAGGCTTCCAGTGATCAATAAAGACTGCAAAGTGAAAAACTTTTGCATATAAAAGACTTTATTCAATGCTTTAGTCTAAAAAAGACTTCTTCAGAAAAACAGATGAACCACTGAATATGCAGCTTAAATACTTTTCAAAAACTCATTAAAGCCAATTAATTAATACAAAATAGATTCCAATTAAAATATCAGCAAGTTAAAGGCACATTCTCTATTTCATGTAAGAACAAAATATAAATTAAATATAAAACTTATATATATATATATATATATATATATATATATATATATATATATATATATATACAAAACAACATAAATTAATAAAACAGTTAATTCAAACTTTTTTAACTTTTAATTTTCTATATTTCAAAAAACATTTAATATTAATAGCTTTATTTAAGCCAGGATTTTTTGTCTGCTCCCAGCTTAACCTGCCATAGTGTTTCTCTCTGCTCCAAATAATTTTTAAAATCCCACCCTCTGGGTTTGGAATTAACTACTTCTAATATTGAAAATAATTTTTTTTTTGTATTTATTACACTCCTCAGTATGTTTATATAGTGCATTGTTAATGTCTTTTTTCCTTGTACTGTAATAATGTTCTCTCATATGCTCCATTAAAGTGCGTATAGTCATCCCTACATATAATGCTTCACATCCACTACATAACCCAATATAAACCACTCCCTTGGTTTTGCAAGTTGAATAACCAGGAACACCAAAGGTACATTTAATATGAGGTAACATTACAAATGGTCCTTCAGATAAAATTACATTGCCCACATTTAAACATCCCAACTTTCTGACTCAAGTTTGATTGGCTTGTCCCATTAGAACTCTTTTCCAACAATTTCTTCAGACTGTTATTGTTTCTATAAACAAAACTTGGTTTACTTCCCAATACATTAATTAAATCAGTGTTGCCTTCTAAAATTTTCCAATTTTTCTGAATGATCTCCCTAATGCCACCACTATCCACGGTCATGTCTAAATTACAGACTGTACTGGCTACTTGTTTATTTGTTACCCTCATTTTCTTACTAATAAAAGGGACTTTTAGTATTGGAGGGTATAAAGTTTCCCTCTTTACCCAAATGTCCTGCTTAAGGACTTCAAGATAATCTCTGTCAAAGCCCCTCTCCAAGAACATAGAGGTAATCCTGTCAAATACTTCCTGCAACTTTGTTAAAGAGGTTGTCATACGACAAGCCCATATATATTGTCCTTTTGGGATGTTCTTCTTAATAAAATAAGGGTTCCTCTGCCGCACCAGAGTATGCAAACACTGTTATAGCCTTTTGAGAGTCTACAATACTTACTGAAATGAAACAAATATATAATATATTTTTCTATGCTAGATTTGTAGATGACTTGATTTTCATTATGGAAGGGGGTGAAAGTACAAGTGAACAATTTTTGAAGGACCTTAATATTAGGTCAGGCTTTTTGCAGTTAGTTAAAGGTGACAATGGAAGTAAAGTTAATTTCCTTGATGTGTGTTTGGAGTGGAATGAAACCACCAAGTTATTTGACAGCAAAATACATAGAAAGGAAACTTTCACCAATGGATACCTACATTATAAGAATAACCATCCTTCTTTTATTAAGAAGAACATCCCAAAAGGACAATATATACATGCTCGCCATATGGCAACCTCTTTAACAGAGTTGCAGGAAGAATTTGACAGGATTACCTCTATGTTCTTGGAGAGGGGCTATGACAGAGATTATCTTGAAGTCCTTAAGCAGGACATTTGGATAAAGAGGGAAACTTTATACCCTCCAATACTAAAAGTCCCTTTTATTAGTAACAAAATGAGGGTAACAAACAAACAAGTAGCCAGTACAGTCTGTAATTTAGACATGACAATGGATAGGGGTAGCATTAGGGAGATTGTTCAGAAAAATTGGAAAATTTTAGAAGGCAACACTGATTTAATTAATGTTTTGAGACATAAACCAAGTTTTGTTTATATAAAGTCATTTATATGCTAAAGTTTTTCACTTTCTGGTCATTATTGATCATTGCAAGCCTTTGCTGTTTGATTATTGTTGACTGTGTGCTGGTTGACATCGGTTTACTTTAGCTGTCACCCTGCAAAAAACAT
The DNA here is from genome assembly GCF_019279795.1 of Protopterus annectens. NCBI lineage: Eukaryota > Metazoa > Chordata > Ceratodontiformes > Protopteridae > Protopterus > Protopterus annectens. The sequence continues at coordinate 219,274,431 of NC_056731.1, forward strand.
TTTTTTACTTAATTTTTAAGTTTTAATTTTATGTGATTTAAGGCTGTTGTTTGGTGCATTTGTAATAGTGTATCAGTGTTTGCAGTGCTGATGTTTTGTAGTCGACATTGCGAATGCCAATATTTGGGTTATTCAATTATAATCAGTAGACCCATATACTTGTGTGTGTGTGTGTGTGTGTGTGTGTGTGTGTGTGTGTGTGTGTGTGTGTGTGTGTGTAGATAAATATTTATAGCCAAAAGCTGGTGTTTTTCTTACTCAACACAGGATAACTTACATCCCTAAATGTGGACAAATACCTCTTTTTATCTTACATCTCCTTACTCTCCCTTCTTCACTCACTTCCTTATGTCTGTCACTTTCTCTCCACTGTCTTTGGATCTAGATATAACATGACTGTGCTTTTCTCTCACTTGATATTGCAGTTCCTGTTTATATTATACTAACTTACATTTAATTTCTCTATAAACTGTCTAAAATGTATCTATTAAATCATTGTCATATAACTTGTATGTATTTTTGAAAAAGACAAACTAAGTGCCTTGTCAGGAACTAACCAAAGATTATAGATTAATGGTTAGTTCTTGTCAAAGCACTTAGTTTGTGTTTTTCAGTTGCATTTTTGTGCCTCTGTTTGATGTTTTTTATAGTTGGTTTGTATTTATTCCTAACCAATGTTTTCATATTATATTTAATTTGGTATATTTAAACTGTGTTTATTTTTATGTATTATTTTTAAAGACTGTAAATTTATTGTTTTTAAAATGTTTTGTAATACTTTGGAGCTTTTCTCCTCATGCCTGTCCTAAAAACCGAAAAATCGAAACACTGTACACCACAATACAAAAGTAAAAACACATCCCACCCTAATATAAAAACAAAAACAATAATAAATAAAAACAAATAATACAAGCATATGATTTTGCAGGGGGGGCAAGCCCCTCTGCACCCCCCTATGTGGGGAGCTGCACCCTCCCAACACCTCTGCTACTTATATATACCAACTCTGAGGTTGCACTAACTTGGAAAAAAAAACTACTTGCACCTGTCCTACACACCCATTGCACACTGTCATACTTACACTCACTAATAACACACACACACACACACACACTCACACACACACACACACACACACACACACACACACACACACACACACACACACACACACACACACACACACACACACACACACACACACACACACTACACATTTACAAAAATAACCACTTCCAGCATTAACATACACACTCATTCACATACTGAACCCAAACTGAACCTAAAACTTCCTGAAAAAATAAAACCTAAAACATTTACAACGCAAATCCTAAAAAACAAAACACCTACCTGAATCTCCGTACATACACAAGCCTTGAAAATGGTTTGAAACAGGTAAACAAAAAACTTCCCAAACACTGTCTTCCAAGACCACGTGAATAATCCACTACGAAACCTGCGTTTGAAATATTTATTTAAGCTTCTCTTTAAACATGCACTTTTCGTCAGATTTAAGAATCCAACTTCATCAGAAACAGATATAAAACAATATATATAAAAAATCTCCAAGTAAAAAGTTGTGTTGAGCTTTATATAACTAACAAAGTTAAAATAGTTAAAAATAGATGAAAATAAAATTTTGACTTATATATATTGTTTTATATTTGTTAGTATAACATTTTTTATCATTGTTCATTATAGCATTATATTTTCTGAGTTGCGACCTGCATGTACATGAGATTTTCTATAGGTAGAAATTAAACAATATATAAAAAACAAACAATAAAAAATAAAGAATTAACTAGTAGTTGCAAGTCTCACCAGTAGGGTGAGCTCTCTGCATAGTACATGTGTAGTGCTGCGTGACTTCAATGTGATTTCAATGAGATTTGGGTGCTATAAAATGCTCAAGAAGATTGTTAACTTAAAGTTTTGTTTCTGATGAAGTTGGATTCTTAAATCTGACGAAAAGTGCCTGTTTAAAGAGAAGCTTAAATAAATATTTCAAATGCAGGTTTCGTAGTGGATTATTCACGTGAATCTCTGTACATAACCAGACTTCGGCCGCCATGTGGAAATTCCAGAACACAGTGCCCTTAAAGAGACAGCACGCAATAAACTACATACCACACCACACCTACAGTGGATTCGAGAAATGAAGATTTGTTAAAGTGCAGTTGACATTCCAGTCTCCATATACTGAAATTCAAAATTTCAGTATTCCCAGATTCAAAAGTGGACATATATATATATATATATATATATATATATATATATATATATATATATATATATATATATATATGGGTTCCGTTCAGAAGCTTGAAATACTGAAATCTCAAATTTCAGTATTTTGAGCCCAAGAAGCCAAATTCACATAATAGCGAAAGTTTAGAAGTGCGAAATTTAAAACCTTGAATACCGAAGGTTTTGAATTTCATGCTTCTAAAGTTCCACTATGGTCATGTATTCAGGTAAGTGTGTGTGTGTGTGTGTGTGTTAAGGGGTTTGGGTAGGGGCTGTGGTGTGTGCCAGTGTGTTTTGTTGCTGTGATGTGTGTGTGCAAAGAGAAAGAAGCTTGTGTGGTGGTGTTGTGTGTGTGTTTGTATGTAGTGTGACCTCGGAGTGAGAATATTTAAGTAGGAGGGGTGTGGGGGGTGCTGTAGTAGAGTGATTGTGTGTGTTTGTGTGGTGGATGGTGTGTCTGTGTGTGTGTTTGTGTGTGTGTGTGTGTGTGTGTGTGTGTGTGTGTGTGTGTGTGTGTGTGTGTGTGTAGTAAAACCACAAAATTCAAAACGTCCGGTATTCGAGGTTTTGAATATTGCGGTTTTTAGTTTTCGTTGTTTTGTGGATTCCACTTCTTGGGCTTGAGTATATATATATATAAATTCCATAATCACACACAGAAAGAAGGGAACAATCTCCCAAAGTAAAGGAATCACTGTCAACCCACATATAGACGTATTTCAAATGGAAGACAATCATCATCATTTTGAAGCTTGACACGTTCTGAATTGGGCACCTGATGCTCAGGGACTAGCAACTCGACCTGTAGAGAAGTTAAACTGACATTAGGCTGTTTAGAATAAAAACATCTACTGCTTGTTTGCTACTTTTAATATATTGTTTGTTTTTAATTATACATTTTTCTTGTGGTTTTCTTTGCCTGATATTTTATATGTGCTTTCATTTTTGATTTTAACTTAAATGGTTCCTGGTTATATTAAAGCTTTAGATGTCCAGTTCATTTACCAACTAAGTGAGTTAAATAATAAATAAACTAAACAAATACTTCAATGATGTTTGATTTACATACATTTACTGTCATCTTGAGCTGTTTTTTGCTATGTATAACAATGCGATAGGCAAATAATTGATTTATCCAATAAACTTTTGTGCAGAGAAAGGTAATGAATAACTTTTGAACTTTAACTGTCTTAAGTGTACATACATGTTAACAAATGAATGTGAAAACTTAATATGACAACTGAAGAGACATGAACTACTTTTGGCAAGAAGCAACCAGTGTTTTCCTGTTTATAACACCTAATTTATTAGCCCATTTCACACTCAAACTATAACATAATTGATTTGTTTTTCTAGATGGCAGTATGAGTAATCAGAATGAAATGGAGTGTCAGCCATGAAATGGAGTGTCAGCTTTGGCACCATGCATATACTTAAAGGAGGGGAAGATGAAGCTGTTGATAAGTGACTGAAATGATAGCTGTAGGTACATGTATAATATTCCATGGAATGTGGTAAAAGCATAGAGTTCAGTAAACAAGAACTACAGGTGAAAGTTAAGGAAGAATTTGCTAATTTTGAAAGTTTTACCTTAAGGTGGCATGTTGTGGAGATGTATTTATTTTTCTTGGCTGACAGTGCCATGTATAGAGGTAAAGACAGAAATCCAAAATAGCCACATAAATTACTGTCTGATTACTGATAAAATGCTCTTGTGATTGAGTCAATTTAAATGTTTATTTTTTATCTTTGCTCATATGTTGACACCATTAACATATAATTTAAAAAATCTGTAAGGCTATCTTTTGCAGTATATACAATAATGTGTACTAGATTTTCTTTATATGCATTTTGTTTCAAATCACCTACTAAAGTAGTCATAGCAATAAATGTTGTATAGTACAGGAAATTAAGTTAAACTTAGAAATCTTAACCTCAGTGGTAGTTTTTACAAAATCAAAGAAATGAGAGGAAACTGCCGAATGCTGTGATTTTGAAGAATTCTGGCTCTCCAGTTTTATGGAAAGGTTGGTGGAACCTTTAGAAGTATTGGTGAGAAAGCAGATGCTTATGTGCCTTATAGCTAGTAAAAAGGATTAAAAATGTCCCTCAGTAATACCTGTAGCTGAATGTCATCTCCCATGAGAGCACAACACCATCTTTCTCCAAGTGTGCATTGATAAATGTTTGATGTTTCCTTTTTTTCTCCATCAACTGCAATTAATCAGGTTGCAGTGCAGTGGGATATGATAACAGAAATTTGATACCATTCACTTAAAATGAATGCTATCAGTGTTTTATGATGCCAGCTGAGACAATAAACTTAGCTACACATATTGGGCATATTTTGCTTTCTTTTACAAGTTTTCTTAATGTATACTACGTTATCTGTATAGTCTGTATGTAACAACACCAGAGTGTCACCTTTCTCATTTATTTGCATCATTTATTTTATGTGCGTTTTATGTGCCGTAGCTATATCGTTCATTCATTTTTGTGGCAGAACACTTTCAGATCGTCAGCACTGTCAGCCACAAAGTTGGCTCTCTAAAACAGTAGCTTTCTTGTAACTACTTTTGATTGGTGGATGCTTTTGTTGTTGCTGACGATGATGATGATGATGATGATGATGATGGGGTACCAATAAATTATAGCAGAGGACAATGAGATTGTAAACAATATTTCTGGTGTTGCTTCTTACTCATAAGTCCACATTTCGGTGCTGTAGTGCTCAGTGGAAGGCATGACAGCATTTTTATTCTGTGTCTTTCATTACCCTTTCCAGGCTCAGTTCTAATGTTTATAAAATGGACAAATAAAAGTGAACAATCAGTTTTTTAGTTGTGTATCAAATCTTTTCCATGTGTGGAAAAAAGCTTGTGCAGGCTAGCTAGGTCTTACTTTCAGCCACAGATCGCTGCTACCTCACATAAATCAAAATTTAATAAACTTCCAACATCTTAGAAACTCATTTAGCAGGGAAAACTATCAAACACAGAAATACTGAAAAAAAAAAAGAAAACCAATAAATTACTAAAAACAAACATCAAAAATATACTTCCCAACTAAAATACATTTCTAAGTCTGAATAAGAATAACGATAAAAAAGAATTACATCAAACGAGATATCAGGGCTGCGATGCAAATTAAACATACTATACAGTAATACAAACACTACAACTCACATTTAAGCAAATTACCTGATTAGCAACCAGTTCGATTCTCAGCTAGAGCGTCTTCTGCGTTGAGACATGCGTGAATGGGCGTACCTTCGTTGAAGGTTGTGCATCAGGGCTGGTAACTCTGCATGTAAAAATCAACTACCAATCATTAGCGGACCGGAGTTCCGCTGTGGCAACCCCTAACCAGGAAAAGCCGAAAGACACAAATAGACAAACCTGATCAGCAACAATGAAAGGCATCCTGGAATGCAATAAAATAACCTTCTGAGTAAAGTGAAAAAAGTTGTTGTGTCTTTCGGCTTTTCCCGGTTAGGGGTTGCCGCAGTGGAACTCCGATCCGCTAATGATTGGTAGCTGATTTTTACGTGCCGAGTTACCAGCCCTGACGCACAACCTTCAATGAAGGTACACCCATTCACGCATGTCTCCACGCAGAAGACGCTCTAGCTGAGAATTGAACTGAACAGCATCTTACTGTGAGATGACAATGCTACCGCAGCACCAAAAAAGTGAGAGCATTAATTTCACAAACATACAATGAAGCTGTGTAGTAAGAGAAAGAAAGTGAATAGCATGAAGCAAAAAATAGTCTCTTTAGCAATGGAACCGTCAGCCACTCAAAACTAGGAGTGAGATTGCGCACGCACACACACACACACACACACACACACACACACACACACACACACACACACACACACACACACACACAAAAACCAGGCATTGCTCGACCCTAAAATGTAAATCTGAAGGTACAGTCGCCATACCTCTCAACCTCTTAGAGTAAGAAATCTGGACAAAGCCATAAAGAAGTGGTACAAATAGGGACACTTTTGAAATATTGCTATTCCAAGTTGATAGAATAACAGTTTTTTCATTAGCATGAATTTTATGAAGGGTATGAAGTCTAAAACTCAAATGTCTATCATTTTCTAACTTCAATCTTTACTGATTTGCTACTAATTTGGCAGAAAGCCACAATTTTATTAAAAATGGACCAAATATATAAGGCAAAAATCTGGACATTCTACGAAAATCTGTACAGTTGAGAGGTATGTACAGTACACAACAATAAAACTGCATAAATAAAAATGCTATTTAAATTGAAATAAAACACACAGAAAATTACCATAGAAATGCTATTAAGTAAAGGCAGCAAGTATACTATCAGCTAATCCAGTTTAGGAAAAATTATGGAGGTGGTGGGGTGCATTCCCTCTTCCACCTGTTTTTCGGTTCTTGGGCACTGGCACCAATATGATTACACTTTTTATTTTTTTAGGATACAAAAAGCATAGGAACTGGTTTGTATTATAGTTTACTGCAAGGCATATCATTATTATACATAAACTACTAAATGTCAAACTGAAATTGCTAAATATACAGATGCCCATTTTGTAGGTGAAATAAAGCACTTGGTGGTGTGCATGTTACAGATATTATAGCACAAGAGGAATTACAGCCAGGATATAGTTGAATACTTTCATCAGTCTTTTAGAAGACTTTTTCAGGTTTCTGTTTTGTTTTGTGTATTATTTGTTTTACTTTATACACACTCATGACTCTGGGTGTGTGATTTTGACTTTTGGTATTGACTTTGAACTTGTTACAGATATTACCGAATGCCTATGGAATATAAGACACTGATCCCTCATGTCTCACAACACCCCTATAATCTCTATACCATGCACATACCCCTTTGTGCCTCATTGCATACATGTACAGTGTAGATGTAATAATAGTGTTTATGCATAACAGATGAACTTTGATATATTGTTAAAATGACAATAACAATATACAAATACCTCAGTTTTTGTTCAGGTTCACTGCTGAGAGTGTACTGCTCTAAAAATGCCATCCAATGCTTACTTCACTTTGTTGTGACAAATACATCTAAATATGTAGCTGTTTGCCCTCATTTTTGATTTCATCTTCAGATGACTGCAGCATAAAAATTACAATTAGGAACTCCAAAGAATGGCTACACGTTAGGATTTTTTTGCAGTACAGTGAAATTTAGCATAGTCATATAATGCCCAAATTGCTTCTTTATTGGGAAAGATAACTTTTCCTGCCTTTTTACTCACTGGTTTAGCTAGCACTGTGCATGCCATTTGAGTTATCATTGTAATAGGATTATTACTGTTTTTTGTGGATGCCTAAAATATGAAACTAAGTGACTTGAATGCGTAACCGTGGCTTTAGTCTGTTTCTTGTCTAACGTATTAGTATTGAAAGCAAATGGGTGTTAAATAAACTATTGATAGTTTTAGCTATATATTTACTATTCTGATTGCCAATAATTAGGGATAAACATTCTCTTTCCTTTAGACAGACTCTCATCTATTTGAATTTAAAGTCACTCAGTTGATGATGGTTTCTTAGTGTATGATTGCTATACAGTGTTCATAAAGCAAGCATGCATGTCCACATGTGTGTGTGTGTTTGTGTGCAGCAAGACAACATAAACATATCATTGTGTATTTTAGAGAAAAAGGAGGATTGAAGAGACCAGACAAAATGTCAAAGAACCAAACCATTGCCATGACATATAAATTATATCTAGGTTTGGTAATAGAGCAAAGTTTCCTGCTCCGTCCGCCTATTATAAGGTGCTAAGTGATACAGAATAATTAAAAGCATATAGAAGAAAGTTAACTCATTGGCTTGATGTAGTCAGTATGAAAGTATATAATGCTACATTTCATAACCCACGAATAAGTACCTTGTGATTAGATGCTATGTATTTAAATTTTGTGCTGTGAAATAAAGGGATAGTCTGACGAAGTCCATTGATTTTATTTTTGTTTTGCATTCTCTGTATATGTTATAATTATTTGATTTTCAGAGAAGTTTGGTAGCCTGTGTGTATATTTCATCATAAAGTTGTTCTAGTCAGTAAGTGACAAAAATCAGCATTTTCAACAGAAAAAAAACAACATATAAACTTCTTTTTATATTTTTCTATTAGATGTTTTAATAGAAAAAAATTACAATTATTTGCATGTTCCATTATTGTCATAGAGCTTTCTTCCTTGGGTCAACTTTGTGAATGATCTGTTCCCTCTAGAGACAATGTTGTTAACAAAATAGACATTAATTAGCAAGGAAGCATGAAACGAAGTAAACAAATAAATAAATAAATAAAGATACCTTAAAAAGTTACAAATCCTTCTATTCAAACAACCCCCCCCTCCCTACTGCTTCATTTAAAATGAAGACATGCATAATGAAGAAGGAAACAAATAGTGTAGTTTCAGTTTCTTAAACTGGGTGGCTTCTTTTCAAGTGTATCATCTGGGCATTAGACTCAGTCCAGCTGCTGGTTAAGTGCCAGATGTCCCACCACCAAAACCAATATAAACCTGGGTAACCTGCCCAATGAACTAACTAGAGCTTGCTTCCCTTGCAGCCATCTCTGGATAAAAGACTGCCCTATAATCCATAAGATTTTCCTCCCTGAAAGCAAAAATAGTGATATTATTGTGTAATATAAGAAAAAAAGGCATCCGTCTTTCTCCTACCAGTTCTTTTTAAAATGTGTGTTTGCTGCTCCTCAAATGAAAGGTCAGATGTCCTGTCTATCCTGAACAAATATGATATGTAACCTATGCCAGGGATACCAAGATAAGACAATCCCTAGGATTCATGAAGCTCGGCGTTAGCCTTGCGCCGAAGTGCAGCGTAGAGATGGTGCAGCAGCACCACATGCATATTAATGAAGGCGCACTGCCGTAACGGCCACGTGCATAGGAAACGTGTACGAGTGCAGGGGGGACGTGTCCAAGCGCTGCACGGAGGCGTGAACATGTCGGCTGCATACGTGCAACCTAAAATGCTGACTAGTACAGCCTGCCTCTAATAGTAATCACTCCTGTTAGGATTCGTGGATACTGAAATGTCTGCAAAGCATACAAGACATTTTTGCAGACACCACAATAAAAAGTAAACACAAAGGCACGTAGCTGAATATTGAGTCCCTGTCCCTCGAACAAATGATATTTAAAACCCCGTGCCCATATTCCATTGTAGTGTCACTAGTTATACCAAGTGGAAGCGAAATGCATCGTGTTAACGTGCCGACAATTGCTAAGCCGAGCCCAATGGTTAGGGTTAACACCTGTCCTACATTGTGAGGGACAGTCCCCCTCTAGGCAGGTGTGTCCATACCAAAACCATTATAAATGTCAAATGTCCAGCGATAGTAGGACATAACTATGTCCCATATTTTATGTAATAGTCCCATACAATACTTATTTCAGTATATATAATACCTAAATGTTACAAGAAACAGAATAAGCAAGTAAACGAAACAGAATAAGCAACTACACCGCTACAACAATAAAAGCTTATATGTAGGCAAGAAACTAAAGTACTATCCTTTGTAATGACCGTGGGTATGTGCTGGCCTGTAAACTCAGATGTGTGTCCCAAAAATGTCCCATCCAGGTCATATGAAAAGGTGGCAACCCTACCAATGATCAGAGCATTCGCCCAATATCTGCCCATTCATGGTCCAAGTCGTCCTTGATAGGACGGCCCATAGATGAATGGGTATTACCTGGGTCTACCTACCATGTCATGAAAGATAAGTATTTGAGTGTACCTATGTGTGTGAAGTACAGCATGTGGATGATCAGAAATGCTAGGATAGTCCTCACAACCATATTGGTCCCAGAGATATGTAGTGTACGCAATGTGTTCTGTTGACTGTGCCATGGGCCATCAACTAGAGAAGGGATGGATGGTGTCTGTGGAATATGGGGGTAGGGGGTGATGGGTAATGTAATAATTCGCCAAGGGGAGACTGGGTTGGATGCACAATAGGTGAACTGGAGGTCTATGAGGGAGCAGTGGGCGAATCAGGAAGATAACCAAAGAACAAATAGTCACATCCACAATACAATCCCACAAACGTGAACATTAAAAAGTGCAATACACATGTACAGAAACGTTATTGGCATATACCCACATAATGGTCTGGCCTGAACTGAGCCATCCAAACCCAAAACACCTGGACACATATTTGAATACCCATCATCCCCTTCACAGCACACAACCCCCCCTTCCTGAATGCCCACCAAAACCACCCATACTTGGCCTGCTAGATAGGTGCAGCCATATCTGCACATAGTGACCTCTACCCATATCTAGTAGGCAGTCTCAGGATTGCAAACTATGTATCCCTTGCATGTATAACTCTACCTTATTGCCATAAAGCAAAGAAGGTCATCGGTCCCCACAATTTTTGAATATCCCTCATGGGATAAGTATCTGTTCTAAACATTAGACTTGGTGTCATGAAACGATGTCCAGTCCTGTATACATCTGGACACAAGTTGTATG